>NC_091998.1:69009048-69360800 GCF_044704955.1 Pristiophorus japonicus | reverse complement strand
TGAGGGAGTGCTGCACTGTCGGAGGGGCAGTACTGAGGGAGAGCTGCACTGTCGGAGGTGCAGTACTGAGGGAGCGACGCACTGTTGGAGGGGCAGTACTGAGGGAGCACCGCACTGTCGGAGGGGCAGTACTGAGGGAGCGCCGCACTGTCGGAGGGGCAGTACTGAGGGAGCACCGCACTGTCGGAGGGGCAGTACTGAGGGAGAGCCGCACTGTCGGAGGACCAGTACTGAGGGAGCGCTGCAGTGTCGGAGGGACAGTACTGAGGGAGCGCTGCACTGTCGGAGGGGCAGTACTGAGGGAGCGCCGCATTGTCGGAGGGGCAGTACTGAGGGAGTGCCGCACTGTCGGACGGCCAGTATTGAGGGAGTGCCACACTGTCGGCGAGGCAGTACTGAGGGAGTGCCGCACTGTCGGAGGGGCAGTACTGAGGGAGAGCTGCAATGTCGGAGAGGCAGTACAGAGCGAGCGACACACTGTCGGAGGGTGAAACTGAGGGAGCGCTGCACTGTCGGAGGGGCAGTACTGAGGGAGCGCTGCAGTGTCGGAGGGAGAGTACTGAGGGAGTGCCGCACTGATGGAGGGCCAGTACTGAGGGAGCGCTGCACTGTCGGAGGGGCAGTTCTGAGGGAGCGCCACACTGTTGGAGGGGCAGTACTGAGGGAGCGCCGCACTGTCGGAGGGGCAGTACTGAGGGAGCGCCGCACTGTCGGAGGGACAGTACTGAGGGAGCGCCACACTGTCGGAGGGGCAGTAATGAGGGAGTGCTGCACAGTTGAAGAGGCAGTACTGAGGGAGCGCCGCACTGTCAGAGGGGCAGTACTGAGGGAGCGCCGCACTGTTGGAGGGGCAGTACTGAGGGAGCGACGCACTGTTGGAGGGGCAGTACTGAGGGAGCGGCGCACTGTCGGAGGAGCAGTACTGAGGGAGCGCTGCACTGTCGGAGGGGCAGTACTGAGGGAGCGCCGCATTGTCGGAGGGGCAGTACTGAGGGAGTGCCGCACTGTCGGAGGGCCAGTATTGAGGGAGTGCCGCACTGTCGGAGGGGAAGTACTGAGGGAGTGCCGCACTGTCGGAGGGGCAGTACTGAGGGAGAGCTGCACTGTCGGTGGGGCAGTACTGAGCGAGCGACACAGTGTTGTAGGGGCAGTACTGAGGGAGCATCGCACTGTTGGAGGGGCAGTACCGAGGGAGTGCCGCACTATCGAAGGGCAGTACTGAGGTAGCCCTGCTCTGTCGGAGTGGCAGTACTGCGGGAGCGCCGCACTGTCGGAGGGGCAGTACTGAGGGAGTGTTGCACTGTCGGAGGGCTGTACAGAGGGAGCGCCGCACTGTCGGAGGGGCAGTACTGAGGGAGCGCCGCACTGTCGGAGGGGCAGTACTGAGGGAGTGTTGCACTGTCGGAGGGCTGTACAGAGGGAGCGCCGCACTGTCGGAGGGGCAGTACTGAGGGAGCGCCGCACTGTCGGAGGGGCAGTACTGCGGGAGCGCCGCACTGTCGGAGGGGCAGTACTGAGGGAGCGCCGCACTGTCGGAGGGACAGTACTGAGGGAGTGCCGCACTGTTGGTGGGGCAGTATTGAGGGAGTACTGCACTGTCTGAGGGGCAGTACTGAGGGAGCGGAGCACTGTCGGAGGGGCAGTACTGAGGAAGCGCCGCAGTGTCGGAGGGAGAGTACTGAGGGAGTGCCGCACTGATGGAGGGCCAGTACTGAGGAAGCGCTGCACTGTCGGAGGGGCAGTACTGAGGGTGCGCCCTACTTTCGGAGGGGCGGTAGTGAGGGAGCGTTGCATTGTCGGAGGGGCAGTAATGAAGGAGCGCAGCACTGTCAGAGGGGCAGTACTGAGGGAGCGCCGCACTGTCGGAGGGGCGTATTGAGGGAGTGCCGCACTTTCAGAGGGGCAGAACAGAGGGAGAGCCGCACTGTTGGAGGGGCAGTACTGAGGGAGCACCGCACTGTCGGAGAGGCAGTACTGAGGGAGCGCCACATTGTGGGAGGGGCAGTACTGAGGGAGAGCCTTTCTGTCGGAGGGGCAATACTGAGGGAGTGCTGCACTGTCGGAGGGGTAGTATTAAGGATGCGCCGTACTTTCGGAGGGGCCGTACTGAGGGAGCGCTGCAGTGTCGGAGGGGCAGTACTGAGGGAGCGACGCACTGTTGGAGGGGCAGTACTGAGGGAGCGGCGCACTGTCGGAGGAGCAGTACTGAGGGAGCGCTGCACTGTCGGAGGGGCAGTACTGAGGGAGCGCCGCATTGTCGGAGGGGCAGTACTGAGGGAGTGCCGCACTGTCGGAGGGCCAGTATTGAGGGAGTGCCGCACTGTCGGAGGGGCAGTACTGAGGGAGAGCTGCACTGTCGGTGGGGCAGTACTGAGCGAGCGACACAGTGTTGTAGGGGCAGTACTGAGGGAGCAGCGGACTGCTCGAGAGGTCGTTCTGAGGGAGTGCCACACTGTCGGAGAGGCAGTGCTGAGGGAGTGCCGCACTGTCGGAGGGGCAGTATTGAGGGAGAGCCGCACTGTCGGAGGGCCAGTACTGAGGGAGAGCCGCACTGTCGGAGGGGCAGTACTGAAGCAATGCCGCACTCTCGGAGGGGAACTACTGAGGGAGTGCCACACTGTCGGAGGGGCAGTACTGAGGGAGAGCTGCACTGTCGGAGGTGCAGTACTGAGGGAGTGCTGCACTGTCGGAGGGGCAGTACTGAGGGAGAGCTGCACTGTCGGAGGTGCAGTACTGAGGGAGCGACGCACTGTTGGAGGGGCAGTACTGAGGGAGCGCCGCACTGTCGGAGGGGCAGTACTGAGGGAGCGCTGCACTGTCGGAGGGGCAGTGCTGAGGGAGCACCGCACTGTCGGAGGGGCAGTACTGAGGGAGAGCCGCACTGTCGGAGGGGCAGTACTGAGGGAGCGCTGCAGTGTCGGAGGGACAGTACTGAGGGAGCGCTGCACTGTCGGAGGGGCAGTACTGAGGGAGCGCCGCATTGTCGGAGGGGCAGTACTGAGGGAGTGCCGCACTGTCGGAGGGCCAGTATTGAGGGAGTGCCACACTGTCGGAGAGGCAGTACTGAGGGAGTGCCGCACTGTCGGAGGGGCAGTACTGAGGGAGAACTGCAATGTCGGAGAGGCAGTACAGAGCGAGCGACACACTGTCGGAGGGTGAAACTGAGGGAGCGCAGCACTGTCAGAGGGGCAGTACTGAGGGAGCGCCGCAGTGTCGGAGGGGCAGTACTGAGGGAGCGCCGCACTGTCGGAGGGCAGTACTGAGGGAGCGCCGCAGTGTCGGAGGGGCAGTACTGAGGGAGCGCCGCAGTGTCGGAGGGGCCGTACTGAGGGAGCGCCGCAGTGTCAGAGGGGCAGTACTGTGGGAGTGCCGCACTGTCGGAGGGCGGTATTGAGTGAGCGCCTCACTGTCGGAGGCGCAGTACTGAGGGAGTGCCGCACTGTCGGAGGGGCAGTACTGAGGGAGCACGGCACTGTCGTAGGGGCAGTACTGAGGGAGCGACACACTGTCGGAGGGGCACAACTGAGGGAGCATCGCACTGTCGGAGTGGCAGTACTGAGGGAGCGCCGCACTGTCGGAGGGGCAGTACTGAGGGAGTGTTGCACTGTCGGAGGGCCGTACAGAGGGAGCGCCGCACTGTCGGAGGGGCAGTACTGAGGGAGCGCCGCACTGTCGGAGGTGCAGTACTGAGGGAGCGCCGCACAGTCGGAGGGGCAGTACTGCGGGAGCGCCGCACTGTCGGAGGGGCAGTACTGAGGGAGCGCCGCACTATCGGAGGGGCAGTACCGAGGGTGTGCCACATTGTTGGAGGGCAGTACTGAGGGAGCGTCGCACTGTTGGAGGGCAGTAATGAGGGAGCACCGCTCTGTCGGAGGGGCAGTATTGAGGGAGCGCTGCTCTGTCGGAGGGGCAGTACTGAGGGAGCGCCGCACTGTCGGATGGGCAGTACTGAGGGAGAGCCGCACTGTCGGAGGGACAGTCTTGAGGTAGTGCCGCACTGTCGGAGGGGCGGTACTGAGGGAGCGCAGCACTGTCGGTGGGGCCGTATTGAGGGAGTGCTGCACTGTCGGAGGGGCCGTACTGAGGGAGTGGTGCACTGTCGAAGTGACAGTACTGAGGGAGCGCAGCACTGTCGCAGGGCAGAACTGAGGCAGCGCTGCTCTGTCGGAGGGGCAGTACTGAGGAAGCGCCGCATTGTCGGAGAGGCAGTACTGAGGGAGTGCCGCACTGTCCGAGGGGCAGTATTGAGGGAGTGCCGCACTGTTGGTGGGGCAGTATTGAGGGAGTACTGCACTGTCTGAGGGGCAGTACTGAGGGAGAGCTGCACTGTCGGAGGGGCAGTACTGAGCGAGCGCCGCATAGTCGGAGGGGCAGTACTGAGGGAGCGGAGCACTGTCGGAGGGGCAGTACTGAGGGAGTGCCGCAATGTCGGAGGGGCAACACGGAAGGAGCGGCGCACTGTCGGAGGGGCAGTACAGAGGGAGCGTAGCACTGTCGGAGGGGCAGTACTGAGGGAGTGCCGCAATGTCGGAGGGGCAGTACTGAGGGAGCGCTGCACTGTCGGAGGGGCAGTGCTGAGGGAGCACCGCACTGCTCGAGAGTTAGTTCTGAGGGAGTGCCAACCTGTCGGAGGGGCCGTACTGAGGTAGCCCCGCAATGTCGGAGGGGCAGTACTGAGGGAGAGCCGCAGTGTCGGAGGGGCAGTACTGAGGGAGCGCCGCACTGTCGGAGGGGCAATACTGAGGGTGTGCTGCACTATCGGAGGGGCAGTACGGAGGGAGAGCCGCAATGTCGGAGGGGCAGTACTGAGGGAGTGCTGCACTGTCGGAGGGGCAATACTGAGGGTGTGCTGCACTATCGGAGGGGCAGTACGGAGGGAGAGCCGCAATGTCGGAGGGGCAGTACTGAGGGAGTGCTGCACTGTCGGAGGGGCAGTACTGAGGGAGTGCCGCAGTGTCGGAGGGGCAGTACTGAGGGAGATCCGCACTGTCGGAGGGGCAGTACTGAGGGAGCGCCGCACTGTCGGATGGGGAGTACTGAGGGAGCGGCACACTGTTGGAGGGGCAGTACTGAGGGAGCGCCGCACTGTCGGAGGGGCAGTACTGAGGGAGCGCCGCACTGTCGGAGGGACAGTACTGAGGGAGCGCCACACTGTCGGAGGGGCAGTAATGAGGGAGTGCTGCACAGTTGAAGAGGCAGTACTGAGGGAGCGCCGCACTGTTGGAGGGGCAGGACTGAGGGAGCGCCGCACTGTCGGAGGGGCAGTACTGAGGGAGTGCCGCACTGTCGGAGGGGCAGTACTGAGGGAGCGCCGCACTGTCGGAGGGGCAGTACTGAGGGAGAGCTGCACTGTCGGTGGGGCAGTACTGAGCGAGCGACACAGTGTTGTAGGGGCAGTACTGAGGGAGAGCTGCACTGTCGGAGGTGCAGTACTGAGGGAGTGCTGCACTGTCGGAGGGGCAGTACTGAGGGAGAGCTGCACTGTCGGAGGTGCAGTACTGAGGGAGCGACGCACTGTTGGAGGGGCAGTACTGAGGGAGCGCCGCACTGTCGGAGGGGCAGTACTGAGGGAGCGCTGCACTGTCGGAGGGGCAGTGCTGAGGGAGCACCGCACTGTCGGAGGGGCAGTACTGAGGGAGAGCCGCACTGTCGGAGGAGCAGTACTGAGGGAGCGCTGCAGTGTCGGAGGGGCAGTACTGAGGGAGCGCTGCACTGTCGGAGGGGCAGTGCTGAGGGAGCACCGCACTGTCGGAGGGGGAGTACTGAGGGAGAGCCGCACTGTCGGAGGAGCAGTACTGAGGGAGCGCTGCAGTGTCGGAGGGACAGTACTGAGGGAGCGCTGCACTGTCGGAGGGGCAGTACTGAGGGAGCGCCGCACTGTCGGAGGGCCAGTATTGAGGGAGTGCCACACTGTCGGAGAGGCAGTACTGAGGGAGTGCCGCACTGTCGGAGGGGCAGTACTGAGGGAGAGCTGCAATGTCGGAGAGGCAGTACAGAGCGAGCGACACACTGTCGGAGGGTGAAACTGAGGGAGCACTGCACTGTCGGAGGGGCAGTACTGAGGGAGCGCTGCAGTGTCGGAGGGAGAGTACTGAGGGAGTGCCGCACTGATGGAGGGCCAGTACTGAGGGAGCGCTGCACTGTCGGAGGGGCAGTACTGAGGGTGCGCCGTACTTTCGGAGGGGCGGTAGTGAGGGAGCGTTGCATTGTCGGAGGGGCAGTAATGAGGGAGCGCAGCACTGTCAGAGGGGCAGTACTGAGGGAGCGCCGCAGTGTCGGAGGGGCAGTACTGAGGGAGCGCCGCAGTGTCGGAGGGGCAGTACTGAGGGAGCGCCGCATTGTCGGAGGGGCCGTACTGAGGGAGCGCCGCAGTGTCAGAGGGGCAGTACTGTGGGAGTGCCGCACTGTCGGAGGGGCAATACTGAGGGTGTGCTGCACTATCGGAGGGGCAGTACGGAGGGAGAGCCGCAATGTCGGAGGGGCAGTACTGAGGGAGTGCTGCACTGTCGGAGGGGCAATACTGAGGGTGTGCTGCACTATCGGAGGGGCAGTACGGAGGGAGAGCCGCAATGTCGGAGGGGCAGTACTGAGGGAGTGCTGCACTGTCGGAGGGGCAGTACTGAGGGTGCGCCGTACTTTCGGAGGGGCGGTAGTGAGGGAGCGTTGCATTGTCGGAGGGGCAGTAATGAGGGAGCGCAGCACTGTCAGAGGGGCAGTACTGAGGGAGCGCCGCAGTGTCGGAGGGGCAGTACTGAGGGAGCGCCGCACTGTCGGAGGGGCAGTACTGAGGGAGCGCCGCACTGTCGGAGGGACAGTACTGAGGGAGCGCCACACTGTCGGAGGGGCAGTAATGAGGGAGTGCTGCACAGTTGAAGAGGCAGTACTGAGGGAGCGCCGCACTGTCAGAGGGGCAGTACTGAGGGAGCGCCGCACTGTTGGAGGGGCAGGACTGAGGGAGCGCCGCACTGTCGGAGGGGCAGTACTGAGGGAGTGCCGCACTGTCGGAGGGGCAGTACTGAGGGAGCGCCGCACTGTGGGAGGGGCGTATTGAGGGAGTGCCGCACTTTCAGAGGGGCAGAACAGAGGGAGAGCCGCACTGTTGGAGGGGCAGTACTGAGGGAGCACCGCACTGTCGGAGGGGCAGTACTGAGGGAGCGCCACATTGTGGGAGGGGCAGTACTGAGGGAGAGCCGTTCTGTCGGAGGGGCAATACTGAGGGAGCGACGCACTGTTGGAGGGGCAGTACTGAGGGAGCGGCGCACTGTCGGAGGGGCAGTACTGAGGGAGCGCTGCACTGTCGGAGGGGCAGTACTGAGGGAGCGCCGCATTGTCGGAGGGGCAGTACTGAGGGAGTGCCGCACTGTCGGAGGGCCAGTATTGAGGGAGTGCCGCACTGTCGGAGGGGCAGTACTGAGGGAGTGCCGCACTGTCGGAGGGGCAGTACTGAGGGAGAGCTGCACTGTCGGTGGGGCAGTACTGAGCGAGCGACACAGTGTTGTAGGGGCAGTACTGAGGGAGCAGCGGACTGCTCGAGAGGTCGTTCTGAGGGAGTGCCACACTGTCGGAGAGGCAGTGCTGAGGGAGTGCCGCACTGTCGGAGGGGCAGTATTGAGGGAGAGCCGCACTGTCGGAGGGCCAGTACTGAGGGAGAGCCGCACTGTCGGAGGGGCAGTACTGAAGCAGTGCCGCACTCTCGGAGGGGAATTACTGAGGGAGTGCCACACTGTCGGAGGGGCAGTACTGAGGGAGAGCTGCACTGTCGGAGGTGCAGTACTGAGGGAGAGCTGCACTGTCGGAGGTGCAGTACTGAGGGAGTGCCACACTGTCGGAGAGGCAGTGCTGAGGGAGTGCCGCACTGTCGGAGCGGCAGTACTGAGGGAGTGCCGCACTGTCGGAGGGCCAGTATTGAGGGAGTGCCACACTGTCGGAGAGGCAGTACTGAGGGAGTGCCGCACTGTCGGAGGGGCAGTACTGAGGGAGAGCTGCAATGTCGGAGAGGCAGTACAGAGCGAGCGACACACTGTCGGAGGGTGAAACTGAGGGAGCGCTGCACTGTCGGAGGGGCAGTACTGAGGGAGCGCTGCAGTGTCGGAGGGAGAGTACTGAGGGAGTGCCGCACTGATGGAGGGCCAGTACTGAGGAAGCGCTGCACTGTCGGAGGGGCAGTACTGAGGGTGCGCCGTACTTTCGGAGGGGCGGTAGTGAGGGAGCGTTGCATTGTCGGAGGGGCAGTAATGAGGGAGCGCAGCACTGTCAGAGGGGCAGTACTGAGGGAGCGCCGCACTGTCGGAGGGGCGTATTGAGGGAGTGCCGCACTTTCAGAGGGGCAGAACAGAGGGAGAGCCGCACTGTTGGAGGGGCAGTACTGAGGGAGCACCGCACTGTCGGAGGGGCAGTACTGAGGGAGCGCCGCAGTGTCGGAGGGGCAGTACTGAGGGAGCGCCGCACTGTCGGAGGGCAGTACTGAGGGAGCGCCGCAGTGTCGGAGGGGCAGTACTGAGGGAGCGCCGCAGTGTCGGATGGGCAGTACTGAGGGAGCGCCGCATTGTCGGAGGGGCCGTACTGAGGGAGCGCCGCAGTGTCAGAGGGGCAGTACTGTGGGAGTGCCGCACTGTCGGAGGGCAGTATTGAGTGAGCGCCTCACTGTCGGAGGCGCAGTACTGAGGGAGTGCCGCACTGTCGGAGGGGCAGTACTGAGGGAGCACGGCACTGTCGTAGGGGCAGTACTGAGGGAGCGACACACTGTCGGAGGGGCACAACTGAGGGAGCATCGCACTGTCGGAGTGGCAGTACTGAGGGAGTGCCGCACTGTCGGAGCGGCAGTACTGAGGGAGTGCCGCACTGTCGGAGGGCCAGTATTGAGGGAGTGCCACACTGTCGGAGAGGCAGTACTGAGGGAGTGCCGCACTGTCGGAGGGGCAGTACTGAGGGAGAGCTGCAATGTCGGAGAGGCAGTACAGAGCGAGCGACACACTGTCGGAGGGTGAAACTGAGGGAGCGCTGCACTGTCGGAGGGGCAGTACTGAGGGAGCGCTGCAGTGTCGGAGGGAGAGTACTGAGGGAGTGCCGCACTGATGGAGGGCCAGTACTGAGGAAGCGCTGCACTGTCGGAGGGGCAGTACTGAGGGTGCGCCGTACTTTCGGAGGGGCGGTAGTGAGGGAGCGTTGCATTGTCGGAGGGGCAGTAATGAGGGAGCGCAGCACTGTCAGAGGGGCAGTACTGAGGGAGCGCCGCACTGTCGGAGGGGCGTATTGAGGGAGTGCCGCACTTTCAGAGGGGCAGAACAGAGGGAGAGCCGCACTGTTGGAGGGGCAGTACTGAGGGAGCACCGCACTGTCGGAGGGGCAGTACTGAGGGAGCGCCGCAGTGTCGGAGGGGCAGTACTGAGGGAGCGCCGCACTGTCGGAGGGCAGTACTGAGGGAGCGCCGCAGTGTCGGAGGGGCAGTACTGAGGGAGCGCCGCAGTGTCGGATGGGCAGTACTGAGGGAGCGCCGCATTGTCGGAGGGGCCGTACTGAGGGAGCGCCGCAGTGTCAGAGGGGCAGTACTGTGGGAGTGCCGCACTGTCGGAGGGCAGTATTGAGTGAGCGCCTCACTGTCGGAGGCGCAGTACTGAGGGAGTGCCGCACTGTCGGAGGGGCAGTACTGAGGGAGCACGGCACTGTCGTAGGGGCAGTACTGAGGGAGCGACACACTGTCGGAGGGGCACAACTGAGGGAGCATCGCACTGTCGGAGTGGCAGTACTGCGGGAGCGCCGCACTGTCGGAGAGGCAATACTGAGGGAACGCCGCACTGTCGGAGGGGCAGTACTGAGGGAGTGTTGCACTGTCGGAGGGCCGTACAGAGGGAGCGCCGCACTGTCGGAGGGGCAGTACTGAGGGAGCGCCGCACTGTCGGAGGTGCAGTACTGAGGGAGCGCCGCACAGTCGGAGGGGCAGTACTGAGGGAGCGCCGCACTGTCGGAGGAGCAGTACTGCGGGAGCGCCGCATTGTCGGAGGGGCAGTACTGAGGGAGCGCCGCACTATCGGAGGGGCAGTACCGAGGGTGTGCCACATTGTTGGAGGGCAGTACTGAGGGAGCGTCGCACTGTTGGAGGGCAGTAATGAGGGAGCACCGCTCTGTCGGAGGGGCAGTATTGAGGGAGCGCTGCTCTGTCGGAGGGGCAGTACTGAGGGAGCGCCGCACTGTCAGATGGGCAGTACTGAGGGAGAGCCGCACTGTCGGAGGGACAGTCTTGAGGTAGTGCCGCACTGTCGGAGGGGCGGTACTGAGGGAGCGCAGCACTGTCGGTGGGGCCGTATTGAGGGAGTGCTGCACTGTCGGAGGGGCCGTACTGAGGGAGTGGTGCACTGTCGAAGTGACAGTACTGAGGGAGCGCAGCACTGTCGAAGTGACAGTACTGAGGGAGCGCAGCTCTGTCGGAGGGGCAGTACTGAGGAAGCGCCGCATTGTCGGAGAGGCAGTACTGAGGGAGTGCCGCACTGTCCGAGGGGCAGTATTGAGGGAGTGCCGCACTGTTGGTGGGGCATTATTGAGGGAGTACTGCACTGTCTGAGGGGCAGTACTGAGGGAGAGCTGCACTGTCGGAGGGGCAGTACTGAGCGAGCGCCGCATAGTCGGAGGGGCAGTACTGAGGGAGCGGAGCACTGTCGGAGGGGCAGTACTGAGGGAGTGCCGCAATGTCGGAGGGGCAACACGGAAGGAGCGGCGCACTGTCGGAGGGGCAGTACTGAGGGAGTGCCGCAATGTCGGAGGGGCAGTACTGAGGGAGCGCTGCACTGTCGGAGGGGCAGTGCTGAGGGAGCACCGCACTGCTCGAGAGTTAGTTCTGAGGGAGTGCCAACCTGTCGGAGGGGCCGTACTGAGGTAGCCCCGCTCTGTTGGATGGGCATTACTGTGGGAGTGCCGCACTGTCGGAGGGGCAATACTGAGGGTGTGCTGCACTATCGGAGGGGCAGTACGGAGGGAGAGCCGCAATGTCGGAGGGGCAGTACTGAGGGAGTGCTGCACTGTCGGAGGGGCAATACTGAGGGTGTGCTGCACTATCGGAGGGGCAGTACGGAGGGAGAGCCGCAATGTCGGAGGGGCAGTACTGAGGGAGTGCTGCACTGTCGGAGGGGCAGTACTGAGGGAGTGCCGCAGTGTCGGAGGGGCAGTACTGAGGGAGATCCGCACTGTCGGAGGGGCAGTACTGAGGGAGCGCCGCACTGTCGGAGGGGGAGTACTGAGGGAGAGCCGCACTGTCGGAGGAGCAGTACTGAGGGAGCGCTGCAGTGTCGGAGGGTCAGTACTGAGGGAGCGCTGCACTGTCGGAGGGGCAGTACTGAGGGAGCGCCGCATTGTTGGAGGGGCAGTACTGAGGGAGTGCCGCACTGTCGGAGGGCCAGTATTGAGGGATTGCCGCACTGTCGGAGGGGCAGTACTGAGGGAGTGCCGCACTGTCGGAGGGGCAGTACTGAGGGAGAGCTGCAATGTCGGAGAGGCAGTAGAGAGCGAGCGACACACTGTCGGAGGGTGAAACTGAGGGAGCGCTGCACTGTCGGAGGGGCAGTACTGAGGGAGCGCTGCAGTGTCGGAGGGAGAGTACTGAGGGAGTGCCGCACTGATGGAGGGCCAGTACTGAGGGAGCGCTGCACTGTCGGAGGGGCAGTACTGAGTGTGCGCCGTACTTTCGGAGGGGCGGTAGTGAGGGAGCGTTGCATTGTCGGAGGGGCAGTAATGAGGGAGCGCAGCACTATCAGAGGGGCAGTACTGAGGGAGCGCCGCAGTGTCGGAGGGGCAGTACTGAGGGAGTGCTGCACTGTCGGAGGGCAGTACTGAGGGAGCGCCGCAGTGTCGGAGGGGCAGTACTGAGGGAGCGCCGCAGTGTCGGAGGGGCAGTACTGAGGGAGCGCCGCATTGTCGGAGGGGCCGTACTGAGGGAGCGCCGCACTGTGGGAGGGGCGTATTGAGGGAGTGCCGCACTTTCAGAGGGGCAGAACAGAGGGAGAGCCGCACTGTTGGAGGGGCAGTACTGAGGGAGCACCGCACTGTCGGAGGGGCAGTACTGAGGGAGCGCCACATTGTGGGAGGGGCAGTACTGAGGGAGAGCCGTTCTGTCGGAGGGGCAATACTGAGGGAGCGACGCACTGTTGGAGGGGCAGTACTGAGGGAGCGGCGCACTGTCGGAGGAGCAGTACTGAGGGAGCGCTGCACTGTCGGAGGGGCAGTACTGAGGGAGCGCCGCATTGTCGGAGGGGCAGTACTGAGGGAGTGCCGCACTGTCGGAGGGCCAGTATTGAGGGAGTGCCACACTGTCGGAGAGGCAGTACTGAGGGAGTGCCGCACTGTCGGAGGGGCAGTACTGAGGGAGAGCTGCAATGTCGGAGAGGCAGTACAGAGTGAGCGACACACTGTCGGAGGGTGAAACTGAGGGAGCGCTGCACTGTCGGAGGGGCAGTACTGAGGGAGCGCTGCAGTGTCGGAGGGAGAGTACTGAGGGAGTGCCGCACTGATGGAGGGCCAGTACTGAGGGAGCGCTGCACTGTCGGAGGGGCAGTACTGAGGGTGCGCCCGTACTTTCGGAGGGGCGGTAGTGAGGGAGCGTTGCATTGTCGGAGGGGCAGTAATGAGGGAGCGCAGCACTGTCAGAGGGGCAGTACTGAGGGAGCGCCGCAGTGTCGGAGGGGCAGTACTGAGGGAGCGCCGCACTGTCGGAGGGCAGTACTGAGGGAGCGCCGCAGTGTCGGAGGGGCAGTACTGAGGGAGCGCCGCAGTGTCAGATGGGCAGTACTGAGGGAGCGCCGCATTGTCGGAGGGACCGTACTGAGGGAGCGCCGCAGTGTCAGAGGGGCAGTACTGTGGGAGTGCCGCACTGTCGGAGGGCAGTATTGAGTGAGCGCTGCACTGTCGGAGGGGCAGTACTGAGGGAGCGACACACTGTCGGAGGGGCACAACTGAGTGAGCATCGCACTGTTGGAGGGGCAGTACCGAGGGAGTGCCGCACTATCGGAGGGCAGTACTGAGGTAGCCCTGCTCTGTCGGAGTGGCAGAACTGCGGGAGCGCCGCACTGTCGGAGAGGCAATACTGAGGGAGCGCCGCACTGTCGGAGGGGCAGTACTGAGGGAGTGTTGCACTGTCGGAGGGCCGTACAGAGGGAGTGCCGCACTGTCGGAGGGGCAGTACTGAGGGAGCGCCGCACTGTCGGAGGGGCAGTACTGAGGGAGCGCCGCACAGTCGGAGGGACAGTCTTGAGGTAGTGCCGCACTGTCGGAGGGGCGGTACTGAGGGAGCGCCGCATTGTCGGAGGGGCAGTACTGAGGGAGTGCCGCACTGTCGGAGGGCCAGTATTGAGGGAGTGCCGCACTGTCGGAGGGGCAGTACTGAGGGAGTGCCGCACTGTCGGAGGGGCAGTACTGAGGGAGAGCTGCACTGTCGGTGGGGCAGTACTGAGCGAGCGACACAGTGTTGTAGGGGCAGTACTGAGGGAGTGCCGCACTGTCCGAGGGGCAGTATTGAGGGAGTGCCGCACTGTTGGTGGGGCAGTATTGAGGGAGTACTGCACTGTCTGAGGGGCAGTACTGAGGGAGAGCTGCACTGTCGGAGGGGCAGTACTGAGCGAGCGCCGCATAGTCGGAGGGGCAGTACTGAGGGAGCGGAGCACTGTCGGAGGGGCAGTACCGAGGGAGTGCCGCACTATCGGAGGGCAATACTGAGGTAGCCCTGCTCTGTCGGAGTGGCAGTACTGCGGGAGCGCCGCACTGTCGGAGAGGCAATACTGAGGGAGCGCCGCACTGTCGGAGGGGCAGTACTGAGGGAGTGTTGCACTGTCGGAGGGCCGTACAGAGGGAGCGCCGCACTGTCGGAGGGGCAGTACTGAGGGAGCACCGCTCTGTCGGAGGGGCAATACTGAGGGTGTGCTGCACTATCGGAGGGGCAGTACGGAGGGAGAGCCGCAATGTCGGAGGGGCAGTACTGAGGGAGTGCTGCACTGTCGGAGGGGCAATACTGAGGGTGTGCTGCACTATCGGAGGGGCAGTACGGAGGGAGAGCCGCAATGTCGGAGGGGCAGTACTGAGGGAGTGCTGCACTGTCGGAGGGGCAGTACGGAGGGAGAGCCGCAATGTCGTAGGGGCAGTACTGAGGGAGTGCTGCACTGTCGGAGGGGCAGTACTGAGGGAGTGCCGCAGTGTCGGAGGGGCAGTACTGAGGGAGATCCGCACTGTCGGAGGGGCAGTACTGAGGGAGCGCCGTACTGTCGGAGGGGGAGTACAGAGGGAGCGCCACACTGTTGGAGGGGCAGTACTGAGGGAGCGCCGCACTGTCGGAGGGGCAGTACTGAGGGAGCGCCGCACTGTCGGAGGGGCAGTACTGAGGGAGCGCCACACTGTCGGAGGGGCAGTAATGAGGGAGTGCTGCACAGTTGAAGAGGCAGTACTGAGGGAGCGCCGCACTGTCAGAGGGGCAGTACTGAGGGAGCGCCGCACTGATGGAGGGGCAGGACTGAGGGAGCGCCGCACTGTCGGAGGGGCAGTACTGAGGGAGTGCCGCACTGTCGGAGGGGCAGTACTGAGGGAGCGCCGCACTGTGGGAGGGGTGTATTGAGGGAGTGCCGCACTTTCAGAGGGGCAGAACAGAGGGAGAGCCGCACTGTTGGGGGGGCAGTACTGAGGGAGCACCGCACTGTCGGAGGGGCAGTACTGAGGGAGCGCCACATTGTGGGAGGGGCAGTACTGAGGGAGAGCCGTTCTGTCGGAGGGGCAATACTGAGGGAGTGCTGCACTGTCGGAGGGGTAGTATTAAGGAAGCGCCGTACTTTCGGAGGGGCCGTACTGAGGGAGCGCTGCAGTGTCGGAGGGGCAGTACTGAGGGAGCGACGCACTGTTGGAGGGGCAGTACTGAGGGAGCGGCGCACTGTCGGAGGAGCAGTACTGAGGGAGCGCTGCACTGTCGGAGGGGCAGTACTGAGGGAGCGCCGCATTGTCGGAGGGGCAGTACTGAGGGAATGCCGCACTGTCGGAGGGCAAGTATTGAGGGAGTGCCGCACTGTCGGAGGGGCAGTAATGAGGGAGTGCCGCACTGTCGGAGGGGCAGTACTGAGGGAGAGCTGCACTGTCGGTGGGGCAGTATTGAGCGAGCGACACAGTGTTGTAGGGGCAGTACTGAGGGAGCAGCGGACTGCTCGAGAGGTAGTTCTGAGGGAGTGCCACACTGTCGGAGAGGCAGTGCTGAGGGAGTGCCGCACTGTCGGAGGGGCTGTATTGAGGGAGAGCCGCACTGTCGGAGGGCCAATACTGAGGGAGAGCCGCACTGTCGGAGGGGCAGTACTGAAGCAGTGCCGCACTCTCGGAGGGGAATTACTGAGGGAGTGCCACACTGTCGGAGGGGCAGTACTGAGGGAGAGCTGCACTGTCGGAGGTGCAGTACTGAGGGAGCGACGCACTGTTGGAGGGGCAGTACTGAGGGAGCACCGCACTGTCGGAGGGGCAGTACTGAGGGAGCGCTGCACTGTCGGAGGGGCAGTACTGAGGGAGCACCGCACTGTCGGAGGGGCAGTACTGAGGGAGAGCTGCACTGTCGGAGGTGCAGTACTGAGGGAGAGCTGCACTGTCGGAGGTGCAGTACTGAGGGAGTGCTGCACTGTCGGAGGGGCAGTACTGAGGGAGAGCTGCACTGTCGGAGGTGCAGTACTGAGGGAGCGACGCACTGTTGGAGGGGCAGTACTGAGGGAGCACCGCACTGTCGGAGGGGCAGTACTGAGGGAGCGCTGCACTGTCGGAGGGGCAGTACTGAGGGAGCACCGCACTGTCGGAGGGGCAGTACTGAGGGAGAGCCGCACTGTCGGAGGACCAGTACTGAGGGAGCGCTGCAGTGTCGGAGGGACAGTACTGAGGGAGCGCTGCACTGTCGGAGGGGCAGTACTGAGGGAGCGCCGCATTGTCGGAGGGGCAGTACTGAGGGAGTGCCGCACTGTCGGAGGGCCAGTATTGAGGGAGTGCCACACTGTCGGCGAGGCAGTACTGAGGGAGTGCCGCACTGTCGGAGGGGCAGTACTGAGGGAGAGCTGCAATGTCGGAGAGGCAGTACAGAGCGAGCGACACACTGTCGGAGGGTGAAACTGAGGGAGCGCTGCACTGTCGGAGGGGCAGTACTGAGGGAGCGCTGCAGTGTCGGAGGGAGAGTACTGAGGGAGTGCCGCACTGATGGAGGGCCAGTACTGAGGGAGCGCTGCACTGTCGGAGGGGCAGTTCTGAGGGAGCGCCACACTGTTGGAGGGGCAGTACTGAGGGAGCGCCGCACTGTCGGAGGGGCAGTACTGAGGGAGCGCCGCACTGTCGGAGGGACAGTACTGAGGGAGCGCCACACTGTCGGAGGGGCAGTAATGAGGGAGTGCTGCACAGTTGAAGAGGCAGTACTGAGGGAGCGCCGCACTGTCAGAGGGGCAGTACTGAGGGAGCGCCGCACTGTTGGAGGGGCAGTACTGAGGGAGCGACGCACTGTTGGAGGGGCAGTACTGAGGGAGCGGCGCACTGTCGGAGGAGCAGTACTGAGGGAGCGCTGCACTGTCGGAGGGGCAGTACTGAGGGAGCGCCGCATTGTCGGAGGGGCAGTACTGAGGGAGTGCCGCACTGTCGGAGGGCCAGTATTGAGGGAGTGCCGCACTGTCGGAGGGGCAGTACTGAGGGAGTGCCGCACTGTCGGAGGGGCAGTACTGAGGGAGAGCTGCACTGTCGGTGGGGCAGTACTGAGCGAGCGACACAGTGTTGTAGGGGCAGTACTGAGGGAGCAGCGGACTGCTCGAGAGGTAGTTCTGAGGGAGTGCCACACTGTCGGAGAGGCAGTGCTGAGGGAGTGCCGCACTGTCGGAGGGGCAGTACTGAGGGAGCACGGCACTGTCGGAGTGGCAGTACTGAGGGAGCGACACACTGTCGGAGGGGCACAACTGAGGGAGCATCGCACTGTTGGAGGGGCAGTACCGAGGGAGTGCCGCACTATCGGAGGGTAGTACTGAGGTAGCCCCGCTCTGTCGGAGTGGCAGTACTGCGGGAGCGCCGCACTGTCGGAGAGGCAATACTGAGGGAGCGCCGCAATGTTGGAGGGGCAGTACTGAGGGAGTGCTGCACTGTCGGAGGGCTGTACAGAGGGAGAGCCGCACTGTCGGAGGGGCGGCACTGAAGGAGCGTCGCACTGTCGGAGGGCCGTACAGAGGGAGCGCCGCACTGTCGGAGGGGCAGTACTGAGGGAGCGCCGCACTGTCGGAGGTGCAGTACTGAGGGGGAGCTGCACTGTCGGAGGTGCAGTACTGAGGGAGTGCTGCACTGTCGGAGGGGCAGTACTGAGGGAGAGCTGCACTGTCGGAGGTGCAGTACTGAGGGAGCGCTGCACTGTCGGAGGGGCAGTGCTGAGGGAGCACCGCACTGTCGGAGGGGCAGTACTGAGGGAGAGCCGCACTGTCGGAGGACCAGTACTGAGGGAGCGCTGCAGTGTCGGAGGGACAGTACTGAGGGAGCGCTGCACTGTCGGAGGGGCAGTACTGAGGGAGCGCCGCATTGTCGGAGGGGCAGTACTGAGGGAGTGCCGCACTGTCGGAGGGCCAGTATTGAGGGAGTGCCACACTGTCGGAGAGGCAGTACTGAGGGAGTGCCGCACTGTCGGAGGGGCAGTACTGAGGGAGAGCTGCAATGTCGGAGAGGCAGTACAGAGCGAGCGACACACTGTCGGAGGGTGAAACTGAGGGAGCGCTGCACTGTCGGAGGGGCAGTACTGAGGGAGCGCTGCAGTGTCGGAGGGAGAGTACTGAGGGATTGCCGCACTGATGGAGGGCCAGTACTGAGGGAGCGCTGCACTGTCGGAGGGGCAGTACTGAGGGTGCGCCGTACTTTCGGAGGGGCGGTAGTGAGGGAGCGTTGCATTGTCGGAGGGGCAGTAATGAGGGAGCGCAGCACTGTCAGAGGGGCAGTACTGAGGGAGCGCCGCAGTGTCGGAGGGACAGTACTGAGGGAGCGACGCACTGTCGGAGGGCAGTACTGAGGGAGCGCCGCAGTGTCGGAGGGGCAGTACTGAGGGAGCGCCGCAGTGTCGGAGGGGCAGTACTGAGGGAGCGCCGCATTGTCGGAGGGGACGTAATGAGGTAGCCCTGCTCTGTCGGAGTGGCAGTACTGCGGGAGCGCCGCACTGTCGGAGAGGCAATACTGAGGGAGCGCCGCACTGTCGGAGGGGCAGTACTGAGGGAGTGTTGCACTGTCGGAGGGCCGCACAGAGGGAGCGCCGCACTGTCGGAGGGGCAGTACTGAGGGAGCGCCGCACTGTCGGAGGGGCAGTACTGAGGGAGTGCTGCACCTTCGGAGGGGCAATAATGAGGGTGTGCTGCACTATCGGAGGGGCAGTACGGAGGGAGAGCCGCAATGTCGGAGGGGCAGTACTGAGGGAGTGCTGCACTGTCGGAGGGGCAGTACGGAGGGAGAGCCGCAATGTCGGAGGGGCAGTACTGAGGGAGTGCTGCACTGTCGGAGGGGCAGTACTGAGGGAGTGCCGCAGTGTCGGAGGGGCAGTACTGAGGGAGTGCCGCACTGTCGGAGGGGGAGTACTGAGGGAGCGCCACACTGTTGGAGGGGCAGTACTGAGGGAGCGCCGCACTGTCGGAGGGGCAGTACTGAGGGAGCGCCACACTGTCGGAGGGGCAGTAATGAGGGAGTGCTGCACAGTTGAAGAGGCAGTACTGAGGGAGCGCCGCACTGTCAGAGGGGCAGTACTGAGGGAGCGCCGCACTGATGGAGGGGCAGGACTGAGGGAGCGCCGCACTGTCGGAGGGGCAGTACTGAGGGAGTGCCGCACTGTCGGAGGGGCAGTACTGAGGGAGCGCCGCACTGTGGGAGGGGTGTATTGAGGGAGTGCCGCACTTTCAGAGGGGCAGAACAGAGGGAGAGCCGCACTGTTGGGGGGGCAGTACTGAGGGAGCACCGCACTGTCGGAGGGGCAGTACTGAGGGAGCGCCACATTGTGGGAGGGGCAGTACTGAGGGAGAGCCGTTCTGTCGGAGGGGCAATACTGAGGGAGTGCTGCACTGTCGGAGGGGTAGTATTAAGGAAGCGCCGTACTTTCGGAGGGGCCGTACTGAGGGAGCGCTGCAGTGTCGGAGGGGCAGTACTGAGGGAGCGACGCACTGTTGGAGGGGCAGTACTGAGGGAGCGGCGCACTGTCGGAGGAGCAGTACTGAGGGAGCGCTGCACTGTCGGAGGGGCAGTACTGAGGGAGCGCCGCATTGTCGGAGGGGCAGTACTGAGGGAGTGCCGCACTGTCGGAGGGCAAGTATTGAGGGAGTGCCGCACTGTCGGAGGGGCAGTAATGAGGGAGTGCCGCACTGTCGGAGGGGCAGTACTGAGGGAGAGCTGCACTGTCGGTGGGGCAGTACTGAGCGAGCGACACAGTGTTGTAGGGGCAGTACTGAGGGAGCAGCGGACTGCTCGAGAGGTAGTTCTGAGGGAGTGCCACACTGTCGGAGAGGCAGTGCTGAGGGAGTGCCGCACTGTCGGAGGGGCAGTATTGAGGGAGAGCCGCACTGTCGGAGGGCCAGTACTGAGGGAGAGCCGCACTGTCGGAGGGGCAGTACTGAAGCAGTGCCGCACTCTTGGAGGGGATCTACTGAGGGAGTGCCACACTGTCGGAGGGGCAGTACTGAGGGAGAGCTGCACTGTCGGAGGTGCAGTACTGAGGGAGAGCTGCACTGTCGGAGGTGCAGTACTGAGGGAGTGCTGCACTGTCGGAGGGGCAGTACTGAGGGAGAGCTGCACTGTCGGAGGTGCAGTACTGAGGGAGCGACGCACTGTTGGAGGGGCAGTACTGAGGGACCACCGCACTGTCGGAGGGGCAGTACTGAGGGAGCGCCGCACTGTCGGAGGGGCAGTACTGAGGGAGCACCGCACTGTCGGAGGGGCAGTACTGAGGGAGAGCCGCACTGTCGGAGGACCAGTACTGAGGGAGCGCTGCAGTGTCGGAGGGACAGTACTGAGGGAGCGCTGCACTGTCGGAGGGGCAGTACTGAGGGAGCGCCGCATTGTCGGAGGGGCAGTACTGAGGGAGTGCCGCACTGTCGGACGGCCAGTATTGAGGGAGTGCCACACTGTCGGCGAGGCAGTACTGAGGGAGTGCCGCACTGTCGGAGGGGCAGTACTGAGGGAGAGCTGCAATGTCGGAGAGGCAGTACAGAGCGAGCGACACACTGTCGGAGGGTGAAACTGAGGGAGCGCTGCACTGTCGGAGGGGCAGTACTGAGGGAGCGCTGCAGTGTCGGAGGGAGAGTACTGAGGGAGTGCCGCACTGATGGAGGGCCAGTACTGAGGGAGCGCTGCACTGTCGGAGGGGCAGTTCTGAGGGAGCGCCACACTGTTGGAGGGGCAGTACTGAGGGAGCGCCGCACTGTCGGAGGGGCAGTACTGAGGGAGCGCCGCACTGTCGGAGGGACAGTACTGAGGGAGCGCCACACTGTCGGAGGGGCAGTAATGAGGGAGTGCTGCACAGTTGAAGAGGCAGTACTGAGGGAGCGCCGCACTGTCAGAGGGGCAGTACTGAGGGAGCGCCGCACTGTTGGAGGGGTAGTACTGAGGGAGCGACGCACTGTTGGAGGGGCAGTACTGAGGGAGCGGCGCACTGTCGGAGGAGCAGTACTGAGGGAGCGCCGCACTGTCGGAGGGGCAGTACTGAGGGAGTGTTGCACTGTCGGAGGGCTGTACAGAGGGAGCGCCGCACTGTCGGAGGGGCAGTACTGAGGGAGCGCCGCACTGTCGGAGGGGCAGTACTGAGGGAGTGTTGCACTGTCGGAGGGCTGTACAGAGGGAGCGCCGCACTGTCGGAGGGGCAGTACTGAGGGAGCGCCGCACTGTCGGAGGGGCAGTACTGCGGGAGCGCCGCACTATCGGAGGGGCAGTACTGAGGGAGCGCCGCACTGTCGGAGGGGCAGTCTTGAGGTAGTGCCGCACTGTCGGAGGGGCGGTACTGAGGGAGCGCAGCACTGTCGGTGGGGCCGTATTGAGGGAGTGCTGCACTGTCAGAGGGGCCGTACTGAGGGAGTGGTGCACTGTCGAAGTGACAGTACTGAGGGAGCGCAGCACTGTCGCAGGGGCAGTACTGAGCGAGCGCTGCACTGTCGGAGGGACAGTACTGAGGGAGTGCCGCACTGTTGGTGGGGCAGTATTGAGGTAGTGCCGCACTGTCGGAGGGGCGGTACTGAGGGAGCGCAGCACTGTCGGTGGGGCCGTATTGAGGGAGTGCTGCACTGTCAGAGGGGCCGTACTGAGGGAGTGGTGCACTGTCGAAGTGACAGTATTGAGGGAGTACTGCACTGTCTGAGGGGCAGTACTGAGGGAGAGCTGCACTGTCGGAGGGGCAGTACTGAGCGAGCGCCGCATAGTCGGAGGGGTAGTACTGAGGGAGCGGAGCACTGTCGGAGGGGCAGTACTGAGGAAGCGCCGCATTGTCGGAGAGGCAGTACTGAGGGAGTGCCGCACTGTCCGAGGGGCAGTATTGAGGGAGTGCCGCACTGTTGGTGGGGCAGTATTGAGGGAGTACTGCACTGTCTGAGGGGCAGTACTGAGGGAGAGCTGCACTGTCGGAGGGGCAGTACTGAGCGAGCGCCGCATAGTCGGAGGGGCAGTACTGAGGGAGCGGAGCACTGTCGGAGGGGCAGTACTGAGGGAGTGCCGCAATGTCGGAGGGGCAGTACTGAGGGAGCGCTGCACTGTCGGAGGGGCAGTGCTGAGGGAGCACCGCACTGCTCGAGAGTTAGTTCTGAGGGAGTGCCAACCTGTCGGAGGGGCCGTACTGAGGTAGCCCCACTCTGTTGGATGGGCATTACTGAGGGAGAGCCGCAGTGTCGGAGGGGCAGTACTGAGGGAGCGCCGCACTGTCGGAGGGGCAATACTGAGGGTGTGCTGCACTATCGGAGGGGCAGTACGGAGGGAGAGCCGCAATGTCGGAGGGGCAGTACTGAGGGAGTGCTGCACTGTCGGAGGGGCAATACTGAGGGTGTGCTGCACTATCGGAGGGGCAGTACGGAGGGAGAGCCGCAATGTCGGAGGGGCAGTACTGAGGGAGTGCTGCACTGTCGGAGGGGCAGTACTGAGGGAGTGCCGCAGTGTCGGAGGGGCAGTACTGAGGGAGATCCGCACTGTCGGAGGGACAGTACTGAGGGAGCGCCACACTGTCGGAGGGGCAGTAATGAGGGAGTGCTGCACAGTTGAAGAGGCAGTACTGAGGGAGCGCCGCACTGTCAGAGGGGCAGTACTGAGGGAGCGCCGCACTGATGGAGGGGCAGGACTGAGGGAGCGCCGCACTGTCGGAGGGGCAGTACTGAGGGAGTGCCGCACTGTCGGAGGGGCAGTACTGAGGGAGCGCCGCACTGTGGGAGGGGTGTATTGAGGGAGTGCCGCACTTTCAGAGGGGCAGAACAGAGGGAGAGCCGCACTGTTGGGGGGGCCGTACTGAGGGAGCGCTGCAGTGTCGGAGGGGCAGTACTGAGGGAGCGACGCACTGTTGGAGGGGCAGTACTGAGGGAGCGGCGCACTGTCGGAGGAGCAGTACTGAGGGAGCGCTGCACTGTCGGAGGGGCAGTACTGAGGGAGCGCCGCATTGTCGGAGGGGCAGTACTGAGGGCGTGCCGCACTGTCGGAGGGCAAGTATTGAGGGAGTGCCGCACTGTCGGAGGGGCAGTAATGAGGGAGTGCCGCACTGTCGGAGGGGCAGTACTGAGGGAGAGCTGCACTGTCGGTGGGGCAGTACTGAGCGAGCGACGCAGTGTTGTAGGGGCAGTACTGAGGGAGCAGCGGACTGCTCGAGAGGTAGTTCTGAGGGAGTGCCACACTGTCGGAGTGGCAGTGCTGAGGGAGTGCCGCACTGTCGGAGGGGCAGTATTGAGGGAGAGCCGCACTGTCGGAGGGCCAGTACTGAGGGAGAGCCGCACTGTCGGAGGGGCAGTACTGAGGGAGTGCCACACTGTCGGAGGGGCAGTACTGAGGGAGAGCTGCACTGTCGGAGGTGCAGTACTGAGGGAGAGCTGCACTGTCGGAGGTGCAGTACTGAGGGAGTGCTGCACTGTCGGAGGGGCAGTACTGAGGGAGAGCTGCACTGTCGGAGGTGCAGTACTGAGGGAGCGACGCACTGTTGGAGGGGCAGTACTGAGGGAGCACCGCACTGTCGGAGGGGCAGTACTGAGGGAGCGCCGCACTGTCGGAGGGGCAGTACTGAGGGAGCACCGCACTGTCGGAGGGGCAGTACTGAGGGAGAGCCGCACTGTCGGAGGACCAGTACTGAGGGAGCGCTGCAGTGTCGGAGGGACAGTACTGAGGGAGCGCTGCACTGTCGGAGGGGCAGTACTGAGGGAGCGCCGCATTGTCGGAGGGGCAGTACTGAGGGAGTGCCGCACTGTCGGACGGCCAGTATTGAGGGAGTGCCACACTGTCGGCGAGGCAGTACTGAGGGAGTGCCGCACTGTCGGAGGGGCAGTACTGAGGGAGAGCTGCAATGTCGGAGAGGCAGTACAGAGCAAGCGACACACTGTCGGAGGGTGAAACTGAGGGAGCGCTGCACTGTCGGAGGGGCAGTACTGAGGGAGCGCTGCAGTGTCGGAGGGAGAGTACTGAGGGAGTGCCGCACTGATGGAGGGCCAGTACTGAGGGAGCGCTGCACTGTCGGAGGGGCAGTTCTGAGGGAGCGCCACACTGTTGGAGGGGCAGTACTGAGGGAGCGCCGCACTGTCGGAGGGGCAGTACTGAGGGAGCGCCGCACTGTCGGAGGGACAGTACTGAGGGAGCGCCACACTGTCGGAGGGGCAGTAATGAGGGAGTGCTGCACAGTTGAAGAGGCAGTACTGAGGGAGCGCCGCACTGTCAGAGGGGCAGTACTGAGGGAGCGCCGCACTGTTGGAGGGGCAGTACTGAGGGAGCGACGCACTGTTGGAGGGGCAGTACTGAGGGAGCGGCGCACTGTCGGAGGAGCAGTACTGAGGGAGCGCTGCACTGTCGGAGGGGCAGTACTGAGGGAGCGCCGCATTGTCGGAGGGGCAGTACTGAGGGAGTGCCGCACTGTCGGAGGGCCAGTATTGAGGGAGTGCCGCACTGTCGGAGGGGAAGTACTGAGGGAGTGCCGCACTGTCGGAGGGGCAGTACTGAGGGAGAGCTGCACTGTCGGTGGGGCAGTACTGAGCGAGCGACACAGTGTTGTAGGGGCAGTACTGAGGGAGCATCGCACTGTTGGAGGGGCAGTACCGAGGGAGTGCCGCACTATCGAAGGGCAGTACTGAGGTAGCCCTGCTCTGTCGGAGTGGCAGTACTGCGGGAGCGCCGCACTGTCGGAGGGGCAGTACTGAGGGAGTGTTGCACTGTCGGAGGGCTGTACAGAGGGAGCGCCGCACTGTCGGAGGGGCAGTACTGAGGGAGCGCCGCACTGTCGGAGGGGCAGTACTGAGGGAGTGTTGCACTGTCGGAGGGCTGTACAGAGGGAGCGCCGCACTGTCGGAGGGGCAGTACTGAGGGAGCGCCGCACTGTCGGAGGGGCAGTACTGCGGGAGCGCCGCACTGTCGGAGGGGCAGTACTGAGGGAGCGCCGCACTGTCGGAGGGGCAGTACTGAGGGAGTGCCGCACTGTCCGAGGGGCAGTATTGAGGGAGTGCCGCACTGTTGGTGGGGCAGTATTGAAGGAGTACTGCACTGTCTGAGGGGCAGTACTGAGGGAGAGCTGCACTGTCGGAGGGGCAGTACTGAGCGAGCGCCGCATAGTCGGAGGGGCAGTACTGAGGGAGCGGAGCACTGTCGGAGGGGCAGTACTGAGGGAGTGCCGCAATGTCGGAGGGGCAGTACTGAGGGAGCGCTGCACTGTCGGAGGGGCAGTGCTGAGTGAGCACCGCACTGCTCGAGAGTTAGTTCTGAGGGAGTGCCAACCTGTCGGAGGGGCCGTACTGAGGTAGCCCCACTCTGTTGGATGGGCATTACTGAGGGAGAGCCGCACTGTCGGAGGGGCAGTACTGAGGGAGCGCCGCACTGTCGGAGGGGCAATACTGAGGGTGTGCTGCACTATCGGAGGGGCAGTACGGAGGGAGAGCCGCAATGTCGGAGGGGCAGTACTGAGGGAGTGCTGCACTGTCGGAGGGGCAATACTGAGGGTGTGCTGCACTATCGGAGGGGCAGTACGGAGGGAGAGCCGCAATGTCGGAGGGGCAGTACTGAGGGAGTGCTGCACTGTCGGAGGGGCAGTACTGAGGGAGTGCCGCAGTGTCGGAGGGGCAGTACTGAGGGAGATCCGCACTGTCGGAGGGACAGTACTGAGGGAGCGCCACACTGTCGGAGGGGCAGTAATGAGGGAGTGCTGCACAGTTGAAGAGGCAGTACTGAGGGAGCGCCGCACTGTCAGAGGGGCAGTACTGAGGGAGCGCCGCACTGTTGGAGGGGCAGGACTGAGGGAGCGCCGCACTGTCGGAGGGGCAGTACTGAGGGAGTGCCGCACTGTCGGAGGGGCAGTACTGAGGGAGCGCCGCACTGTGGGAGGGGCCGTATTGAGGGAGTGCCGCACTGTCAGAGGGGCAGTACAGAGGGAGAGCCGCACTGTTGGAGGGGCAGTACTGAGGGAGCACCGCACTGTCGGAGGGGCAGTACTGAGGGAGCGCCACATTGTGGGAGGGGCAGTACTGAGGGAGAGCCGTTCTGTCGGAGGGGCAATACTGAGGGAGTGCTGCACTGTCGGAGGGGTAGTATTAAGGAAGCGCCGTACTTTCGGAGGGGCCGTACTGAGGGAGCGCTGCAGTGTCGGAGGGGCAGTACTGAGGGAGCGACACACTGTTGGAGGGGCAGTACTGAGGGAGCGGCGCACTGTCGGAGGAGCAGTACTGAGGGAGCGCTGCACTGCCGGAGGGGCAGTACTGAGGGAGCGCCGCATTGTCGGAGGGGCAGTACTGAGGGAGTGCCGCACTGTCGGAGGGCCAGTATTGAGGGAGTGCCGCACTGTCGGAGGGGCAGTACTGAGGGAGTGTCGCACTGTCGGAGGGGCAGTACTGAGGGAGAGCTGCACTGTCGGTGGGGCAGTACTGAGCGAGCGACACAGTGTTGTAGGGGCAGTACTGAGGGAGCAGCGGACTGCTCGAGAGGTAGTTCTGAGGGAGTGCCACACTGTCGGAGAGGCAGTGCTAAGGGAGCGCTGCAGTGTCGGAGGGAGAGTACTGAGGGAGTGCCGCACTGATGGAGGGCCAGTACTGAGGGAGCGCTGCACTGTCGGAGGGGCAGTACTGAGGGTGCGCCGTACTTTCGGAGGGGCGGTAGTGAGGGAGCGTTGCATTGTCGGAGGGGCAGTAATGAGGGAGCGCAGCACTATCAGAGGGGCAGTACTGAGGGAGCGCCGCAGTGTCGGAGGGGCAGTACTGAGGGAGCGCCGCACTGTCGGAGGGCAGTACTGAGGGAGCGCCGCAGTGTCGGAGGGTGAAACTGAGGGAGCGCTGCACTGTCGGAGGGGCAGTACTGAGGGAGCGCTGCAGTGTCGGAGGGAGAGTACTGAGGGAGTGCCGCACTGATGGAGGGCCAGTACTGAGGGAGCGCTGCACTGTCGGAGGGGCAGTACTGAGGGTGCGCCGTACTTTCGGAGGGGCGGTAGTGAGGGAGCGTTGCATTTTCGGAGGGGCAGTAATGAGGGAGCGCAGCACTATCAGAGGGGCAGTACTGAGGGAGCGCCGCAGTGTCGGAGGGGCAGTACTGAGGGAGCGCCGCACTGTCGGAGGGCAGTACTGAGGGAGCGCCGCAGTGTCGGAGGGGCAGTACTGAGGGAGCGCCGCAGTGTCGGAGGGGCCGTACTGAGGGAGCGCCGCAGTGTCAGAGGGGCAGTACTGAGGGAGCGCCGCATTGTCGGAGGGGCCGTACTGAGGGAGCGCCGCAGTGTCAGAGGGGCAGTACTGTGGGAGCGCCTCACTGTCGGAGGCGCAGTACTGAGGGAGTGCCGCACTGTCGGAGGGGCAGTACTGAGGGAGCACGGCACTGTCGGAGGGGCAGTACTGAGGGAGCGACACACTGTCGGAGGGGCACAACTGAGGGAGCATCGCACTGTTAGAGGGGCAGTACTGAGGGAGCGCCGCACTGTTGGAGGGGTAGTACTGAGGGAGCGACGCACTGTTGGAGGGGCAGTACTGAGGGAGCGGCGCACTGTCGGAGGAGCAGTACTGAGGGAGCGCTGCACTGTCGGAGGGGCAGTACTGAGGGAGCGCCGCACTGTCGGAGGGGCAGTACTGAGGGAGCATCGCACTGTTGGAGGGGCAGTACCGAGGGAGTGCCGCACTATCGAAGGGCAGTACTGAGGTAGCCCTGCTCTGTCGGAGTGGCAGTACTGCGGGAGCGCCGCACTGTCGGAGGGGCAGTACTGAGGGAGTGTTGCACTGTCGGAGGGCTGTACAGAGGGAGCGCCGCACTGTCGGAGGGGCAGTACTGAGGGAGCGCCGCACTGTCGGAGGGGCAGTACTGAGGGAGTGTTGCACTGTCGGAGGGCTGTACAGAGGGAGCGCCGCACTGTCGGAGGGGCAGTACTGAGGGAGCGCCGCACTGTCGGAGGGGCAGTACTGCGGGAGCGCCGCACTATCGGAGGGGCAGTACTGAGGGAGCGCCGCACTGTCGGAGGGGCAGTCTTGAGGTAGTGCCGCACTGTCGGAGGGGCGGTACTGAGGGAGCGCAGCACTGTCGGTGGGGCCGTATTGAGGGAGTGCTGCACTGTCAGAGGGGCCGTACTGAGGGAGTGGTGCACTGTCGAAGTGACAGTACTGAGGGAGCGCAGCACTGTCGCAGGGGCAGTACTGAGCGAGCGCTGCACTGTCGGAGGGACAGTACTGAGGGAGTGCCGCACTGTTGGTGGGGCAGTATTGAGGTAGTGCCGCACTGTCGGAGGGGCGGTACTGAGGGAGCGCAGCACTGTCGGTGGGGCCGTATTGAGGGAGTGCTGCACTGTCAGAGGGGCCGTACTGAGGGAGTGGTGCACTGTCGAAGTGACAGTATTGAGGGAGTACTGCACTGTCTGAGGGGCAGTACTGAGGGAGAGCTGCACTGTCGGAGGGGCAGTACTGAGCGAGCGCCGCATAGTCGGAGGGGTAGTACTGAGGGAGCGGAGCACTGTCGGAGGGGCAGTACTGAGGAAGCGCCGCATTGTCGGAGAGGCAGTACTGAGGGAGTGCCGCACTGTCCGAGGGGCAGTATTGAGGGAGTGCCGCACTGTTGGTGGGGCAGTATTGAGGGAGTACTGCACTGTCTGAGGGGCAGTACTGAGGGAGAGCTGCACTGTCGGAGGGGCAGTACTGAGCGAGCGCCGCATAGTCGGAGGGGCAGTACTGAGGGAGCGGAGCACTGTCGGAGGGGCAGTACTGAGGGAGTGCCGCAATGTCGGAGGGGCAGTACTGAGGGAGCGCTGCACTGTCGGAGGGGCAGTGCTGAGGGAGCACCGCACTGCTCGAGAGTTAGTTCTGAGGGAGTGCCAACCTGTCGGAGGGGCCGTACTGAGGTAGCCCCACTCTGTTGGATGGGCATTACTGAGGGAGAGCCGCAGTGTCGGAGGGGCAGTACTGAGGGAGCGCCGCACTGTCGGAGGGGCAATACTGAGGGTGTGCTGCACTATCGGAGGGGCAGTACGGAGGGAGAGCCGCAATGTCGGAGGGGCAGTACTGAGGGAGTGCTGCACTGTCGGAGGGGCAATACTGAGGGTGTGCTGCACTATCGGAGGGGCAGTACGGAGGGAGAGCCGCAATGTCGGAGGGGCAGTACTGAGGGAGTGCTGCACTGTCGGAGGGGCAGTACTGAGGGAGTGCCGCAGTGTCGGAGGGGCAGTACTGAGGGAGATCCGCACTGTCGGAGGGACAGTACTGAGGGAGCGCCACACTGTCGGAGGGGCAGTAATGAGGGAGTGCTGCACAGTTGAAGAGGCAGTACTGAGGGAGCGCCGCACTGTCAGAGGGGCAGTACTGAGGGAGCGCCGCACTGATGGAGGGGCAGGACTGAGGGAGCGCCGCACTGTCGGAGGGGCAGTACTGAGGGAGTGCCGCACTGTCGGAGGGGCAGTACTGAGGGAGCGCCGCACTGTGGGAGGGGTGTATTGAGGGAGTGCCGCACTTTCAGAGGGGCAGAACAGAGGGAGAGCCGCACTGTTGGAGGGGCAGTACTGAGGGAGCGGCGCACTGTCGGAGGAGCAGTACTGAGGGAGCGCTGCACTGTCGGAGGGGCAGTACTGAGGGAGCGCCGCATTGTCGGAGGGGCAGTACTGAGGGCGTGCCGCACTGTCGGAGGGCAAGTATTGAGGGAGTGCCGCACTGTCGGAGGGGCAGTAATGAGGGAGTGCCGCACTGTCGGAGGGGCAGTACTGAGGGAGAGCTGCACTGTCGGTGGGGCAGTACTGAGCGAGCGACGCAGTGTTGTAGGGGCAGTACTGAGGGAGCAGCGGACTGCTCGAGAGGTAGTTCTGAGGGAGTGCCACACTGTCGGAGTGGCAGTGCTGAGGGAGTGCCGCACTGTCGGAGGGGCAGTATTGAGGGAGAGCCGCACTGTCGGAGGGCCAGTACTGAGGGAGAGCCGCACTGTCGGAGGGGCAGTACTGAGGGAGTGCCACACTGTCGGAGGGGCAGTACTGAGGGAGAGCTGCACTGTCGGAGGTGCAGTACTGAGGGAGAGCTGCACTGTCGGAGGTGCAGTACTGAGGGAGTGCTGCACTGTCGGAGGGGCAGTACTGAGGGAGAGCTGCACTGTCGGAGGTGCAGTACTGAGGGAGCGACGCACTGTTGGAGGGGCAGTACTGAGGGAGCACCGCACTGTCGGAGGGGCAGTACTGAGGGAGCGCCGCACTGTCGGAGGGGCAGTACTGAGGGAGCACCGCACTGTCGGAGGGGCAGTACTGAGGGAGAGCCGCACTGTCGGAGGACCAGTACTGAGGGAGCGCTGCAGTGTCGGAGGGACAGTACTGAGGGAGCGCTGCACTGTCGGAGGGGCAGTACTGAGGGAGCGCCGCATTGTCGGAGGGGCAGTACTGAGGGAGTGCCGCACTGTCGGACGGCCAGTATTGAGGGAGTGCCACACTGTCGGCGAGGCAGTACTGAGGGAGTGCCGCACTGTCGGAGGGGCAGTACTGAGGGAGAGCTGCAATGTCGGAGAGGCAGTACAGAGCAAGCGACACACTGTCGGAGGGTGAAACTGAGGGAGCGCTGCACTGTCGGAGGGGCAGTACTGAGGGAGCGCTGCAGTGTCGGAGGGAGAGTACTGAGGGAGTGCCGCACTGATGGAGGGCCAGTACTGAGGGAGCGCTGCACTGTCGGAGGGGCAGTTCTGAGGGAGCGCCACACTGTTGGAGGGGCAGTACTGAGGGAGCGCCGCACTGTCGGAGGGGCAGTACTGAGGGAGCGCCGCACTGTCGGAGGGACAGTACTGAGGGAGCGCCACACTGTCGGAGGGGCAGTAATGAGGGAGTGCTGCACAGTTGAAGAGGCAGTACTGAGGGAGCGCCGCACTGTCAGAGGGGCAGTACTGAGGGAGCGCCGCACTGTTGGAGGGGCAGTACTGAGGGAGCGACGCACTGTTGGAGGGGCAGTACTGAGGGAGCGGCGCACTGTCGGAGGAGCAGTACTGAGGGAGCGCTGCACTGTCGGAGGGGCAGTACTGAGGGAGCGCCGCATTGTCGGAGGGGCAGTACTGAGGGAGTGCCGCACTGTCGGAGGGCCAGTATTGAGGGAGTGCCGCACTGTCGGAGGGGAAGTACTGAGGGAGTGCCGCACTGTCGGAGGGGCAGTACTGAGGGAGAGCTGCACTGTCGGTGGGGCAGTACTGAGCGAGCGACACAGTGTTGTAGGGGCAGTACTGAGGGAGCATCGCACTGTTGGAGTGGCAGTACTGCGGGAGCGCCGCACTGTCGGAGGGGCAGTACTGAGGGAGTGTTGCACTGTCGGAGGGCTGTACAGAGGGAGCGCCGCACTGTCGGAGGGGCAGTACTGAGGGAGCGCCGCACTGTCGGAGGGGCAGTACTGAGGGAGTGTTGCACTGTCGGAGGGCTGTACAGAGGGAGCGCCGCACTGTCGGAGGGGCAGTACTGAGGGAGCGCCGCACTGTCGGAGGGGCAGTACTGCGGGAGCGCCGCACTGTCGGAGGGGCAGTACTGAGGGAGCGCCGCACTGTCGGAGGGGCAGTACTGAGGGAGTGCCGCACTGTCCGAGGGGCAGTATTGAGGGAGTGCCGCACTGTTGGTGGGGCAGTATTGAAGGAGTACTGCACTGTCTGAGGGGCAGTACTGAGGGAGAGCTGCACTGTCGGAGGGGCAGTACTGAGCGAGCGCCGCATAGTCGGAGGGGCAGTACTGAGGGAGCGGAGCACTGTCGGAGGGGCAGTACTGAGGGAGTGCCGCAATGTCGGAGGGGCAGTACTGAGGGAGCGCTGCACTGTCGGAGGGGCAGTGCTGAGTGAGCACCGCACTGCTCGAGAGTTAGTTCTGAGGGAGTGCCAACCTGTCGGAGGGGCCGTACTGAGGTAGCCCCACTCTGTTGGATGGGCATTACTGAGGGAGAGCCGCACTGTCGGAGGGGCAGTACTGAGGGAGCGCCGCACTGTCGGAGGGGCAATACTGAGGGTGTGCTGCACTATCGGAGGGGCAGTACGGAGGGAGAGCCGCAATGTCGGAGGGGCAGTACTGAGGGAGTGCTGCACTGTCGGAGGGGCAATACTGAGGGTGTGCTGCACTATCGGAGGGGCAGTACGGAGGGAGAGCCGCAATGTCGGAGGGGCAGTACTGAGGGAGTGCTGCACTGTCGGAGGGGCAGTACTGAGGGAGTGCCGCAGTGTCGGAGGGGCAGTACTGAGGGAGATCCGCACTGTCGGAGGGACAGTACTGAGGGAGCGCCACACTGTCGGAGGGGCAGTAATGAGGGAGTGCTGCACAGTTGAAGAGGCAGTACTGAGGGAGCGCCGCACTGTCAGAGGGGCAGTACTGAGGGAGCGCCGCACTGTTGGAGGGGCAGGACTGAGGGAGCGCCGCACTGTCGGAGGGGCAGTACTGAGGGAGTGCCGCACTGTCGGAGGGGCAGTACTGAGGGAGCGCCGCACTGTGGGAGGGGCCGTATTGAGGGAGTGCCGCACTGTCAGAGGGGCAGTACAGAGGGAGAGCCGCACTGTTGGAGGGGCAGTACTGAGGGAGCACCGCACTGTCGGAGGGGCAGTACTGAGGGAGCGCCACATTGTGGGAGGGGCAGTACTGAGGGAGAGCCGTTCTGTCGGAGGGGCAATACTGAGGGAGTGCTGCACTGTCGGAGGGGTAGTATTAAGGAAGCGCCGTACTTTCGGAGGGGCCGTACTGAGGGAGCGCTGCAGTGTCGGAGGGGCAGTACTGAGGGAGCGGCGCACTGTCGGAGGAGCAGTACTGAGGGAGCGCTGCACTGCCGGAGGGGCAGTACTGAGGGAGCGCCGCATTGTCGGAGGGGCAGTACTGAGGGAGTGCCGCACTGTCGGAGGGCCAGTATTGAGGGAGTGCCGCACTGTCGGAGGGGCAGTACTGAGGGAGTGTCGCACTGTCGGAGGGGCAGTACTGAGGGAGAGCTGCACTGTCGGTGGGGCAGTACTGAGCGAGCGACACAGTGTTGTAGGGGCAGTACTGAGGGAGCAGCGGACTGCTCGAGAGGTAGTTCTGAGGGAGTGCCACACTGTCGGAGAGGCAGTGCTGAGGGAGCGCTGCAGTGTCGGAGGGAGAGTACTGAGGGAGTGCCGCACTGATGGAGGGCCAGTACTGAGGGAGCGCTGCACTGTCGGAGGGGCAGTACTGAGGGTGCGCCGTACTTTCGGAGGGGCGGTAGTGAGGGAGTGTTGCATTGTCGGAGGGGCAGTAATGAGGGAGCGCAGCACTATCAGAGGGGCAGTACTGAGGGAGCGCCGCAGTGTCGGAGGGGCAGTACTGAGGGAGCGCCGCACTGTCGGAGGGCAGTACTGAGGGAGCGCCGCAGTGTCGGAGGGTGAAACTGAGGGAGCGCTGCACTGTCGGAGGGGCAGTACTGAGGGAGCGCTGCAGTGTCGGAGGGAGAGTACTGAGGGAGTGCCGCACTGATGGAGGGCCAGTACTGAGGGAGCGCTGCACTGTCGGAGGGGCAGTACTGAGGGTGCGCCGTACTTTCGGAGGGGCGGTAGTGAGGGAGCGTTGCATTTTCGGAGGGGCAGTAATGAGGGAGCGCAGCACTATCAGAGGGGCAGTACTGAGGGAGCGCCGCAGTGTCGGAGGGGCAGTACTGAGGGAGCGCCGCACTGTCGGAGGGCAGTACTGAGGGAGCGCCGCAGTGTCGGAGGGGCAGTACTGAGGGAGCGCCGCAGTGTCGGAGGGGCCGTACTGAGGGAGCGCCGCAGTGTCAGAGGGGCAGTACTGAGGGAGCGCCGCATTGTCGGAGGGGCCGTACTGAGGGAGCGCCGCAGTGTCAGAGGGGCAGTACTGTGGGAGCGCCTCACTGTCGGAGGCGCAGTACTGAGGGAGTGCCGCACTGTCGGAGGGGCAGTACTGAGGGAGCACGGCACTGTCGGAGGGGCAGTACTGAGGGAGCGACACACTGTCGGAGGGGCACAACTGAGGGAGCATCGCACTGTTAGAGGGGCAGTACCGAGGGAGTGCCGCACTATCGGAGGGTAGTACTGAGGTAGCCCCGCTCTGTCGGAGGGGCAGTACTGCGGGAGCGCCGCACTGTCGGAGGGGCAGTACTGAGGGAGTGCTGCACTGTCGGAGGGCTGTACAGAGGGAGAGCCGCACTGTCGGAGGGGCAGTACTGAGGGAGCGCCGCACTGTCGGAGGGGCAGTACTGCGGGAGCGCCGCACTGTCGGAGGGGCAGTACTGAGGGAGCGCCGCACTATCGGAGGGGCAGTACCGAGGGTGTGCCACATTGTTGGAGGGCAGTACTGAGGGAGCGTCGCACTGTTGGAGGGCAGTACTGAGGGAGCACCGCTCTGTCGGAGGGGCAGTACTGAGGGAGCGCTGCTCTGTCGGAGGGGCAGTACTGAGGGAGCGCCGCACTGTCGGAGGGGCAGTACTGAGGGAGAGCCGCACTGTCGGAGGGACAGTACTGAGGGAGCACCGCACTGTCGGAGGGGCAGTACTGAGGGAGCACCGCACTGTTGGAGGGGCACAACTGAGGGAGCACCACACTGTCGGAGGGGCAGTACCGAGGGTGTGCCACATTGTTGGAGGGCAGTACTGAGGGAGCGTCGCACTGTTGGAGGGCAGTACTGAGGGAGCACCGCTCTGTCGGAGGGGCAGTACTGAGGGAGCGCTGCTCTGTCGGAGGGGCAGTACTGAGGGAGCGCCGCACTGTCGGAGGGGCAGTACTGAGAGAGAGCCGCACTGTCGGAGGGACAGTACTGAGGGAGTGCTGCAATGTCGGAGGGGCAGTACTGAGGGAGCGCTGCACTGTCGGAGGTGCAGTACTGAGGGCGTGCTGCAATGTCGGAGGGGCAGTACTGAGGGAGCGCCGCACTGTCGGAGGGGCAGTACTGAGGGAGTGCCGCATAGTCGGAGGGGCAGTACTGAGGGAGTGCTGCATAGTCGGAGGGGCAGTACTGAGGGAGCCCTGCACTATTGGAGGTACTGTCTTTCCGCTGAGACGTTAAACTAAAGCCCTACCTGCTCTCTCAGGTGGATGTAAAAGCTGACATGACGCTATTAGATGAAGAGCGGGGGAGTTCTCCCCGGTCTCCTGAGGCCAATATTTATCCCTAAATCAACATCACTGAAACAGATTCTCTGGTCATTCACACATTTCTGTGTATGGGAGCTTGCTGTGCATAAATTGGGTGCCAAGCCTCCCAGAATTCAACAGTGACTGCACTCCAAAAGTGCTTTCTCGGCCCTGGAGCGCTTTGTGACGTCCTGAGGCTGTGAAAGGCACGATATTAATGCAAGCCTGTCGTTACCCGACTCTCGCCCCCATTGCCGGAGCGGGTTATGGGGAGGGAGTTTGGGGTCAGCCAATAGGATGCAGAGTGGGAGTCTGGCTGACATGTCTGAGCAATCAGTGCCTCGACAGACCGACAAACTCACAGAAACCTCAGCAAATTTATCTAGTCCTCAGTTTAAAAGTCTCCAGTTTGTTGCTGTAAAACTATCGATGGCACGGTGGGTGTGCTGGAGTTTTAGGTTCCAGGAACAAGGTCACCCTAAACTGCAGGGACTCGGCTTGCTGCATAAACTGCCCCATAATTATCGTCAATTTTTCATCACTTTGCATTGCTGCACACCTGCAATACATCGGGCAGCCTGGCGGTGGCGATGTCGGCTTGCTGATAGATTTTTGATCTTGCACCGCCATCACATGGCACCGAGCAGTACTGCAGCCCCCATCCACTATTCATGGAATCAGGAGGAGGTCCATTCAGCCCCTCGAGCCTGTTCCACAGGAACAGGAGGAGGCCATTCAGTCCCTCGAGCCTGTTCCACAGGAACAGGAGGAGGCCATTTAACTCCTCGAGCCTGTTCCACAGGAACAGGAGGAGGCCATTCAGTCCCTCGAGCCTGTTCCACAGGAACAGGAGGAGGCCATTTAACTCCTCGAGCCTGTTACACAGGAACAGGAGGAGGCCATTTAACTCCTCGAGCCTGTTACACAGGAACAGGAGGAGGCCATTCAGTCCCTCGAGCCTGTTCCACAGGAACAGGAGGAGGCCATTTAACTCCTCGAGCCTGTTACACAGGAACAGGAGGAGGCCATTCAGCCCTTCGAGCCTGTTACACAGGAACAGGAGGAGGCCATTCAGCCCCTTGAGCCTGTTACACAGGAACAGGAGGAGGCCATTCAGCCCTTCGAGCCTGTTACACAGGAATAGGAGGAGGCCATTCAGCCCCTCGAGCCTGTTACACAGGAATAGGAGGAGGCCATTCAGCCCCATCCTCGCTCATCCCAAAAGGCACTGAGGCGCACCTTAGCACCCAGGGAGGGTGAGGGGAGTGCGATGGGGGAGGCGAGAGGACATAATATGTGTTCATTTTTAAACATTAATTTCCTTTTTCCCATTTATATTTATCACAATTTCCTGAACACCTTATTTTTGAAAGAGATTTGGATAAATATTTGAAAAGGAAACCTTTGCGGGGCCGTGGGGAAAGGGCGGGGAGTGGGACTGATTGGATCGCTCTGTCACAGAGTCGGCACGGGCTCGATGGGCCGAATGGCCTCCTCCCGTGCTGCGACTGTGGGAGCAGCCAACATCACCTGACCTGCTGCAACTTGCTGAGACAATGAGTCTGTGGTGAAAGGTTGTGTTGAAGGATGTAGAACAATTGCAGTAAACCAGCCTGTGATTCTCTCTCGTTCTCACTATCCCACTCTCCCCAGATTGTGCTACGTGAAACTCAAACTCCTGCTCATCGCCATTCAATACCGAAACAACACCGACAACATCAGGTAACTCTCTCCCTCTCTGCATTTCTTTCATTCACTCTCGGGATGTGGGTATCGCTGGCCAGGCCGACATTTATTGGCCATCCCTAATTGCCCCTTGAGAAGGTGGTGGTGAGCCGCCTTCTTGAACCGCTGCAGTCCGTGTGGTGAAGGTGCTCCCACAGTGCTGTTAGGGAGGGAGTTCCAGGATTGTGACCCAGCGACGATGAAGGAACGGTCGATATATTTCCCAGTCAGGATGGTGTGTGACTGGGAGGGGAACGTGGAGGTGGTGGTGTTTCCATGCACCTGCTGCCCTTGTCCTTCTAGGTGGTAGAGGTCGCGGGTTTGGGAGGTGCTGCCGAAGAAGCAACGTTAGCGTCCTCGACCAGGCCAACATCCCCAGCATCGAAGCACTGACCACACACGATCAGCTCCGCTGGGCAGGCCACATTGTTCGATGCCAGACACGAGACTCCCAAAGCAAGCGCTCTACGGAATTCCTTTACGGCAAACGAGCCAAAGATGGGCAGAGGAACCGTCACAGGGACACCCTCAAAGTCTCCCTGATAAAGTGCAACATCCCCACTGACATCTGGGAGTCCCTGGCCAAAGACCGCCCTCAGTGGAGGAAGTGCATCCGGGAGGGCGCTGAGCACCTCGAGTATCGTCGCCGAGAGCATACAGAAACCAAGCGCAAGCAGCGGAAGGAGCGTGCGGCAAACCAGTCCCACCCACCCCTTCCCTCAACCACTCTCTGTCCCACCTGTGACGGGGACTGTGGCTCTTGTATTGGACTGTTTAGTCACCTAAGGACTCATGTCAAGAGTGGAAGCAAGTCTTCCACGATTCCAGTTAGCCTGACATCAGTAGTGGGGAAAATGTTGGAATCAATTATTAAAAAAGAAATAGCAGCGTATTTGGAAAGTAGTGACAGGATTGGTCCAAGTCAGCATGGATTTATGAAAGAGAAATTGTCATGTATTCAACCAGCATTGTAACTCATGTATAATCTGACCCTTGGCATTGACATGCTGCAACACACACCCGACACCATAGGACGACGCATCACATGTTAACACAAGTTTCTTACATGGGTCATATTGCGTTAACAGATTGTTGGAACATAACAAATTGCGTGCTCTATTAAAAGCCCTTTCCTGGCTGTCCCCCCAGACCCATTCGCGACCTTTGCGTAGGAGCACATGTAGCGGCTCTAACAACATGCTCAATTTGGGAAGAAAGTTACCAAAATAGTTCAGGAGCCCCAGGAATGAATGCAGCTCCGTCATGTTACAGGGTCTGAGTACTCTCTGGATCGCTTCCGTTTTGGACGCAGTGGGTCTGATCCCATCTGCTGCTACCCTCATCCCCAGGAATTCTATCTCTGGAGCTAGGAAGACGCACTTCGCCTTTTTCAGTCGCAGCCCTACCCGGTCCAGTCTGCGTAGCACCTCCTCCAGGTTGTGGAGGTGTTCTTCAGTATCGTAACCCGTGATGAGGATGTCGTCCTGAAAAACCACTGTCCTTGGAATCGACTTGAGGAGGCTTTCCATATTTAGTTGGAAGATCGCGGCGGCCGAACGAATCCCAAACAGACATCTGTTGTACTCAAACAACCCCTTGTGTGTCGTGATGGTGGTCAGCTTCTTCGACTCACTCGCCAGCTCCTGGGTCATGTAAGCTGAGGTCAGGTCCAATTTTGAAAAAAGTTTGCCACCGGATAGTGTCGCAAAGAGGTCCTCTGCTCTCGGTAACGGGTATTGGTCTTGGAGTGACACCCGATTGATGGTGGCCTTGTAATCGCCACATATCCTGACTGACCCATCCGCCTTGAGCACTGGCACAATCGGGCTCACCCAGTCACTGAATTCGGCTGGCGAGATGATGCCTTCCCTCAGATAGGCGGTCCAATTCACATTCTATCTTTTCCCGCATCACGTACGGCACCGCTCTGGCCTTGTGGTGTACTGGCCTGGCGTCCGGGTTTATGTGAATCACTACCTTGGTTCCCATGAAAGTGCCAATGCCGGGTTGAAATAATGAGTCAAATTTGTCCAGGATCTGTGAGCATGATACTCGCTCCACAGAGGAAATTGCATTGACATCGCCCCATTTCCAGTTCATGACAGCAAGCCAACTCCTCCCCAGTAGTGCGGGACCATCCCCTGGGACAATCCAGAGTGGCAACCTGTTCTCCGAATCTTTGTGGGTCACGACTACCGTGGCACTACCCAGCACCGGAATGATCTCCTTTGTGTAAGTCCGTAGCTGTGCGTCAATCGCCGATAATTTTGGCCTCCTGGCCTTGGACACCCACAACTGTTTGATACCCATCAGGGACTGGCTGGCCCCCGTGCCTAGCTCCATTGATACTGGGATGCCATTGGGGAGCACTTTCATCATTATCGGTGGCGTCCTGGTGTATGAACTGTATACGTGCTCCACATGAACTCGCTGAACTTCAGCTTCCAGCGATTTCCCCCAGCGTTCATTTCTGCAATTTCTGCAGGTATTTTGCTCATCTCTGCAAACTCCGGCTGAGTGTGTGCCTCCACGCCTCCAACATGAGCTGTTATTGGAAACAAGGTCCCTTGCCAGTCGATTGTCCCTGACTGCCCCTGTTATTGTCCTTGAGTGCGCCATTAACAGGTGTTGATGGCCCCATTACTGGCTGCATTGTCCCTTGCAATGGCGTGAATCACCGTTCAGCTTGCCATTGTCTCTATCGAACTCCCCCTCTGGGTTCGACTACATGTTGGGGCATGTCCGATTGCCCTTGTCTGCCTGGAGAACTGTGTGCTGCTTTAACAATGTTGAATCTCTGTCCCAACCATTCCTTAACACAGTACCTCTCATCTGTTCTGCTAGTGGCCATGCTCGCGTGGTTTAAATCCCAGTTTCCCGTCGCCATTGATACGTCCTTACTATACAGTATAAATGCACACAAGGCCCATGCTTGAGAGAAGGTCAGTCTGTGACCTGTCCTTTATTCCTTAGCCCTCAAGTGATGAGGGTGGGTGGAGCTTCCCCTTTTATACCTGAAGATCCAGGTTAGGAGTGTCTCCCATAAGTTCACCAACTAGTGGTCATTGTTCTCACAGTGTACAACTTCGGTCAGATTATACATGGGTTACATTGCTGGTTGAATACATGACAGAAATCATGCTTGACAAATCTTCTGGAATTTTTTGAGGATGTAACTAGTAGAGTGGACAAGGGAGAACCAGTGGATGTGGTGTATTTCGACTTTCAAAAGGCTTTTGACAAGGTCCCACACAAGAGATTGGTGTGCAAAATCAAAGCACATGTTATTCGGGGTAATGTATTGATGTGGATAGAGAACTGGTTGGCAGACAGGAAGCAGAGAGTCGGGATAAACGGGTCCTTTTCAGAATGGCAGGCAGTGACTAGTGGGGTGCCGCAGGGCTCAGTGCTGGGACCCCAGCTCTTTTCAATATACATTAATGATTTAGATGATGGAATTGAGTGTAATATCTCCAAGTTTGCAGATGATACTAAACTGTGTGGCAGTGTGAGCTGTGAGGGGGACGCTAAGAGGCTGCAGGGTGACTTGGACAGGTTAGGCGAATGGGCAAATACATGGCTAATGCAGTATAATGTGGATAAATGTGAGGTTATCCATTTTGGGGGCAAGAACACGAAGGCAGAATATTATCTGAATGGCAGCAGATTGGGAAAAGGGGAGGTGCAACGAGACCTGGGTGTCATGGTTCATCAGTCATTGAAAGTTGACATGCAGGTACAGCAGGTGGTGAAGAAGGCAAATGGTATGTTGGCCTTCATCGCTAGGGGATTTGAGTATAGGAGCAGGGAGGTCTTACTGCAGTTGTACAGGGCCTTGGTGAGGCCTCACCTGGAATATTGTGTTCAGTTTTGGTCTCCTAATCTGAGGAAGGACGTTCTTGCTATTGAGGGAGTGCAGCGAAGGTTCACCAGACTGATTCCCGGGATGGCAGGACTGACATATGAGGAGAGACGGGATCAACTGGGCCTGTATTCACTGGAGTTTAGAAGGATGAGAGGGGATCTCATAGAAACGTATAAGATTCTGACGGGACTGGACAGGTTAGATGCAGAAAGAATGTTCCCGATGTTGAGGAAGTCCAGAACCAGGGGACATCGTCTAAGGATAAGGGGTAGGCCATTTAGGACCGAGATGAGGAAAAACTTCTTCACTCAGAGAGTTGTTAACCTGTGGAATTCCCTGCCGCAGAGAGTTGTTGATGCAAGTTCATTGGATATATTCAGGGGGGAGTTAGATATGGCCCTTACGGCTAAAGGGATCAATGGGTATGGAGAGAAAGCAGGAAAGGGGTACTGAGGGAATGATCAGCCATGATCTTATTGAATGGTGGTGCAGGCTCGAAGGGCCAAATGGCCTACTCCTGCACCGATTTTCTATCTTTCTATGTTTCTATTCCGAGGGACTGTCTATGAATCCTGTAGATGGTACACACTGCAGCCACGGTGCGCGGGTGGTGGAGGGAGTGAGTGTTGAAGATGGTGGATGGGGAGCCCATCGAGTGGCTGCTTTGCCCTGAATGGTGTCGAGCTTACGGAGTGCGAATAGTTTGGGTTGGCTGCTCCCTCAAGCTGGGCTCGGAGATTGTCAAAGCGCATTGCTGAAGGGTTACACTGATGGTTCCAGCTCCTCGAGGATCGTGACTGGATCAAAGGAGCTGATACCAATACTCGCCGGTATAAAGTGCCTCAGTGAGTGGCTGTGTGTGTGACTCTCGTTCCCCTTCTCTCTCTCCCACAGTATATTGATCAACCCAAACAGCAGCATCCTGATCCAGGAACACACGCTCGGATTCTTCATCGCCAGGAAACGTGGCCTTGTGCAGAAGTACTTTATACACCGCGGCGGCCCTCCCTGGGCACGGCAGGGGGACAGACCGAGGCGAGGGGGGCAGGTCGAGGCGAGGGGGGCCGGTCGAGGCGAGGGGGGCCGGTCGAGGCGAGGGGGGCAGGCTGAGGTAAGGGGCAGGCTGAGGCGAGGCAGACAGGCTGAGGCGAGGGGGGGCAGGTCGAGGCGAGGGGGACAGGTCGAGGGGAGGCAGGGGGACAGACTGAGGCAGGGGACAGGCCGAGGCGAGGGGGACAGGTCGAGGCGAGGCAGGGGGACAGGCCGAGGCAGGGGACAGGTCGAGGCGAGGGGGACAGGTCGAGGCGAGGCAGGGGGACAGGCCGAGGCAGGGGACAGGCCGAGGGGAGGCAGGGGGACAGACTGAGGCAGGGGACAGGCCGAGGGGAGGCAGGGGGACAGACTGAGGCAGGGGACAGGCCGAGGGGAGGCAGGGGGACAGACTGAGGCAGGGGACAGGCCGAGGGGAGGCAGGGGGACAGACTGAGGCAGGGGACAGGCCGAAGGGAGGCAGGGGGACAGACTGAGGCAGAGGACAGGCCAAGGGGAGGCAGGGGGACAGGCCGAGGCAAAGGACAGGCCGAAGGGAGGCAGGGGGACAGGCTGAGGCAGGGGACAGGCCGAGGGGAGGCAGGGGGACAGGCCGAGGCAAAGGACAGGCCGAAGGGAGGCAGGGGGACAGGCTGAGGCAGGGGACAGGCCAAGGGGAGGCAGGGGGACAGGCCGATGCGAGGGTTCAGAACATCACACCTATAGTGTGACGGCTGAAGTGTGACAGGAAGTGTATGTGATGCTACAGGAAGTGAATGTCAGGTGCAAGACTTCTCCCACGTTAGGTAGAGACTGTTGTGAAATTCATTCCCTTTATTACATTTCACATTCCCCATGTATCTGTCTGTCCCCAGCCCAGGTATATCGCAATATTAAACTATTGTAACCGTGTAATACAACCGGTGCAGCACTCCCTCAGTACTGCCCCTCCAACAGTATAGTGCTCCCTCAGTCATTATCATAGGCAGTCCCTCAGAATCGAGTAAGACTTGCTTCCACTTTAAAAGTGAGTTCTCAGGTGACTGAACAGTCCACTACGAGAGCCACAGTCCCTGTCACAGGTGGGACAGACAGTGGTTGAGGAAAGGGGAGGGTGGGACTGGTTTGCCGCACGCTCCTTCCGCTGCCTGCGATTGGTTCTGCATGCTCTCGGCGATGAGACTCGAGGTGCTCAGCGCCCTCCCGGATGCACTTCCTCCACTTAGGGCGGTCTTTGGCCAGGGACTCCCAGGTGTCGGTGGGGATGTTGCACTTTATCAGGGAGGCTTTGAGGGTGTCCTTGTAACGTTTCCTCTGCCCACCTGGGGCTCGCTTGCCATGAAGGCGTTCCGAGTAGAGCGCTTGCTTTGGGAGTCTCGTGTCTGGAAAGCGGACGATGTGGCCTGCCCAGCGGAGCTGGTCGAGTGTGGTCAGTGCTTCAATGCTGGGGATGTTGGCCTGGTCGAGGACACTAACGTTGGTGTGTCTGTCCTCTCAGGGGATTTGCAGGATCTTGTGGAGACATCGTTGGTCATATTTCTCCAGCGACTTGAGGTATCTACTGTACATGGTCCATGTCTCTGAGCCATACAGGAGGGCGGGTATTACTACAGCCCTGTCGACCATGAGCTTGGTGCCAGTTTTGAGGACCTGGTTTTTAAACACTCTTTTCCTCAGGTGGTCGAAGGCTGCACTGGCGCACTGGAGGTGGTGTTGGATCTCGTCGTCAATGTCTGCTCTTGGTGATAGGAGGTTCCCGCGGTATGGGAAATGGTCCACGTTGTCCAGGGCCGCGCCGTGGATCTTAATGACTGGGGGGCAGTGCTGTGTGGCGGGGTCAGGCTGGTGGAGGATATTTGTCGTACAGATGTTTAGCGTAAGGCCCATCCTTTCATATGCCTCAGTAAATACTTCGACTATGTCCTGAAGTTCAGCCTCTGTATGTGCACAGACGCAGGCGTCGTCCACGTACTGTAGCTCGATGACAGAGGTTGTGGTTGTAGTGTATGTAGGCACCTTTAATAATGACTCCACGAGGCAGGCTATGATTCTTAAACTGTGTAGGCCTGTAGTCCTTTATTTGCAGCTCCTGCGTGCTGACAACAAGCTGTGAGCTCCTTGATGTACTGGGTTACCTGCAGTGTGCAGGTAACACTTAGGTCTCCAGCAGCAGCACCCTCTGGTGTACAGGCAAGGTGTGTACAGTGTAAGGGTACATTCAGTGTGGCATAACGGTGTTACAGGCATCACACAGTGAACAGGCATACATACACAACAGGGGTGGTCTTGGACCTGGCGAAGGGTGAATAGGTTCCCCCTGGTTCTGTAGTTTAGTTCCACTCCAGCGGGGAGCTTGTTGACTGTGAGTTAGATATGGCCCTTATGGCTAAGGGGATCAAGGGGTATGAAGGGAATGATCAGCCATGATCTTATTGAATGGTGGTGCAGGCTCGAAGAGCCGAATGGCCTGCTCCTGCACCTATTTTCTATGTTTCGATGTTTCCATGGCAGCGAGGAAGATTGAGAAGAGCATTCGGGGTGAAGACACAGCCCTGTTTGGCCCCGGTCCGGATGTGGATTGGGTCTGTGATGGATCCGTTGATAAGGATCATGGCCTGCATGTCATCGTGGAGCAGGCGGAGGATGGTGACAAACTTTTGGGGGCATCTGAAACGGAGGAGGACGCTCCATAGACCCTCACAGTTGACAGTGTCAAAGGCCTTTGTAAGATCGAAAAAGGCCATGTATAAGGGCTGGCGCTGCTCCCTGCATTTTTCCTGCAACTGGCGCGCTGCAAAGATCATGTCTGTTGTGCCCCTTAGGGGACGTAATACACACTGTGACTCCGGGAGGAGCTCCTCGGCCACAGGGAGAAGACGATGGAGGAGAACTCGAGTGACAACTTTCCCAGTGGCTGATAGCAGGGAGATTCCCCTGTAGTTGCCGCAGTCGGACTTGTCCCCTTTTTAAAAAATGGTCACAATCACTGCTTCTCTGAGATCCCCTGGCATGCTCTCAGCCCTCCAGATGAGAGATGAGGTTGTGTATTCGCGCCAGCAGTGCCTCTCCGCATTACTTCAGTGCCTCAGGGATTCCATCTGCTCCCGTAGCCTTGTTGTTTTTTAGCTGTCTTATGGCCTTTTCTACCTCGTGCAGTGTTGGGGTCTCACTGAGGTGGTGGCGGGTAGCATGCTGCGGGATGGAGTCTCGATTGAGGAGATCTTCAAAGTGCTCCTTCCAGCAGGCCCTGACTGCCTCGGTGTCCTTGATGAGTGTTTCCCCATTCTTGGCCAGCAGCGGGGTGGGGCCTTGGACCGTAGGTGGCCTTGACTGCAATGAAGAATCCTCGCACATCATGGCTGTCGGCCAGCTGCTGTATCGCCTGTGCTTTCTCCATCCACCACCTGTTCTTTAGGTCTCGGGTTTTTGTTGGACCTTAGCTTTGAGCTGCCTGTAATGTTGCTTTGCTGCTCCCGAGTTGGGTTGTTGCATAAGGCTCGGGAATGCCCTGCGCTTGCAGTCTATTAATTCTTGGATCTCCTAATCATTCTCATCAAACCAGTCCTGGTGTTTCCTGGTTGAGTGACCGGGCGTCTCTTCACCGGCCCTGGTTATAGTAGCCTGGAGGACAGACCAAGCGCTGTAGGCATTCAGCATCTCAGGGTCATCAAGGTCGCCAGGTTAGCTGTGAGGCGCTGGCTGTGTAGGACTCTCTTAGCTGGGTCTTTAAGTGCCCTGGTATTAACTTTTTGCAGCACTGCTTCTGCTGTCCCCTTCGCTTTGGGGCTATGTTGATATCGACAGTGCGGCGCTCCCTCAGCACTGCCCCTCCGACAGTGCGGCGCTCCCTCAGCACTGCCCCTCCGACAGTGTGGTGCTCCCTCAGTACTGTCCCTCCGACAGTGCGGTGCACCCTCAGTACTGTCCCCCCAACAGTGTGGTGCTCCCTCAGTACTGCCCCTCCAACAGTGTGGTGCTCCCTCAGTACTGCCCCTCCGACAGTGTGGTGCTCCCTCAGTACTGCCCCTCCAACAGTGTGGTGCTCCCTCAGTACTGTCCCCCCAACAGTGTGGTGCTCCCTCAGTACTGCCCCTCCGACAGTGCGGCGCTCCCTCAGTACTGCCCCTCCGACAGTGCGGCACTCCCTCAGTACTGCCCCTCCGACAGTGCGGTGCTCCCTCAGTACTGCCCCTCCGACAGTGCAGCGCTCCCTCAGTACTGCCCCTCTGACAGTGCGATGCTCCCTCAGTACTGCTCCTCTGACAGTGCGGCACTCCTTCAGTACTACACTGGAGTGTCAGTCTGGATTTTGTGATAAAGTCCCTGGCTTGAAGCCACAACCTTGTGACCCAGAGGCGGTGTGACCCTGTGACCCAGAGGTGGTGTGACCCTGTGACCCAGAGGTGGTGTGACCCTGTGACCCAGAGGCGGTGTGACCCTGTGACCCAGAGGTGGTGTGACCCTGTGACCCAGAGGCGGTGTGACCCTGTGACCCAGAGGTGGTGTGATCCTGTGACCCAGAGGCGGTGTGACCCTGTGACCCAGAGGCGGTGTGACCCTATGACCTAATGAGCCTCAGTCAGGCTAACTCCAGCCAGTAAAATGGCAGCCAGCAAAGTTCTGACGAGTCCCTCGCCATTTCCCCGTCACCACTGGCTCGCGATGAGGGGGATTGTGGGCCGGACTTCATCGGAAAAAATCTTTAACTGGTCTTCACACGTGTGGCCGTGTTTCCCACCCACAGGGCCAACATCTACTGCACCGAATGTCACCATGACATCTTCGATCCCCGCAAGATCAAGAAGTGTGCATGCAGAGGTAAGTCTCTCCACACGCATTTCTACCACCGCCGCAGGACATCCCAGGGAGTCTCACAGCCAATGAACCAATTTTGGAGTGTGGTCACTGTTATAATGTGATACCTGCCCTGGGAGTGTTGGATGGGACAGTGTGGGTACTAATGACAAAATGTTGAATATTATTTGGGACACCAAGTGTTGTCCAAGGTGAAAGTTTGGAATCGCGTGGCGGTTTAAGCTGCTCTCTGAAGCTGCTGGGTGTCTGCAATGTAACTGTGTCGCTCAGTCCGGGGAGGCATGTGGTGTTGAGATTGGGCCTTTGTGGAGGTGGATGTAAAGTTCCCGTGGTGTCCTTCAAACAACCGAACGGCCGCCCTGGCAATCGTCTCGGTGCCGCTTGTGGGATCTTGCTGTTCACAACCGGTCACTACCGTTGCCGCAGTCAGTGCCCGCGAGACTTTATGTAGCGCCGCAGAACCTTCCGGCGACTTCCAGGCAACCGTGTCCCAATGTGGGACTGATCAACCAATGGGAGGGCGTGATTTGCGTGTGGCTCGGAGCTCGTCGATGAGCCGGCACCAGGGGGAGGGGGATCTCCTCACCGCGGTTCTGTCGGTCTCAGGATTCTCTTCACCGTTTCTGCTACTTTGCAGCCGACAAACAGCCGATCCCCATATTACGGGCCCAGTCGTACGGAGTGTTGGCCGTCTCGTCCCAGGAACAGTAAGTCTCACACACATCCCCGTAACGTAATGCTGCACCTCGTGTGGTCCCCTCCCCGAGCCCCTCCTCCCCGAGCCCCCCCTCCCCGAGCCCCTCCTCCCCGAGACCCTCCTCCCCGAGACCCCCTGTCCCCGAGACCACCCTCCCCGAGACCCCCCTCCCCGAGCCCCCCCCTCCCCGAGCCTCCCCTCCCCGAGCCCCCCCTCCCCGAGACCCCCCTCCCCGAGACCCCCCTCCCCGGGACCCCCCTTCCTGAGCCCCTCCTCCCCAAGACACCCCTCTACGAGCCCCTCCTCCCTGAGCCCCCCCTCCCCGGGACCCCCATCCATGAACCCCTCCTCCCCGGGACCCCGCTCCCCGAGCCTCCCCTCCCCGAGCCCCCCCTCCCCGAGCCCCCTCCTCCCTGAGCCCCCCCTCCCCGGGACCCCCCTCCCTGAGCCCCTCCTCCCCAAGACACCCCTCTACGAGCCCCTCCTCCCTGAGCCCCCCCTCCCCGGGACCCCCATCCCTGAACCCCTCCTCCCTGGGACCCCCCTCCCTGAGCCCCCCCTCCCCGAGCCCCCCCGCCCCGAGCCCCCCATCCCCGAGCCCCCCCTCCCCGAGCCCCCCCCACCCCGAGCCTCCTACTCCCCGAGCCCCCCCGCCCCGAGCCCCTCCTCCCTGAGCCCCCCCTCCCCGGGACCCCCCTCCCTGAGCCCCTCCTCCCCAAGACACCCCTCTACGAGCCCCTCCTCCCTGAGCCCCCCCTCCCCGGGACCCCCATCCCTGAACCCCTCCTCCCCAGGACCCCCCTCCCTGAGCCCCCCTCCCCGAGCCCCCCCCGCCCCGAGCCCCCCATCCCCGAGCCCCCCCTCCCCGAGCCCCCCCCCACCCCGAGCCTCCTACTCCCCGAGCCCCCCCGCCCCGAGCCCCCCGTCCCGTCCCTCGCCATGAGCCCCTCGTCCCCTCCCCGCCACGCACGCGCCGCCCCCTCCCGTGCCCCCCCCTCCCCCCCAAACCCGTGACCCCACCCGCGACCTTTCCCCCTTTCTGTTCCCGCTTCAGTCACTGCTCAGCCGTTGCCCCTCGCTAAACTACCCGCTGTTCCCCACCCTCTAGATGCCTCTTGCTCCTGGGGGGCTCCTGCTCCAGCCTGCCTGGATTTCCCCCTGCCCCCAGTGAATCGGGCCATGACAGGATAGCAGGCCTCCCCCAGCCGCCATTTTCTGCTGGCCGCGTGATGTGAGCGTGGCTTCGGTCTCGGAGAATTTTGCCCAATCACGTGGAGAGCGAATCCAACACTGACACCACGGCGGGAGTCTCTGTTACTGAAACACAAACCCATAAACACAGAACAAAATCTAAATTAAACAACACGTTTAGCAATCGTTCCCTTGATACTCACCAATGGCGGCTTCCAACCCCGTTACTCGGTATCGCTATCTTGTTTAATTGCTTCTTCGATGCTTTCGTTGCTGTGTAAAAATACTTGCCAGCCCCAGCAGGGGCTCAGAGCCGGTGTGGCCCCGCACCAGGGCCCACAGCTCAGGATACCTCGCTGAGTGTCTGCGGACCCAGACTCAGGGGCATACCAGACCATTCAGCCCCCTCCCCAGTGCCGGCAGCCAGGAGGACACAGGTCACTAGGCTGTGGGCGGGGATTGTGGGCTCAAGTCTCCATTTTTAGTAAAGTTGGTTCAGGGATGACTATTGGCCCCAAGGGAGAGCTCCCCGGCTAGTCTTCCAGCGGCCATCGCAATGTTTACGTCCTTCTCATCCCCTAACCTGAGGGGGCAGGTTAAACAGCTCCCTCAGGGCTGCCCCTCCGACAGTGCGGCGCTCTCTCAGTACTGCCCCTCCGACAGTGCGGCGCTCCCTCAGGGCTGCCCCTCCGACAGTGCGGCGCTCCCTCAGTACTGCCCCTCCGACAGTGCGGCGCTCCCTCAGTAATGCCCCTACGACAGTGCAGCGCTCCTTCAGTACTGCCCCTCCGACAGTGCGGCATTCCCTCAGTACTGGCAGGCAGCTGATATTATTGGGTCAAAAAATGCACAGGTGACACGTCAAAACTGCTTCATTGACAGTGAAAGGCTTTGGAATGTCGCAGGGCTGGACAGTGCCTGTATTGGTGCAAGTTTCAGTGTGTGACCCAGTGTCAGTGTGTGATCCAGTGTCAGTGCTTGGACCCAGTGGTAGTGCGACTCAGTGTCAGTGTATGGCCAGTGTCAGTGTGTGACCCAGTGTCAGTGTGACCCAGTGTCAGTGTGTGGTCCAGTGTCAGTGTGACCCAGTGTCAGTGTGTGACCCCGTGTCAGTGTGTGCCCCAGTGTCAGTGTGACCCAGTATCAGTGTGTGGACCCAGTGACAGTGTGTGGCCCAGAGTCAGTGTGTGACCCAGTGTCAGTGTGACCCAGTGTCAGTGTGTGAGCCAGTGTCAGTGTGTGGTCCAGTGTCACTGTGCCCGAGGGTCTGTGTGTGACCCAGTGTCAGTGCGTGGGCCCAGTATCAGTGTGTGATCCAGTGTAACTGTGACCCAGTGTCAGTGTGTGATCCAGTGTCAGTGTGTGCCCCAGAGTCAGTGTGTGACCCAGTGTCAGTGTGTGGGCCAAGTGTCAGTGGTTGTTCCAGTGTCACTGTGACCCAATGTCAGTGTAAGATCCAGTGTCAGTGTGTGTGACCCAGTATCAGTGTGTGGCCCAGAGTCAGTGTAAGACCCAGTGTCAATGTGTGACCCAGTGTCATTGTGTGTGGACCCAGTGACAGTGTGTGACCCAGTGTCAGTGTGTGACCCAGTGTCAGTGTGTGCCCCAGTGTCAGTGTGTGACCCAGTGTCAGTGTGTGTCCCAGCGTCAGTGTGTGACCCAGTGTCAGTGTGTGGGCCAAGTGTCAGTGGTTGTTCCAGTGTCACTGTGACCCAATGTCAGTGTAATATCCAGTGTCAGTGTGTGTGACCCAGTATCAGTGTGTGGCCCAGAGTCAGTGTAAGACCCAGTGTCAATGTGTGACCCAGTGTCATTGTGTGTGGACCCAGTGACAGTGTGTGACCCAGTGTCAGTGCGTGGGCCCAGTGTCAGTGTGTGTTCCAATGTCAGTGTGCGTCCCAGTGTCATTGTGACCCAGTGTCAGTGTGACTCAGTGTCAGTGTATGGCCAGTGTCGGTGTGTGACCCAGTGTCAGTGTGTGACCCAGTGTTAGTGTGGACCCAGTGTTTGTGTGTGACCCAGTGTCAGTGTGTGAACCCGTGTCAGTGTGTGCCCCAGTGTCGGTGTGACCCAGTGTCAGTGCATGGGCCCAGTGTCAGTGTGTGTTCCAGTATCACTGTGACCCAGTGTTTGAGTAAGATCCAGTGTCAATGTGTGTGATCCAGTGTCAGTGTGTGGCCCAGAGTCAGTGTGTGGGCCCAGTGTCAGTGCGACTCAGTGTCAGTGTGTGAGCCAGTGTCAGTGCGTGGACCCAGTGTCATTGTGACTCAGTGTCAGTGTGTGACCCAGTGTCAGTGTGTGACCCAGTGTCAGTGTGTGACCCAGTGTTAGTGTGGACCCAGTGTCAGTGTGTGACCCAGTGTTAGTGTGGATCCAGAGTCAGTGTGTGATCCAGTGTCAGTGTGACCCAGTGTCAGTGTGACCCCGTGTCACTGTGCCCCAGTGTCTGTGTGTGACCCAGTGTCAGTGTGTGATCCAGTGTCAGTGTACGTCCCAGTGTCAGTGTGACCCAATGTCAGTGTGACCTAGTGTCAGTGTGACCCAGTGTCAGTGTGACTCAGTGTCAGTGTATGGCCAGTGTCAGTGTGTGACCCAGTGTCAGTGTGTGACCCAGTGTTACTGTGGACCCAGTGACAGTGTTTGACCCAGTGTCAGTGTGACCCAGTGTCAGTGTGACCCAGTGTCAGTGTGTGACCCAGTGGTAGTGTGGACCCAGTGACAGTGTGTGACCCAGTGTCAGTGTGACCCAGTGTCAGGGTGACGCAGTGTCAGTGTGTGGTCCAGTGTCACTGTGCCCCAGTGTCTATGTGTGACCCAGTGTCAGTGTGTGACCTCGTGTCAGTGTGTGCCCCAGTGTCGGTGTGACCCAGTGTCAGTGTGTGGACCCAGAGTCAGTGTGTATGGACCCAGTGACAGTGTGTGACCCAGTGTCACTGTGTGGGCCCAGTGTCAGTGTGTGTTCCAGTGTCAGTGTAAGACCCAGTGTCAGTGTGTGATCCAGTGTCAGTGTGCGTCCCAGTATCACTGTGACCCAGTGTCAGTGTAAGATCCAGTATCAGTGTGTGTAACCCAGTGTCAGTGTGCTGCCCAGAGTCAGTGTGTGGGCCAAGTGTCAGTGTGTGACCCAGTGTCAGTGCGTGACCCAGTGTCAGTGCGTCGACCCAGTGTCATTGTGACTCAGTGTCAGTGTATGGCCAGTGTCAGTGTGTGACCCAGTGTCAGTGTGTGACCCAGTGTTAGTGTGGACCCAGTGTCAGTTTGTGACCCAGTGTCAGTGTGTGATCCAGTGTCAGTGTGACCCAGTGTCAGTGTGACCCAGTGTCAGTGTGTGATCCAGTGCCAGTGTACGTCCCAGTGTCAGTGTGACCCAATGTCATTGTGACCTAGTGTCAGTGTGACCCAGTGTCAGTGCGTGGACCCAGTGTCAGTGTGACTCAGTGTCAGTGTATGGCCAGTGTCAGTGTGTGACCCAGTGTCAGTGTGTGACCCAGTGTTAGTGTGGACCCAGTGACAGTGTGTGACCCAGTGTCAGTGTGACCCAGTGTCAGTGTGACCCAGTGTCAGTGTGTGACCCAGTGGTAGTGTGGACCCAGTGACAGTGTGTGACCCAGTTTCAGTGTGACCCAGTGTCAGGGTGACCCAGTGTCAGTGTGTGGTCCAGTGTCACTGTGCCCCAGTGTCTATGTGTGACTAAGTGTCAGTGTGTAACCCCGTGTCAGTGTGTGCCCCAGTGTCACTGTGCCCCAGTGTCGGTGTGACCCAGTGTCAGTGTGTGGACCCAGAGTCAGTGTGTATGGACCCAGTGACAGTGTGTGACCCAGTGTCACTGCGTGGGCCCAGTGCCAGTGTGTGACCCAGTGTCAGTGTAAGACCCAGTGTCAGTGTGTGATCCAGTGTCAGTGTGCGTCCCAGTGTCAGTGTGACCCAGTGTCAGCGTGACCTAGTGTCAGTGTGACCCAATGTCAGTGTGTCACCCAGCGTCAGTGTGTGGACCCAGTGTCAGTGTGACTCAATGTCAGTGTATGGCCAGTGTCAGTGTGTGACCCGGTGTCAGTGTGTGACCCAGTGTCAGTGTGACCCAGTGCCAGTGTGACCCAGTGTCAGTGTGTGACACAGTGTTAGTGTGGACCCAGTGACAGTGTGTGATCCAGTGTCAGTGTGACCCAGTGTCAGTGTGTGACCCAGTGTCAGTGTGTGATCCAGTGTCAGTGTGACCCAGTGTTAGTGTGGACCCAGTGTCAGTCTGTGACCCAGTGTCAATTTGTGACCCAGTGTCAGTGTGTGCCCCAGTGTCAGTGTGACCCAGTGTCAGTGTGACTCAATGTCAGTGTATGGCCAGTGTCAGTGTGTGACCCGGTGTCAGTGTGTGACCCAGTGTTAGTGTGGACCCAGTGACAGTGTGTGACCCAGTGTCAGTGTGACCCAGTGCCAGTGTGACCCAGTGTCAGTGTGTGACACAGTGTTAGTGTGGACCCAGTGACAGTGTGTGACCCAGTGTCAGTGTGACCCAGTGTCAGTGTGTGACCCAGTGTCAGTGTGTGATCCAGTGTCAGTGTGACCCAGTGTTAGTGTGGACCCAGTGTCAGTGTGTGACCCAGTGTCAATTTGTGACCCAGTGTCAGTGTGTGCCCCAGTGTCAGTGTGACCCAGTGTCAGTGTGTGGGCCCAGTGTCAGTGTGTGTGGACCCAGTGACAGTGTGTGACCCAGTGTCAGTGCGTGGGCCCAGTTTCAGTGTGTGTTCCAGTGTCACTCAGTGTCAGTGTAAGATCCAGTGTCAGCGTGTGTGATCCAGTGTCAGTGTGTGGCCTAGAGTCAGTGTGTGGGCCCAGTGCCAGTGTGTGACCCAGTGTCAGTGTAAGACCCAGTGTCAGTGTGTGATCCAGTGTCAGTGTGCGTCCCAGTGTCAGTGTGACCCAGTGTCAGTGTGACCTAGTGTCAGTGTGACCCAGTGTCAGTGTGGACCCAGTGACAATGTGTGACCCAGTGTCAGTGTGACCCAGTGTCAGTGTGTGACCCAGTGTCAGTGTGTGATCCAGTGTCAGTGTGACTCAGTGTTAGTGTGGACCCAGTGTCAGTGTGTGACCCAGTGTCAATTTGTGACCCAGTGTCAGTGTGTGCCCCAGTGTCAGTGTGACCCAGTGTCAGTGTGTGGGCCCAGTGTCAGTGTGTGTGGACCCAGTGACAGTGTGTAACCCAGTGTCAGTGCGTGGACCCAGTGTCAGTGTGACTCAGTGTCAGTGTATGGCCAGTGTCAGTGTGACCCAGTGTCAGTGTGACCCAGTGTCGGTGTGTGAGCCAGTGTCAGTGTGTGGTCCAGTGCCACTGTGCCCCAGTGTCTGTGTGTGACCCAGTGTCAGTGTGTGACCCCGTGTCAGTGTGTGTGGACCCAGTGACAGTGTGTGACCCAGTGTCAGTGCGTGGACCCAGTGTCAGTGTGACTCAGTGTCAGTGTATGGCCAGTGTCAGTGTGTGGCCCAGTGTCAGTGTGGACCCAGTGACAGTGTGTGACCCAGTGTCAGTGTGACCCAGTGTCAGTGTGTGACCCAGTGTTAGTGTGGACCCAGTGACAATGTGTGACCCAGTGTCAATGTGACCCAGTGTCAGTGTGACCCAGTGTCAGTGTGTGAGCCAGTGTCAGTGTGTGGTCCAGTGTCACTGTGCCCCAGTGTCTGTGTGTGACCCAGTGTCAGTGTGTGACCCCGTGTCAGTGTGTGCCCCAGTGTCGGCGTGACCCAGTGTCAGTGCGTGGACCCAGTGTCAGTGTGTGTTTCAGTATCACTGTGACCCAGTGTTAGAGTAAGATCCAGTGTCAGTGTGTGTGATCCAGTGTCAGTGTGTGGCACAGAGTCAGTGTGGTCCAGTGTCACTGTGCCCCAGTGTCTGTGTGTGACCCAGTGTCAGTGTGTGACCGCGTGTCAGTGTGTGTGGACCCAGTGACAGTGGGTGACCCAGTGTCAATGTGTGGACCCAGTGTCAGTGTGACCCAGTGTCAGTGTGTGAGCCAGTGTCAGTGTGTGGTCCAGTGTCACTGTGCCCGAGTGTCTGTGTGTGACCCAGTGTCAGTGCGTGGGCCCAGTGTCAGTGTGTGATCCAGTGTAACTGTGACCCAGTGTCAGTGTAAGATCCAGTGTCAGTGTGTGTGACCCAGTGTCAGTGTGTGGCCCAGAGTTAGTGTGTGGGCCAAGTGTCAGTGTGTGACCCAGTGTCAGTGTGTGACCCAGTGAAAGTGTGACCCAGTGTCAGTGTGTGGGCCCAGAGTCAGTGTGTGTGGACCCATGACAGTGTGTGAGCCAGTGTCAGTGTGTGGTCCAGTGTCACTGTGCCCCAGTGTCTGTGTGTGACCCAGTGTCAGTGTGTGACCCAGTGTCAGTTTGTGTGACCCAGTGTCAGTGTGTGATCCAGTGTCAGTGTGTGCCCCAGCGTCAGTGTGTGACCCAGTGTCAGTGTGTGGGCCAAGTGTCAGTGGTTGTTCCAGTGTCACTGTGACCCAATGTCAGTGTAAGATCCAGTGTCAGTGTGTGTGACCCAGTATCAGTGTGTGGCCCAGAGTCAGTGTAAGACCCAGTGTCAATGTGTGACCCAGTGACATTGTGTGTGGACCCAGTGACAGTGTGTGACCCAGTGTCAGTGTGTGACCCAGTGTCAGTGTGTGCCCCAGTGTCAGTGTGTGTCCCAGCGTCAGTGCGTGGGCCCAGTGTCAGTGTGTGTTCCAATGTCAGTGTGCGTCCCAGTGTCATTGTGACCCAGTGTCAGTGTGACTCAGTGTCAGTGTATGGCCAGTGTCGGTGTGTGACCCAGTGTCAGTGTGTGACCCAGTGTTAGTGTGGACCCAGTGCTTGTGTGTGACCCAGTGTCAGTGTGTGAACCCGTGTCAGTGTGTGCCCCAGTGTCGGTGTGACCCAGTGTCAGTGCATGGGCCCAGTGTCAGTGTGTGTTCCAGTATCACTGTGACCCAGTGTTTGAGTAAGATCCAGTGTCAATGTGTGTGATCCAGTGTCAGTGTGTGGCCCAGAGTCAGTGTGTGGGCCCAGTGTCAGTGCGACTCAGTGTCAGTGTGTGAGCCAGTGTCAGTGTGACCCAGTGTCAGAGTGACCCAGTGTCAGTGTGTGACCCAGTGTCAGTGTGTGACCCAGTGTCAGTGCGTGGACCCAGTGTCATTGTGACTCAGTGTCAGTGTATGGCCAGTGTCAGTGTGTGACCCAGTGTCAGTGTGTGACCCAGTGTTAGTGTGGACCCAGTGTCAGTGTGTGACCCAGTGTCAGTTTGTGACCCAGTGTCAGTGTGTAATCCAGTGTCAGTGTGACCCAGTGTCAGTGTGACCCAGTGTCACTGTGCCCCAGTGTCTGTGTGTGACCCAGTGTCAGTGTGTGATCCAGTGTCAGTGTACGTCCCAGTGTCAGTGTGACCCAATGTCAGTGTGACCTAGTGTCAGTGTGACCCAGTGTCAGTGCATGGACCCAGTGTCAGTGTGACTCAGTGTCAGTGTATGGCCAGTGTCAGTGTGTGACCCAGTGTCAGTGTGTGACCCAGTGTCAGTGTGACCCAGTGTCAGGGTGACGCAGTGTCAGTGTGTGGTCCAGTGTCACTGTGCCCCAGTGTCTATGTGTGACCCAATGTCAGTGTGTGACCTCGTGTCAGTGTGTGCCCCAGTGTCGGTGTGAACCAGTGTCAGTGTGTGGACCCAGAGTCAGTGTGTATGGACCCAGTGACAGTGTGTGACCCAGTGTGACTGTGTGGGCCCAGTGTCAGTGTGTGTTCCAGTGTCAGTGTAAGACCCAGTGTCAGTGTGTGATCCAGTGTCAGTGTGCGTCCCAGTATCACTGTGACCCAGTGTCAGTGTAAGATCCAGTATCAGTGTGTGTAACCCAGTGTCAGTGTGTTGCCCAGAGTCAGTGTGTGGGCCAAGTGTCAGTGTGTGACCCAGTGTCAGTGTGTGACCCAGTGTCAGTGCGTGGACCCAGTGTCATTGTGACTCAGTGTCAGTGTATGGCCAGTGTCAGTGTGTGACCCAGTGTCAGTGTGTGACCCAGTGTTAGTGTGGACCCAGTGTCAGTGTGTGACCCAGTGTCAGTTTGTGACCCAGTGTCAGTGTGTGATCCAGTGTCAGTGTGACCCAGTGTCAGTGTGACCCAGTGTCAGTGTGTGATCCAGTGCCAGTGTACGTCCCAGTGTCAGTGTGACCCAATGTCATTGTGACCTAGTGTCAGTGTGACCCAGTGTCAGTGCGTGGACCCAGTGTCAGTGTGACTCAGTGTCAGTGTATGGCCAGTGTCAGTGTGTGACCCAGTGTCAGTGTGTGACCCAGTGTTAGTGTGGACCCAGTGACAGTGTGTGACCCAGTGTCAGTGTGACCCAGTGTCAGTGTGACCCAGTGTCAGTGTGTGACCCAGTGGTAGTGTGGACCCAGTGACAGTGTGTGACCCAGTTTCAGTGTGACCCAGTGTCAGGGTGACCCAGTGTCAGTGTGTGGTCCAGTGTCACTGTGCCCCACTGTCTATGTGTGACTAAGTGTCAGTGTGTGACCCCGTGTCAGTGTGTGCCCCAGTGTCGGTGTGACCCAGTGTCAGTGTGTGGACCCAGTGACAGTGTGTGACCCAGTGTCACTGCGTGGGCCCAGTGCCAGTGTGTGACCCAGTGTCAGTGTAAGACCCAGTCTCAGTGTGTGATACAGTGTCAGTGTGCGTCCCAGTGTCAGTGTGACCCAGTGTCAGCGTGACCTAGTGTCAGTGTGACCCAATGTCAGTGTGTCACCCAGCGTCAGTGCGTGGACCCAGTGTCAGTGTGACTCAATGTCAGTGTATGGCCAGTGTCAGTGTATGACCCGGTGTCAGTGTGTGACCCAGCGTTAGTGTGGACCCAGTGACAGTGTGTGACCCAGTGTCAGTGTGACCCAGTGCCAGTGTGACCCAGTGTCAGTGTGTGACACAGTGTTAGTGTGGACCCAGTGACAGTGTGACCCAGTGTCAGTGTGTGACCCAGTGTCAGTGTGTGATCCAGTGTCAGTGTGACCCAGTGTTAGTGTGGACCCAGTGTCAGTGTGTGCCCCAGTGTCAGTGTGGCCCAGTGTCAGTGTGTGGGCCCAGTGTCAGTGTGTGTGGACCCAGTGACAGTGTGTGACCCAGTGTCAGTGCGTGGGCCCAGTTTCAGTGTGTGTTCCAGTGTCACTGTGACCCAGTGTCAGTGTAAGATCCAGTGTCAGTGTGTGTGATCCAGTGTCAGTGTGTGGCCTAGAGTCAGTGTGTGGGCCCAGTGCCAGTGTGTGACCCAGTGTCAGTGTAAGACCCAGTGTCAGTGTGTGATCCAGTGTCAGTGTGCGTCCCAGTGTCAGTGTGACCCAGTGTCAGTGTGACCTAGTGTCAGTGTGACCCAGTGTCAGTGTGTGACCCAGTGTCAGTGCGTGGATCCAGTGTCAGTGTGACTCAGTGTCAGTGTTTGACCCAGTGTCAGTGTGACCCAGTGTCAGTGTGACCCAGTGTCAGTGTGTGACCCAGTGGTAGTGTGGACCCAGTGACAGTGTGTGACCCAGTGTCAGTGTGACCCAGTGTCAGGGTGACGCAGTGTCAGTGTGTGGTCCAGTGTCACTGTGCCCCAGTGTCTATGTGTGACCCAGTGTCAGTGTGTGACCTCGTGTCAGTGTGTGCCCCAGTGTCGGTGTGACCCAGTGTCAGTGTGTGGACCCAGAGTCAGTGTGTATGGACCCAGTGACAGTGTGTGACCCAGTGTCACTGTGTGGGCCCAGTGTCAGTGTGTGTTCCAGTGTCAGTGTAAGACCCAGTGTCAGTGTGTGATCCAGTGTCAGTGCGTGGGCCCAGTGTCAGTGTGTGATCCAGTGTAACTGTGACCCAGTGTCAGTGTAAGATCCAGTGTCAGTGTGTGTGACCCAGTGTCAGTGTGTGGCCCAGAGTTAGTGTGTGGGCCAAGTGTCAGTGTGTGACCCAGTGTCAGTGTGTGACCCAGTGAAAGTGTGACCCAGTGTCAGTGTGTGGGCCCAGAGTCAGTGTGTGTGGACCCATGACAGTGTGTGAGCCAGTGTCAGTGTGTGGTCCAGTGTCACTGTGCCCCAGTGTCTGTGTGTGACCCAGTGTCAGTGTGTGACCCAGTGTCAGTTTGTGTGACCCAGTGTCAGTGTGTGATCCAGTGTCAGTGTGTGCCCCAGCGTCAGTGTGTGACCCAGTGTCAGTGTGTGGGCCAAGTGTCAGTGGTTGTTCCAGTGTCACTGTGACCCAATGTCAGTGTAAGATCCAGTGTCAGTGTGTGTGACCCAGTATCGTGTGTGGCCCAGAGTCAGTGTAAGACCCAGTGTCAATGTGTGACCCAGTGACATTGTGTGTGGACCCAGTGACAGTGTGTGACCCAGTGTCAGTGTGTGACCCAGTGTCAGTGTGTGCCCCAGTGTCAGTGTGTGTCCCAGCGTCAGTGCGTGGGCCCAGTGTCAGTGTGTGTTCCAATGTCAGTGTGCGTCCCAGTGTCATTGTGACCCAGTGTCAGTGTGACTCAGTGTCAGTGTATGGCCAGTGTCGGTGTGTGACCCAGTGTCAGTGTGTGACCCAGTGTTAGTGTGGACCCAGTGCTTGTGTGTGACCCAGTGTCAGTGTGTGAACCCGTGTCAGTGTGTGCCCCAGTGTCGGTGTGACCCAGTGTCAGTGCATGGGCCCAGTGTCAGTGTGTGTTCCAGTATCACTGTGACCCAGTGTTTGAGTAAGATCCAGTGTCAATGTGTGTGATCCAGTGTCAGTGTGTGGCCCAGAGTCAGTGTGTGGGCCCAGTGTCAGTGCGACTCAGTGTCAGTGTGTGAGCCAGTGTCAGTGTGACCCAGTGTCAGAGTGACCCAGTGTCAGTGTGTGACCCAGTGTCAGTGTGACCCAGTGTCAGTGCATGGGCCCAGTGTCAGTGTGTGTTCCAGTATCACTGTGACCCAGTGTTTGAGTAAGATCCAGTGTCAATGTGTGTGATCCAGTGTCAGTGTGTGGCCCAGAGTCAGTGTGTGGGCCCAGTGTCAGTGCGACTCAGTGTCAGTGTGTGAGCCAGTGTCAGTGTGTGACCCAGTGTCAGTGTGTGACCCAGTGTCAGTGCGTGGACCCAGTGTCATTGTGACTCAGTGTCAGTGTATGGCCAGTGTCAGTGTGTGACCCAGTGTCAGTGTGTGACCCAGTGTTAGTGTGGACCCAGTGTCAGTGTGTGACCCAGTGTCAGTTTGTGACCCAGTGTCAGTGTGTGATCCAGTGTCAGTGTGACCCAGTGTCAGTGTGACCCAGTGTCACTGTGCCCCAGTGTCTGTGTGTGACCCAGTGTCAGTGTGTGATCCAGTGTCAGTGTACGTCCCAGTGTCAGTGTGACCCAATGTCAGTGTGACCTAGTGTCAGTGTGACCCAGTGTCAGTGCATGGACCCAGTGTCAGTGTGACTCAGTGTCAGTGTATGGCCAGTGTCAGTGTGTGACCCAGTGTCAGTGTGTGACCCAGTGTCAGTGTGACCCAGTGTCAGGGTGACGCAGTGTCAGTGTGTGGTCCAGTGTCACTGTGCCCCAGTGTCTATGTGTGACCCAATGTCAGTGTGTGACCTCGTGTCAGTGTGTGCCCCAGTGTCGGTGTGAACCAGTGTCAGTGTGTGGACCCAGAGTCAGTGTGTATGGACCCAGTGACAGTGTGTGACCCAGTGTGACTGTGTGGGCCCAGTGTCAGTGTGTGTTCCAGTGTCAGTGTAAGACCCAGTGTCAGTGTGTGATCCAGTGTCAGTGTGCGTCCCAGTATCACTGTGACCCAGTGTCAGTGTAAGATCCAGTATCAGTGTGTGTAACCCAGTGTCAGTGTGTTGCCCAGAGTCAGTGTGTGGGCCAAGTGTCAGTGTGTGACCCAGTGTCAGTGTGTGACCCAGTGTCAGTGCGTGGACCCAGTGTCATTGTGACTCAGTGTCAGTGTATGGCCAGTGTCAGTGTGTGACCCAGTGTCAGTGTGTGACCCAGTGTTAGTGTGGACCCAGTGTCAGTGTGTGACCCAGTGTCAGTTTGTGACCCAGTGTCAGTGTGTGATCCAGTGTCAGTGTGACCCAGTGTCAGTGTGACCCAGTGTCAGTGTGTGATCCAGTGCCAGTGTACGTCCCAGTGTCAGTGTGACCCAATGTCATTGTGACCTAGTGTCAGTGTGACCCAGTGTCAGTGCGTGGACCCAGTGTCAGTGTGACTCAGTGTCAGTGTATGGCCAGTGTCAGTGTGTGACCCAGTGTCAGTGTGTGACCCAGTGTTAGTGTGGACCCAGTGACAGTGTGTGACCCAGTGTCAGTGTGACCCAGTGTCAGTGTGACCCAGTGTCAGTGTGTGACCCAGTGGTAGTGTGGACCCAGTGACAGTGTGTGACCCAGTTTCAGTGTGACCCAGTGTCAGGGTGACCCAGTGTCAGTGTGTGGTCCAGTGTCACTGTGCCCCAGTGTCTATGTGTGACTAAGTGTCAGTGTGTGACCCCGTGTCAGTGTGTGCCCCAGTGTCGGTGTGACCCAGTGTCAGTGTGTGGACCCAGTGACAGTGTGTGACCCAGTGTCACTGCGTGGGCCCAGTGCCAGTGTGTGACCCAGTGTCAGTGTAAGACCCAGTCTCAGTGTGTGATACAGTGTCAGTGTGCGTCCCAGTGTCAGTGTGACCCAGTGTCAGCGTGACCTAGTGTCAGTGTGACCCAATGTCAGTGTGTCACCCAGCGTCAGTGCGTGGACCCAGTGTCAGTGTGACTCAATGTCAGTGTATGGCCAGTGTCAGTGTATGACCCGGTGTCAGTGTGTGACCCAGCGTTAGTGTGGACCCAGTGACAGTGTGTGACCCAGTGTCAGTGTGACCCAGTGCCAGTGTGACCCAGTGTCAGTGTGTGACACAGTGTTAGTGTGGACCCAGTGACAGTGTGACCCAGTGTCAGTGTGTGACCCAGTGTCAGTGTGTGATCCAGTGTCAGTGTGACCCAGTGTCAGTGTGTGACCCAGTGTTAGTGTGGACCCAGTGACAGTGTGTGACCCAGTGTCAGTGTGACCCAGTGTCACTGTGACCCAGTGTCAGTGTAAGATCCAGTGTCAGTGTGTGTGATCCAGTGTCAGTGTGTGGCCTAGAGTCAGTGTGTGGGCCCAGTGCCAGTGTGTGACCCAGTGTCAGTGTGTGACCCAGTGTCAGTGTGTGATCCAGTGTCAGTGTGCGTCCCAGTGTCAGTGTGACCCAGTGTCAGTGTGACCTAGTGTCAGTGTGACCCAGTGTCAGTGTGTGACCCAGTGGTAGTGTGGACCCAGTGACAGTGTGTGACCCAGTGTCAGTGTGACCCAGTGTCAGGGTGACGCAGTGTCAGTGTGTGGTCCAGTGTCACTGTGCCCCAGTGTCTATGTGTGACCCAGTGTCAGTGTGTGACCTCGTGTCAGTGTGTGCCCCAGTGTCGGTGTGACCCAGTGTCAGTGTGTGGACCCAGAGTCAGTGTGTATGGACCCAGTGACAGTGTGTGACCCAGTGTCACTGTGTGGGCCCAGTGTCAGTGTGTGTTCCAGTGTCAGTGTAAGACCCAGTGTCAGTGTGTGATCCAGTGTCAGTGCGTGGGCCCAGTGTCAGTGTGTGATCCAGTGTAACTGTGACCCAGTGTCAGTGTAAGATCCAGTGTCAGTGTGTGTGACCCAGTGTCAGTGTGTGGCCCAGAGTTAGTGTGTGGGCCAAGTGTCAGTGTGTGACCCAGTGTCAGTGTGTGACCCAGTGAAAGTGTGACCCAGTGTCAGTGTGTGGGCCCAGAGTCAGTGTGTGTGGACCCATGACAGTGTGTGAGCCAGTGTCAGTGTGTGGTCCAGTGTCACTGTGCCCCAGTGTCTGTGTGTGACCCAGTGTCAGTGTGTGACCCAGTGTCAGTTTGTGTGACCCAGTGTCAGTGTGTGATCCAGTGTCAGTGTGTGCCCCAGCGTCAGTGTGTGACCCAGTGTCAGTGTGTGGGCCAAGTGTCAGTGGTTGTTCCAGTGTCACTGTGACCCAATGTCAGTGTAAGATCCAGTGTCAGTGTGTGTGACCCAGTATCGTGTGTGGCCCAGAGTCAGTGTAAGACCCAGTGTCAATGTGTGACCCAGTGACATTGTGTGTGGACCCAGTGACAGTGTGTGACCCAGTGTCAGTGTGTGACCCAGTGTCAGTGTGTGCCCCAGTGTCAGTGTGTGTCCCAGCGTCAGTGCGTGGGCCCAGTGTCAGTGTGTGTTCCAATGTCAGTGTGCGTCCCAGTGTCATTGTGACCCAGTGTCAGTGTGACTCAGTGTCAGTGTATGGCCAGTGTCGGTGTGTGACCCAGTGTCAGTGTGTGACCCAGTGTTAGTGTGGACCCAGTGCTTGTGTGTGACCCAGTGTCAGTGTGTGAACCCGTGTCAGTGTGTGCCCCAGTGTCGGTGTGACCCAGTGTCAGTGCATGGGCCCAGTGTCAGTGTGTGTTCCAGTATCACTGTGACCCAGTGTTTGAGTAAGATCCAGTGTCAATGTGTGTGATCCAGTGTCAGTGTGTGGCCCAGAGTCAGTGTGTGGGCCCAGTGTCAGTGCGACTCAGTGTCAGTGTGTGAGCCAGTGTCAGTGTGTGACCCAGTGTCAGTGTGTGACCCAGTGTCAGTGCGTGGACCCAGTGTCATTGTGACTCAGTGTCAGTGTATGGCCAGTGTCAGTGTGTGACCCAGTGTCAGTGTGTGACCCAGTGTTAGTGTGGACCCAGTGTCAGTGTGTGACCCAGTGTCAGTTTGTGACCCAGTGTCAGTGTGTGATCCAGTGTCAGTGTGACCCAGTGTCAGTGTGACCCAGTGTCACTGTGCCCCAGTGTCTGTGTGTGACCCAGTGTCAGTGTGTGATCCAGTGTCAGTGTACGTCCCAGTGTCAGTGTGACCCAATGTCAGTGTGACCTAGTGTCAGTGTGACCCAGTGTCAGTGCATGGACCCAGTGTCAGTGTGACTCAGTGTCAGTGTATGGCCAGTGTCAGTGTGTGACCCAGTGTCAGTGTGTGACCCAGTGTCAGTGTGACCCAGTGTCAGGGTGACGCAGTGTCAGTGTGTGGTCCAGTGTCACTGTGCCCCAGTGTCTATGTGTGACCCAATGTCAGTGTGTGACCTCGTGTCAGTGTGTGCCCCAGTGTCGGTGTGAACCAGTGTCAGTGTGTGGACCCAGAGTCAGTGTGTATGGACCCAGTGACAGTGTGTGACCCAGTGTGACTGTGTGGGCCCAGTGTCAGTGTGTGTTCCAGTGTCAGTGTAAGACCCAGTGTCAGTGTGTGATCCAGTGTCAGTGTGCGTCCCAGTATCACTGTGACCCAGTGTCAGTGTAAGATCCAGTATCAGTGTGTGTAACCCAGTGTCAGTGTGTTGCCCAGAGTCAGTGTGTGGGCCAAGTGTCAGTGTGTGACCCAGTGTCAGTGTGTGACCCAGTGTCAGTGCGTGGACCCAGTGTCATTGTGACTCAGTGTCAGTGTATGGCCAGTGTCAGTGTGTGACCCAGTGTCAGTGTGTGACCCAGTGTTAGTGTGGACCCAGTGTCAGTGTGTGACCCAGTGTCAGTTTGTGACCCAGTGTCAGTGTGTGATCCAGTGTCAGTGTGACCCAGTGTCAGTGTGACCCAGTGTCAGTGTGTGATCCAGTGCCAGTGTACGTCCCAGTGTCAGTGTGACCCAATGTCATTGTGACCTAGTGTCAGTGTGACCCAGTGTCAGTGCGTGGACCCAGTGTCAGTGTGACTCAGTGTCAGTGTATGGCCAGTGTCAGTGTGTGACCCAGTGTCAGTGTGTGACCCAGTGTTAGTGTGGACCCAGTGACAGTGTGTGACCCAGTGTCAGTGTGACCCAGTGTCAGTGTGACCCAGTGTCAGTGTGTGACCCAGTGGTAGTGTGGACCCAGTGACAGTGTGTGACCCAGTTTCAGTGTGACCCAGTGTCAGGGTGACCCAGTGTCAGTGTGTGGTCCAGTGTCACTGTGCCCCAGTGTCTATGTGTGACTAAGTGTCAGTGTGTGACCCCGTGTCAGTGTGTGCCCCAGTGTCGGTGTGACCCAGTGTCAGTGTGTGGACCCAGTGACAGTGTGTGACCCAGTGTCACTGCGTGGGCCCAGTGCCAGTGTGTGACCCAGTGTCAGTGTAAGACCCAGTCTCAGTGTGTGATACAGTGTCAGTGTGCGTCCCAGTGTCAGTGTGACCCAGTGTCAGCGTGACCTAGTGTCAGTGTGACCCAATGTCAGTGTGTCACCCAGCGTCAGTGCGTGGACCCAGTGTCAGTGTGACTCAATGTCAGTGTATGGCCAGTGTCAGTGTATGACCCGGTGTCAGTGTGTGACCCAGCGTTAGTGTGGACCCAGTGACAGTGTGTGACCCAGTGTCAGTGTGACCCAGTGCCAGTGTGACCCAGTGTCAGTGTGTGACACAGTGTTAGTGTGGACCCAGTGACAGTGTGACCCAGTGTCAGTGTGTGACCCAGTGTCAGTGTGTGATCCAGTGTCAGTGTGACCCAGTGTTAGTGTGGACCCAGTGTCAGTGTGTGCCCCAGTGTCAGTGTGACCCAGTGTCAGTGTGTGGGCCCAGTGTCAGTGTGTGTGGACCCAGTGACAGTGTGTGACCCAGTGTCAGTGCGTGGGCCCAGTTTCAGTGTGTGTTCCAGTGTCACTGTGACCCAGTGTCAGTGTAAGATCCAGTGTCAGTGTGTGTGATCCAGTGTCAGTGTGTGGCCTAGAGTCAGTGTGTGGGCCCAGTGCCAGTGTGTGACCCAGTGTCAGTGTAAGACCCAGTGTCAATGTGTGATCCAGTGTCAGTGTGCGTCCCAGTGTCAGTGTGACCCAGTGTCAGTGTGACCTAGTGTCAGTGTGACCCAGTGTCAGTGTGTGACCCAGTGTCAGTGCGTGGATCCAGTGTCAGTGTGACTCAGTGTCAGTGTTTGACCCAGTGTCAGTGTGACCCAGTGTCAGTGTGACCCAGTGTCAGTGTGTGACCCAGTGACAGTGTGTGACCCAGTGTCAGTGTGACCCAGTGTCAGGGTGACGCAGTGTCAGTGTGTGGTCCAGTGTCACTGTGCCCCAGTGTCTATGTGTGACCCAGTGTCAGTGTGTGACCTCGTGTCAGTGTGTGCCCCAGTGTCGGTGTGACCCAGTGTCAGTGTGTGGACCCAGAGTCAGTGTGTATGGACCCAGTGACAGTGTGTGACCCAGTGTCACTGTGTGGGCCCAGAGTCAGTGTGTGGGCCAAGTGTCAGTGTGTGACCCAGTGTCAGTGTGTGACCCAGTGTCAGTGCGTGGACCCAGTGTCATTGTGACTCAGTGTCAGTGTATGGCCAGTGTCAGTGTGTGACCCAGTGTCAGTGTGTGACCCAGTGTTAGTGTGGACCCAGTGTCAGTGTGTGACCCAGTGTCAGTGTGTGACCCAGTGTCAGTGTGTGATCCAGTGTCAGTGTGACCCAGTGTCAGTGTGACCCAGTGTCAGTGTGTGATCCAGTGTCAGTGTGACCCAGTGTCAGTGTGACCCAGTGTCAGTGTGTGATCCAGTGCCAGTGTACGTCCCAGTGTCAGTGTGACCCAATGTCATTGTGACCTAGTGTCAGTGTGACCCAGTGTCAGTGCGTGGACCCAGTGTCAGTGTGACTCAGTGTCAGTGTATGGCCAGTGTCAGTGTGTGACCCAGTGTCAGTGTGTGACCCAGTGTTAGTGTGGACCCAGTGACAGTGTGTGACCCAGTGTCAGTGTGACCCAGTGTCAGTGTGACCCAGTGTCAGTGTGTGACCCAGTGGTAGTGTGGACCCAGTGACAGTGTGTGACCCAGTTTCAGTGTGACCCAGTGTCAGGGTGACCCAGTGTCAGTGTGTGGTCCAGTGTCACTGTGCCCCAGTGTCTATGTGTGACTAAGTGTCAGTGTGTGACCCCGTGTCAGTGTGTGCCCCAGTGTCGGTGTGACCCAGTGTCAGTGTGTGGACCCAGAGTCAGTGTGTATGGACCCAGTGACAGTGTGTGACCCAGTGTCACTGCGTGGGCCCAGTGCCAGTGTGTGACCCAGTGTCAGTGTAAGACCCAGTGTCAGTGTGTGATCCAGTGTCAGTGTGCGTCCCAGTGTCAGTGTGACCCAGTGTCAGCGTGACCTAGTGTCAGTGTGACCCAATGTCAGTGTGTCACCCAGCGTCAGTGCGTGGACCCAGTGTCAGTGTGACTCAATGTCAGTGTATGGCCAGTGTCAGTGTGTGACCCGGTGTCAGTGTGTGACCCAGTGTTAGTGTGAACCCAGTGACAGTGTGTGACCCAGTGTCAGTGTGACCCAGTGCCAGTGTGACCCAGTGTCAGTGTGTGACACAGTGTTAGTGTGGACCCAGTGACAGTGTGTGACCCAGTGTCAGTGTGACCCAGTGTCAGTGTGTGACCCAGTGTCAGTGTGTGATCCAGTGTCAGTGTGACCCAGTGTTAGTGTGGACCCAGTGTCAGTGTGTGACCCAGTGTCAATTTGTGACCCAGTGTCAGTGTGTGCCCCAGTGTCAGTGTGACCCAGTGTCAGTGTGTGGGCCCAGTGCCAGTGTGTGTGGACCCAGTGACAGTGTGTGACCCAGTGTCAGTGCGTGGGCCCAGTTTCAGTGTGTGTTCCAGTGTCACTGTGACCCAGTGTCCGTGTAACATCCAGTGTCAGTGTGTGTGATCCAGTGTCAGTGTGTGGCCTAGAGTCAGTGTGTGGGCCCAGTGCCAGTGTGTGACCCAGTGTCAGTGTAAGACCCAGTGTCAGTGTGTGATCCAGTGTCAGTGTGCGTCCCAGTGTCAGTGTGACCCAGTGTCAGTGTGACCTAGTGTCAGTGTGACCCAGTGTCAGTGTGTGACCCAGTGTCAGTGCGTGGATCCAGTGTCAGTGTGACTCAGTGTCAGTGTATGGCCAGTGTCAGTGTGTGGTCCAGTGTCACTGTGCCCCAGTGTCGGTGTGACCCAGTGTCAGTGTGTGGGCCCAGTGTCAGTGTGTGTGGACCCAGTGACAGTGTGTGACCCAGTGTCACTGCGTGGACCCAGTGTCAGTGTGACTCAGTGTCAGTGTATGGCCAGTGTCAGTGTGACCCAGTGTCAGTGTGACCCAGTGTCGGTGTGTGAGCCAGTGTCAGTGTGTGGTCCAGTGCCACTGTGCCCCAGTGTCTGTGTGTGACCCAGTGTCAGTGTGTGACCCCGTGTCAGTGTGTGTGGACCCAGTGACAGTGTGTGACCCAGTGTCAGTGCGTGGACCCAGTGTCAGTGTGACTCAGTGTCAGTGTATGGCCAGTGTCAGTGTGTGGCCCAGTGTCAGTGTGGACCCAGTGACAGTATGTGACCCAGTGTCAGTGTGACCCAGTGTCAGTGTGTGACCCAGTGTTAGTGTGGACCCAGTGACAATGTGTGACCCAGTGTCAATATGACCCAGTGTCAGTGTGACCCAGTGTCAGTGTGTGAGCCAGTTTCAGTGTGTGGTCCAGTGTCACTGTGCCCCAGTGTCTGTGTGTGACCCAGTGTCAGTGTGTGACCCCGTGTCAGTGTGTGCCCCAGTGTCGGCGTGACCCAGTGTCAGTGCGTGGACCCAGTGTCAGTGTGTGTTTCAGTATCACTGTGACCCAGTGTTAGAGTAAGATCCAGTGTCAGTGTGTGTGATCCAGTGTCAGTGTGTGGCACAGAGTCAGTGTGGTCCAGTGTCACTGTGCCCCAGTGTCTGTGTGTGACCCAGTGTCAGTGTGTGACCGCGTGTCAGTGTGTGTGGACCCAGTGACAGTGGGTGACCCAGTGTCAATGTGTGGACCCAGTGTCAGTGTGACCCAGTGTCAGTGTGTGAGCCAGTGTCAGTGTGTGGTCCAGTGTCACTGTGCCCGAGTGTCTGTGTGTGACCCAGTGTCAGTGCGTGGGCCCAGTGTCAGTGTGTGATCCAGTGCAACTGTGACCCAGTGTCAGTGTAAGATCCAGTGTCAGTGTGTGTGACCCAGTGTCAGTGTGTGGCCCAGAGTTAGTGTGTGGGCCAAGTGTCAGTGTGTGACCCAGTGTCAGTGTGTGACCCAGTGAAAGTGTGACCCAGTGTCAGTGTGTGGGCCCAGAGTCAGTGTGTGTGGACCCATGACAGTGTGTGAGCCCGTGTCAGTGTGTGGTCCAGTGTCACTGTGCCCCAGTGTCTGTGTGTGACCCAGTGTCAGTGTGTGACCCAGTGTCAGTTTGTGTGACCCAGTGTCAGTGTGTGATCCAGTGTCAGTGTGTGCCCCAGCGTCAGTGTGTGACCCAGTGTCAGTGTGTGGGCCAAGTGTCAGTGGTTGTTCCAGTGTCACTGTGACCCAATGTCAGGTAAGATCCAGTGTCAGTGTGTGTGACCCAGTATCAGTGTGTGGCCCAGAGTCAGTGTAAGACCCAGTGTCAATGTGTGACCCAGTGTCAGGGTGACCCAGTGTCAGTGTGTGGTCCAGTGTCACTGTGCCCCAGTGTCTATGTGTGACTAAGTGTCAGTGTGTGACCCCGTGTCAGTGTGTGCCCCAGTGTCGGTGTGACCCAGTGTCAGTGTGTGGACCCAGAATCAGTGTGTATGGACCCAGTGACAGTGTGTGACCCAGTGTCACTGCGTGGGCCCAGTGCCAGTGTGTGACCCAGTGTCAGTGTAAGACCCAGTGTCAGTGTGTGATCCAGTGTCAGTGTGCGTCCCAGTGTCAGTGTGACCCAGTGTCAGCGTGACCTAGTGTCAGTGTGACCCAATGTCAGTGTGTCACCCAGCGTCAGTGCGTGGACCCAGTGTCAGTGTGACTCAATGTCAGTGTATGGCCAGTGTCAGTGTGTGACCCGGTGTCAGTGTGTGACCCAGTGTTAGTGTGGACCCAGTGACAGTGTGTGACCCAGTGTCAGTGTGACCCAGTGCCAGTGTGACCCAGTGTCAGTGTGTGACACAGTGTTAGTGTGGACCCAGTGTCATTGTGACCCAGTGTCAGTGTGTGCCCCAGTGTCAGTGTGACCCAGTGTCAGTGTGTGGGCCCAGTGCCAGTGTGTGTGGACCCAGTGACAGTGTGTGACCCAGTGTCAGTGCGTGGGCCCAGTTTCAGTGTGTGTTCCAGTGTCACTGTGACCCAGTGTCAGTGTAAGATCCAGTGTCAGTGTGTGTGATCCAGTGTCAGTGTGTGGCCTAGAGTCAGTGTGTGGGCCCAGTGCCAGTGTGTGACCCAGTGTCAGTGTAAGACCCAGTGTCAGTGTGTGATCCAGTGTCAGTGTGCGTCCCAGTGTCAGTGTGACCCAGTGTCAGTGTGACCTAGTGTCAGTGTGACCCAGTGTCAGTGTGTGACCCAGTGTCAGTGCGTGGATCCAGTGTCAGTGTGACTCAGTGTCAGTGTATGGCCAGTGTCAGTGTGTGGTCCAGTGTCACTGTGCCCCAGTGTCGGTGTGACCCAGTGTCAGTGTGTGGGCCCAGTGTCAGTGTGTGTGGACCCAGTGACAGTGTGTGACCCAGTGTCAGTGCGTGGACCCAGTGTCAGTGTGACTCAGTGTCAGTGTATGGCCAGTGTCAGTGTGACCCAGTGTCAGTGTGACCCAGTGTCGGTGTGTGAGCCAGTGTCAGTGTGTGGTCCAGTGCCACTGTGCCCCAGTGTCTGTGTGTGATCCAGTGTCAGTGTGTGATCCCGTGTCAGTGTGTGTGGACCCAGTGACAGTGTGTGACCCAGTGTCAGTGCGTGGACCCAGTGTCAGTGTGACTCAGTGTCAGTGTATGGCCAGTGTCAGTGTGTGGCCCAGTGTCAGTGTGGACCCAGTGACAGTGTGTGACCCAGTGTCAGTGTGACCCAGTGTCAGTGTGTGACCCAGTGTTAGTGTGGACCCAGTGACAATGTGTGACCCAGTGTCAATGTGACCCAGTGTCAGTGTGACCCAGTGTCAGTGTGTGAGCCAGTGTCAGTGTGTGGCCCAGTGTCACTGTGCCCCAGTGTCTGTGTGTGACCCAGTGTCAGTGTGTGACCCCGTGTCAGTGTGTGCCCCAGTGTCGGCGTGACCCAGTGTCAGTGCGTGGACCCAGTGTCAGTGTGTGTTTCAGTATCACTGTGACCCAGTGTTAGAGTAAGATCCAGTGTCAGTGTGTGTGATCCAGTGTCAGTGTGTGGCACAGAGTCAGTGTGGTCCAGTGTCACTGTGCCCCAGTGTCTGTGTGTGACCCAGTGTCAGTGTGTGACCGCGTGTCAGTGTGTGTGGACCCAGTGACAGTGGGTGACCCAGTGTCAATGTGTGGACCCAGTGTCAGTGTGACCCAGTGTCAGTGTGTGAGCCAGTGTCAGTGTGTGGTCCAGTGTCACTGTGCCCGAGTGTCTGTGTGTGACCCAGTGTCAGTGCGTGGGCCCAGTGTCAGTGTGTGATCCAGTGTAACTGTGACCCAGTGTCAGTGTAAGATCCAGTGTCAGTGTGTGTGACCCAGTGTCAGTGTGTGGCCCAGAGTCAGTGTGTGGGCCCAGTGTCAGTGCGACTCAGTGTCAGTGTTTGAGCCAGTGTCAGTGTGACCCAGTGTCATAGTGACCCAGTGTCAGTGTGACCCAGTGTCAGTGTGTGGGCCCAGAGTCAGTGTGTGTGGACCCATGACAGTGTGTGAGCCAGTGTCAGTGTGTGGTCCAGTGTCACTGTGACCCAGTGTCAGTGTGTGACCCAGTGTCAGTTTGTGTGACCCAGTGTCAGTGTGTGATCCAGTGTCAGTGTGTGCCCCAGCGTCAGTGTGTGACCCAGTGTCAGTGTGTGGGCCAAGTGTCAGTGGTTGTTTCAGTGTCACTGAGACCCAATGTCAGTGTAAGATCCAGTGTCAGTGTGTGTGACCCAGTATCAGTGTGTGGCCCAGAGTCAGTGTAAGACCCAGTGTCAATGTGTGACCCAGTGTCATTGTGTGTGGACCCAGTGACAGTGTGTGACCCAGTGTCAGTGTGTGACCCAGTGTCACTGTGCCCCAGTGTCTGTGTGTGATCCAGTGTCAGTGTGTGCCCCAGCGTCAGTGTGTGACCCAGTGTCAGTGTGTGGGCCAAGTGTCAGTGGTTGTTCCAGTGTCACTGTGACCCAATGTCAGTGTAAGATCCAGTGTCAGTGTGTGTGACCCAGTATCAGTGTGTGGCCCAGAGTCAGTGTAAGACCCAGTGTCAATGTGTGACCCAGTGTCATTGTGTGTGGACCCAGTGACAGTGTGTGACCCAGTGTCAGTGTGTGACCCAGTGTCAGTGTGTGCCCCAGTGTCAGTGTGTGACCCAGTGTCAGTGTGTGTCCCAGCGTCAGTGCGTGGGCCCAGTGTCAGTGTGTGTTCCAATGTCAGTGTGCGTCCCAGTGTCATTGTGACCCAGTGTCAGTGTGACTCAGTGTCAGTGTATGGCCAGTGTCGGTGTGTGACCCAGTGTCAGTGTGTGACCCAGTGTTAGTGTGGACCCAGTGTTTGTGTGTGACCCAGTGTCAGAGTGTGAACCTGTGTCAGTGTGTGCCCCAGTGTCGGTGTGACCCAGTGTCAGTGCATGGGCCCAGTGTCAGTGTGTGTTCCAGTATCACTGTGACCCAGTGTTTGAGTAAGATCCAGTGTCAATGTGTGTGATCCAGTGTCAGTGTGTGGCCCAGAGTCAGTGTGTGGGCCCAGTGTCAGTGCGACTCAGTGTCAGTGTTTGAGCCAGTGTCAGTGTGACCCAGTGTCATAGTGACCCAGTGTCAGTGTGTGACCCAGTGTCAGTGGGTGGACCCAGTGTCATTGTGACTCAGTGTCAGTGTATGGCCAGTGTCAGTGTGTGACCCAGTGTCAGTGTGTGACCCAGTGTTAGTGTGGACCCAGAGTCAGTGTGTGACCCAGTGTCAGTTTGTGACCCAGTGCCAGTGTGTGATCCAGTGTCAGTGTGACCCAGTGTCAGTGTGACCCAGTGTCATTGTGCCCCAGTGTCTGTGTGTGACCCAGTGTCAGTGTGTGATCCAGTGTCAGTGTACGTCCCAGTGTCAGTGTGACTCAATGTCAGTGTGACCTAGTGTCAGTGTGACCCAGTGTCAGTGCATGGACCCAGTGTCAGTGTGACTCAGTGTCAGTGTATGGCCAGTGTCAGTGTGTGACCCAGTGTCAGTGTGTGACCCAGTGTCAGTGTGACCCAGTGTCAGGGTGACGCAGTGTCAGTGTGTGGTCCAGTGTCACTGTGCCCCAGTGTCTATGTGTGACCCAGTGTCAGTGTGTGACCTCGTGTCAGTGTGTGCCCCAGTGTCGGTGTGACCCAGTGTCAGTGTGTGGACCCAGAGTCAGTGTGTATGGACCCAGTGACAGTGTGTGACCCAGTGTCAATTTGTGGGCCCAGTGTCAGTGTGTGTTCCAGTGTCAGTGTAAGACCCAGTGTCAGTGTGTGATCCAGTGTCAGTGTGCGTCCCAGTATCACTGTGACCCAGTGTCAGTGTAAGATCCAGTATCAGTGTGTGTAACCCAGTGTCAGTGTGTTGCCCAGAGTCAGTGTGTGGGCCAAGTGTCAGTGTGTGACCCAGTGTCAGTGTGTGACCCAGTGTCAGTGCGTGGACCCAGTGTCATTGTGACTCAGTGTCAGTGTATGGCCAGTGTCAGTGTGTGACCCAGTGTCAGTGTGTGACCCAGTGTTAGTGTGGACCCAGTGTCAGTGTGTGACCCAGTGTCAGTGTGTGACCCAGTGTCAGTGTGTGATCCAGTGTCAGTGTGACCCAGTGTCAGTGTGACCCAGTGTCAGTGTGTGATCCAGTGCCAGTGCACGTCCCAGTGTCAGTGTGACCCAATGTCATTGTGACCTAGTGTCAGTGTGACCCAGTGTCAGTGTGTGGATCCAGTGTCAGTGTGACTCAGTGTCAGTGTATGGCCAGTGTCAGTGTGTGACCCAGTGTCAGTGTGTGACCCAGTGTTAGTGTGGACCCAGTGACAGTGTGTGACCCCGTGTCAGTGTGACCCAGTGTCAGTGTGACCCAGTGTCAGTGTGTGACCCAGTGGTAGTGTGGACCCAGTGACAGTGTGTGACCCAGTTTCAGTGTGACCCAGTGTCAGGGTGACCCAGTGTCAGTGTGTGGTCCAGTGTCACTGTGCCCCAGTGTCTATGTGTGACTAAGTGTCAGTGTGTGACCCCGTGTCAGTGTGTGCCCCAGTGTCGGTGTGACCCAGTGTCAGTGTGTGGACCCAGAGTCAGTGTGTATGGACCCAGTGACAGTGTGTGACCCAGTGTCACTGCGTGGGCCCAGTGCCAGTGTGTGACCCAGTGTCAGTGTAAGACCCAGTGTCAGTGTGTGATCCAGTGTCAGTGTGCGTCCCAGTGTCAGTGTGACCCAGTGTCAGCGTGACCTAGTGTCAGTGTGACCCAATGTCAGTGTGTCACCCAGCGTCAGTGCGTGGACCCAGTGTCAGTGTGACTCAATGTCAGTGTATGGCCAGTGTCAGTGTGTGACCCGGTGTCAGTGTGTGACCCAGTGTTAGTGTGGACCCAGTGACAGTGTGTGACCCAGTGTCAGTGTGACCCAGTGCCAGTGTGACCCAGTGTCAGTGTGTGACACAGTGTTAGTGTGGACCCAGTGACAGTGTGTGACCCAGTGTCAGTGTGACCCAGTGTCAGTGTGTGACCCAGTGTCAGTGTGTGATCCAGTGTCAGTGTGACCCAGTGTTAGTGTGGACCCAGTGTCAGTGTGTGACCCAGTGTCAATTTGTGACCCAGTGTCAGTGTGTGCCCCAGTGTCAGTGTGACCCAGTGTCAGTGTGTGGGCCCAGTGTCAGTGTGTGTGGACCCAGTGACAGTGTGTAACCCAGTGTCAGTGCGTGGGCCCAGTTTCAGTGTGTGTTCCAGTGTCACTGTGACCCAGTGTCAGTGTAAGATCCAGTGTCAGTGTGTGTGATCCAGTGTCAGTGTGTGGCCTAGAGTCAGTGTGTGGGCCCAGTGCCAGTGTGTGACCCGGTGTCAGTGTAAGACCCAGTGTCAGTGTGTGATCCAGTGTCAGTGTGCGTCCCAGTGTCAGTGTGACCCAGTGTCAGTGTGACCTAGTGTCAGTGTGACCCAGTGTCAGTGTGTGACCCAGTGTCAGTGCGTGGATCCAGTGTCAGTGTGACTCAGTGTCAGTGTATGGCCAGTGTCAGTGTGTGGTCCAGTGTCACTGTGCCCCAGTGTCGGTGTGACCCAGTGTCAGTGTGTGGGCCCAGTGTCAGTGTGTGTGGACCCAGTGACAGTGTGTGACCCAGTGTCAGTGCGTGGACCCAGTGTCAGTGTGACTCAGTGTCAGTGTATGGCCAGTGTCAGTGTGACCCAGTGTCAGTGTGACCCAGTGTCAGTGTGTGAGCCAGTGTCAGTGTGTGGTCCAGTGCCACTGTGCCCCAGTGTCTGTGTGTGACCCAGTGTCAGTGTGTGACCCCGTGTCAGTGTGTGTGGACCCAGTGACAGTGTGTGACCCAGTGTCAGTGCGTGGACCCAGTGTCAGTGTGACTCAGTGTCAGTGTATGGCCAGTGTCAGTGTGTGGCCCAGTGTCAGTGTGGACCCAGTGACAGTGTGTGACCCAGTGTCAGTGTGACCCAGTGTCAGTGTGTGACCCAGTATTAGTGTGGACCCAGTGACAATGTGTGACCCAGTGTCAATGTGACCCAGTGTCAGTGTGACCCAGTGTCAGTGTGTGAGCCAGTGTCAGTGTGTGGTCCAGTGTCACTGTGCCCCAGTGTCTGTGTGTGACCCAGTGTCAGTGTGTGACCCCGTGTCAGTGTGTGCCCCAGTGTCGGCGTGACCCAGTGTCAGTGCGTGGACCCAGTGTCAGTGTGTGTTTCAGTATCACTGTGACCCAGTGTTAGAGTAAGATCCAGTGTCAGTTTGTGTGATCCAGTGTCAGTGTGTGGCACAGAGTCAGTGTGGTCCAGTGTCACTGTGCCCCAGTGTCTGTGTGTGACCCAGTGTCAGTGTGTGACCCCGTGTCAGTGTGTGTGGACCCAGTGACAGTGGGTGACCCAGTGTCAATGTGTGGACCCAGTGTCAGTGTGACCCAGTGTCAGTGTGTGAGCCAGTGTCAGTGTGTGGTCCAGTGTCACTGTGCCCGAGTGTCTGTGTGTGACCCAGTGTCAGTGCGTGGGCCCAGTGTCAGTGTGTGATCCAGTGTAACTGTGACCCAGTGTCAGTGTAAGATCCAGTGTCAGTGTGTGTGACCCAGTGTCAGTGTGTGGCCCAGAGTTAGTGTGTGGGCCAAGTGTCAGTGTGTGACCCAGTGTCAGTGTGTGACCCAGTGAAAGTGTGACCCAGTGTCAGTGTGTGGGCCCAGAGTCAGTGTGTGTGGACCCATGACAGTGTGTGAGCCAGTGTCAGTGTGTGGTCCAGTGTCACTGTGCCCCAGTGTCTGTGTGTGACCTAGTGTCAGTGTGTGACCCAGTGTCAGTTTGTGTGACCCAGTGTCAGTGTGTGATCCAGTGTCAGTGTGTGCCCCAGCGTCAGTGTGTGACCCAGTGTCAGTGTGTGGGCCAAGTGTCAGTGGTTGTTCCAGTGTCACTGTGACCCAATGTCAGTGTAAGATCCAGTGTCAGTGTGTGTGACCCAGTATCAGTGTGTGGCCCAGAGTCAGTGTAAGACCCAGTGTCAATGTGTGACCCAGTATCATTGTGTGTGGACCCAGTGACAGTGTGTGACCCAGTGTCAGTGTGTGACCCAGTGTCACTGTGCCCCAGTGTCTGTGTGTGACCCAGTGTCAGTGTGTGACCCAGTGTCAGTTTGTGTGACCCAGTGTCAGTGTGTGATCCAGTGTCAGTGTGTGCCCCAGCGTCAGTGTGTGACCCAGTGTCAGTGTGTGGGCCAAGTGTCAGTGGTTGTTCCAGTGTCACTGTGACCCAATGTCAGTGTAAGATCCAGTGTCAGTGAGTGTGACCCAGTATCAGTGTGTGGCCCAGAGTCAGTGTAAGACCCAGTGTCAATGTGTGACCCAGTGTCATTGTGTGTGGACCCAGTGACAGTGTGTGACCCAGTGTCAGTGTGTGACCCAGTGTCAGTGTGTGCCCCAGTGTCAGTGTGTGACCCAGTGTCAGTGTGTGTCCCAGCGTCAGTGCGTGGGCCCAGTGTCAGTGTGTGTTCCAATGTCAGTGTGTGTCCCAGTGTCATTGTGACCCAGTGTTAGTGTGACTCAGTGTCAGTGTATGGCCAGTGTCAGTGTGTGACCCAGTGTCAGTGTGTGACCCAGTGTCAGTGTGACCCAGTGTCAGGGTGACGCAGTGTCAGTGTGTGCCCCAGTGTCGGTGTGACCCAGTGCAGTGCATGGGCCCAGTGTCAGTGTGTGTTCCAGTATCACTGTGACCCAGTGTTTGAGTAAGATCCAGTGTCAATGTGTGTGATCCAGTGTCAGTGTGTGGCCCAGAGTCAGTGTGTGGGCCCAGTGTCAGTGCGACTCAGTGTCAGTGTTTGAGCCAGTGTCAGTGTGACCCAGTGCCATAGTGACCCAGTGTCAGTGTGTGACCCAGTGTCAGTGCGTGGACCCAGTGTCATTGTGACTCAGTGTCAGTGTATGGCCAGTGTCAGTGTGTGACCCAGTGTCAGTGTGTGACCCAGTGTTAGTGTGGACCCAGTGTCAGTGTGTGACCCAGTGTCAGTTTGTGACCCAGTGCCAGTGTGTGATCCAGTGTCAGTGTGACCCAGTGTCAGTGTGACCCAGTGTCACTGTGCCCCAGTGTCTGTGTGTGACCCAGTGTCAGTGTGTGATCCAGTGTCAGTGTACGTCCCAGTGTTAGTGTGACCCAATGTCAGTGTGACCTAGTGTCAGTGTGACCCAGTGTCAGTGCATGGACCCAGTGTCAGTGTGACTCAGTGTCAGTGTATGGCCAGTGTCAGTGTGTGACCCAGTGTCAGTGTGTGACCCAGTGTCAGTGTGACCCATTGTCAGGGTGACGCAGTGTCAGTGTGTGGTCCAGTGTCACTGTGCCCCAGTGTCTATGTGTGACCCAGTGTCAGTGTGTGACCTCGTGTCAGTGTGTGCCCCAGTGTCGGTGTGACCCAGTGTCAGTGTGTGGACCCAGAGTCAGTGTGTATGGACCCAGTGACAGTGTGTGACCCAGTGTCAATTTGTGGGCCCAGTGTCAGTGTGTGATCCAGTGTCAGTGTGCGTCCCAGTATCACTGTGACCCAGTGTCAGTGTAAGATCCAGTATCAGTGTGTGTAACCCAGTGTCAGTGTGTTGCCCAGAGTCAGTGTGTGGGCCAAGTGTAAGTGTGTGACCCAGTGTCAGTGTGTGACCCAGTGTCAGTGCGTGGACCCAGTGTCATTGTGACTCAGTGTCAGTGTATGGCCAGTGTCAGTGTGTGACCCAGTGTCAGTGTGTGACCCAGTGTTAGTGTGGACCCAGTGTCAGTGTGTGACCCAGTGTCAGTGTGTGACCCAGTGTCAGTGTGTGATCCAGTGTCAGTGTGACCCAGTGTCAGTGTGACCCAGTGTCAGTGTGTGATCCAGTGCCAGTGTACGTCCCAGTGTCAGTGTGACCCAATGTCATTGTGACCTAGTGTCAGTGTGACCCAGTGTCAGTGTGTGGATCCAGTGTCAGTGTGACTCAGTGTCAGTGTATGGCCAGTGTCAGTGTGTGACCCAGTGTCAGTGTGTGACCCAGTGTTAGTGTGGACCCAGTGACAGTGTGTGACCCAGTGTCAGTGTGACCCAGTGTCAGTGTGACCCAGTGTCAGTGTGTGACCCAGTGGTAGTGTGGACCCAGTGACAGTGTGTGACCCAGTTTCAGTGTGACCCAGTGTCAGGGTGACCCAGTGTCAGTGTGTGGTCCAGTGTCACTGTGCCCCAGTGTCTATGTGTGACTAAGTGTCAGTGTGTGACCCCGTGTCAGTGTGTGCCCCAGTGTCGGTGTGACCCAGTGTCAGTGTGTGGACCCAGAGTCAGTGTGTATGGACCCAGTGACAGTGTGTGACCCAGTGTCACTGCGTGGGCCCAGTGCCAGTGTGTGACCCAGTGTCAGTGTAAGACCCAGTGTCAGTGTGTGATCCAGTGTCAGTGTGCGTCCCAGTGTCAGTGTGACCCAGTGTCAGCGTGACCTAGTGTCAGTGTGACCCAATGTCAGTGTGTCACCCAGCGTCAGTGCGTGGACCCAGTGTCAGTGTGACTCAATGTCAGTGTATGGCCAGTGTCAGTGTGTGACCCGGTGTCAGTGTGTGACCCAGTGTTAGTGTGGACCCAGTGACAGTGTGTGACCCAGTGTCAGTGTGACCCAGTGCCAGTGTGACCCAGTGTCAGTGTGTGACACAGTGTTAGTGTGGACCCAGTGACAGTGTGTGACCCAGTGTCAGTGTGACCCAGTGTCAGTGTGTGACCCAGTGTCAGTGTGTGATCCAGTGTCAGTGTGACCCAGTGTTAGTGTGGACCCAGTGTCAGTGTGTGACCCAGTGTCAATTTGTGACCCAGTGTCAGTGTGTGCCCCAGTGTCAGTGTGACCCAGTGTCAGTGTGTGGGCCCAGTGTCAGTGTGTGTGGACCCAGTGACAGTGTGTAACCCAGTGTCAGTGCGTGGGCCCAGTTTCAGTGTGTGTTCCAGTGTCACTGTGACCCAGTGTCAGTGTAAGATCCAGTGTCAGTGTGTGTGATCCAGTGTCAGTGTGTGGCCTAGAGTCAGTGTGTGGGCCCAGTGCCAGTGTGTGACCCGGTGTCAGTGTAAGACCCAGTGTCAGTGTGTGATCCAGTGTCAGTGTGCGTCCCAGTGTCAGTGTGACCCAGTGTCAGTGTGACCTAGTGTCAGTGTGACCCAGTGTCAGTGTGTGACCCAGTGTCAGTGCGTGGATCCAGTGTCAGTGTGACTCAGTGTCAGTGTATGGCCAGTGTCAGTGTGTGGTCCAGTGTCACTGTGCCCCAGTGTCGGTGTGACCCAGTGTCAGTGTGTGGGCCCAGTGTCAGTGTGTGTGGACCCAGTGACAGTGTGTGACCCAGTGTCAGTGCGTGGACCCAGTGTCAGTGTGACTCAGTGTCAGTGTATGGCCAGTGTCAGTGTGACCCAGTGTCAGTGTGACCCAGTGTCAGTGTGTGACCCAGTGTCAGTGTGTGGTCCAGTGCCACTGTGCCCCAGTGTCTGTGTGTGACCCAGTGTCAGTGTGTGACCCCGTGTCAGTGTGTGTGGACCCAGTGACAGTGTGTGACCCAGTGTCAGTGCGTGGACCCAGTGTCAGTGTGACTCAGTGTCAGTGTATGGCCAGTGTCAGTGTGTGGCCCAGTGTCAGTGTGGACCCAGTGACAGTGTGTGACCCAGTGTCAGTGTGACCCAGTGTCAGTGTGTGACCCAGTGTTAGTGTGGACCCAGTGACAATGTGTGACCCAGTGTCAATGTGACCCAGTGTCAGTGTGACCCAGTGTCAGTGTGTGAGCCAGTGTCAGTGTGTGGTCCAGTGTCACTGTGCCCCAGTGTCTGTGTGTGACCCAGTGTCAGTGTGTGACCCCGTGTCAGTGTGTGCCCCAGTGTCGGCGTGACCCAGTGTCAGTGCGTGGACCCAGTGTCAGTGTGTGTTTCAGTATCACTGTGACCCAGTGTTAGAGTAAGATCCAGTGTCAGTTTGTGTGATCCAGTGTCAGTGTGTGGCACAGAGTCAGTGTGGTCCAGTGTCACTGTGCCCCAGTGTCTGTGTGTGACCCAGTGTCAGTGTGTGACCCCGTGTCAGTGTGTGTGGACCCAGTGACAGTGGGTGACCCAGTGTCAATGTGTGGACCCAGTGTCAGTGTGACCCAGTGTCAGTGTGTGAGCCAGTGTCAGTGTGTGGTCCAGTGTCACTGTGCCCGAGTGTCTGTGTGTGACCCAGTGTCAGTGCGTGGGCCCAGTGTCAGTGTGTGATCCAGTGTAACTGTGACCCAGTGTCAGTGTAAGATCCAGTGTCAGTGTGTGTGACCCAGTGTCAGTGTGTGGCCCAGAGTTAGTGTGTGGGCCAAGTGTCAGTGTGTGACCCAGTGTCAGTGTGTGACCCAGTGAAAGTGTGACCCAGTGTCAGTGTGTGGGCCCAGAGTCAGTGTGTGTGGACCCATGACAGTGTGTGAGCCAGTGTCAGTGTGTGGTCCAGTGTCACTGTGCCCCAGTGTCTGTGTGTGACCTAGTGTCAGTGTGTGACCCAGTGTCAGTTTGTGTGACCCAGTGTCAGTGTGTGATCCAGTGTCAGTGTGTGCCCCAGCGTCAGTGTGTGACCCAGTGTCAGTGTGTGGGCCAAGTGTCAGTGGTTGTTCCAGTGTCACTGTGACCCAATATCAGTGTAAGATCCAGTGTCAGTGTGTGTGACCCAGTATCAGTGTGTGGCCCAGAGTCAGTGTAAGACCCAGTGTCAATGTGTGACCCAGTATCATTGTGTGTGGACCCAGTGACAGTGTGTGACCCAGTGTCAGTGTGTGACCCAGTGTCACTGTGCCCCAGTATCTGTGTGTGACCCAGTGTCAGTGTGTGACCCAGTGTCAGTTTGTGTGACCCAGTGTCAGTGTGTGATCCAGTGTCAGTGTGTGCCCCAGCGTCAGTGTGTGACCCAGTGTCAGTGTGTGGGCCAAGTGTCAGTGGTTGTTCCAGTGTCACTGTGACCCAATGTCAGTGTAAGATCCAGTGTCAGTGAGTGTGACCCAGTATCAGTGTGTGGCCCAGAGTCAGTGTAAGACCCAGTGTCAATGTGTGACCCAGTGTCATTGTGTGTGGACCCAGTGACAGTGTGTGACCCAGTGTCAGTGTGTGACCCAGTGTCAGTGTGTGCCCCAGTGTCAGTGTGTGACCCAGTGTCAGTGTGTGTCCCAGCGTCAGTGCGTGGGCCCAGTGTCAGTGTGTGTTCCAATGTCAGTGTGTGACCCAGTGAAAGTGTGACCCAGTGTCAGTGTGTGGGCCCAGAGTCAGTGTGTGTGGACCCATGACAGTGTGTGACCCAGTGTCAGTGTGTGACCCAGTGTCACTGTGCCCCAGTATCTGTGTGTGACCCAGTGTCAGTGTGTGACCCAGTGTCAGTTTGTGTGACCCAGTGTCAGTGTGTGATCCAGTGTCAGTGTGTGCCCCAGCGTCAGTGTGTGACCCAGTGTCAGTGTGTGGGCCAAGTGTCAGTGGTTGTTCCAGTGTCACTGTGACCCAATGTCAGTGTAAGATCCAGTGTCAGTGAGTGTGACCCAGTATCAGTGTGTGGCCCAGAGTCAGTGTAAGACCCAGTGTCAATGTGTGACCCAGTGTCAGTGCGTGGGCCCAGTGTCAGTGTGTGATCCAGTGTAACTGTGACCCAGTGTCAGTGTAAGATCCAGTGTCAGTGTGTGTGACCCAGTGTCAGTGTGTGGCCCAGAGTTAGTGTGTGGGCCAAGTGTCAGTGTGTGACCCAGTGTCAGTGTGTGACCCAGTGAAAGTGTGACCCAGTGTCAGTGTGTGGGCCCAGAGTCAGTGTGTGTGGACCCATGACAGTGTGTGAGCCAGTGTCAGTGTGTGGTCCAGTGTCACCGTGCCCCAGTGTCTGTGTGTGACCTAGTGTCAGTGTGTGACCCAGTGTCAGTTTGTGTGACCCAGTGTCAGTGTGTGATCCAGTGTCAGTGTGTGCCCCAGCGTCAGTGTGTGACCCAGTGTCAGTGTGTGGGCCAAGTGTCAGTGGTTGTTCCAGTGTCACTGTGACCCAATGTCAGTGTAAGATCCAGTGTCAGTGTGTGTGACCCAGTATCAGTGTGTGGCCCAGAGTCAGTGTAAGACCCAGTGTCAATGTGTGACCCAGTATCATTGTGTGTGGACCCAGTGACAGTGTGTGACCCAGTGTCAGTGTGTGACCCAGTGTCACTGTGCCCCAGTGTCTGTGTGTGACCCAGTGTCAGTGTGTGACCCAGTGTCAGTTTGTGTGACCCAGTGTCAGTGTGTGATCCAGTGTCAGTGTGTGCCCCAGCGTCAGTGTGTGACCCAGTGTCAGTGTGTGGGCCAAGTGTCAGTGGTTGTTCCAGTGTCACTGTGACCCAATGTCAGTGTAAGATCCAGTGTCAGTGAGTGTGACCCAGTATCAGTGTGTGGCCCAGAGTCAGTGTAAGACCCAGTGTCAATGTGTGACCCAGTGTCATTGTGTGTGGACCCAGTGACAGTGTGTGACCCAGTGTCAGTGTGTGACCCAGTGTCAGTGTGTGCCCCAGTGTCAGTGTGTGACCCAGTGTCAGTGTGTGTCCCAGCGTCAGTGCGTGGGCCCAGTGTCAGTGTGTGTTCCAATGTCAGTGTGTGTCCCAGTGTCATTGTGACCCAGTGTTAGTGTGACTCAGTGTCAGTGTATGGCCAGTGTCAGTGTGTGACCCAGTGTCAGTGTGTGACCCAGTGTCAGTGTGACCCAGTGTCAGGGTGACGCAGTGTCAGTGTGTGCCCCAGTGTCGGTGTGACCCAGTGCAGTGCATGGGCCCAGTGTCAGTGTGTGTTCCAGTATCACTGTGACCCAGTGTTTGAGTAAGATCCAGTGTCAATGTGTGTGATCCAGTGTCAGTGTGTGGCCCAGAGTCAGTGTGTGGGCCCAGTGTCAGTGCGACTCAGTGTCAGTGTTTGAGCCAGTGTCAGTGTGACCCAGTGCCATAGTGACCCAGTGTCAGTGTGTGACCCAGTGTCAGTGCGTGGACCCAGTGTCATTGTGACTCAGTGTCAGTGTATGGCCAGTGTCAGTGTGTGACCCAGTGTCAGTGTGTGACCCAGTGTTAGTGTGGACCCAGTGTCAGTGTGTGACCCAGTGTCAGTTTGTGACCCAGTGCCAGTGTGTGATCCAGTGTCAGTGTGACCCAGTGTCAGTGTGACCCAGTGTCACTGTGCCCCAGTGTCTGTGTGTGACCCAGTGTCAGTGTGTGATCCAGTGTCAGTGTACGTCCCAGTGTTAGTGTGACCCAATGTCAGTGTGACCTAGTGTCAGTGTGACCCAGTGTCAGTGCATGGACCCAGTGTCAGTGTGACTCAGTGTCAGTGTATGGCCAGTGTCAGTGTGTGACCCAGTGTCAGTGTGTGACCCAGTGTCAGTGTGACCCATTGTCAGGGTGACGCAGTGTCAGTGTGTGGTCCAGTGTCACTGTGCCCCAGTGTCTATGTGTGACCCAGTGTCAGTGTGTGACCTCGTGTCAGTGTGTGCCCCAGTGTCGGTGTGACCCAGTGTCAGTGTGTGGACCCAGAGTCAGTGTGTATGGACCCAGTGACAGTGTGTGACCCAGTGTCAATTTGTGGGCCCAGTGTCAGTGTGTGATCCAGTGTCAGTGTGCGTCCCAGTATCACTGTGACCCAGTGTCAGTGTAAGATCCAGTATCAGTGTGTGTAACCCAGTGTCAGTGTGTTGCCCAGAGTCAGTGTGTGGGCCAAGTGTAAGTGTGTGACCCAGTGTCAGTGTGTGACCCAGTGTCAGTGCGTGGACCCAGTGTCATTGTGACTCAGTGTCAGTGTATGGCCAGTGTCAGTGTGTGACCCAGTGTCAGTGTGTGACCCAGTGTTAGTGTGGACCCAGTGTCAGTGTGTGACCCAGTGTCAGTGTGTGACCCAGTGTCAGTGTGTGATCCAGTGTCAGTGTGACCCAGTGTCAGTGTGACCCAGTGTCAGTGTGTGATCCAGTGCCAGTGTACGTCCCAGTGTCAGTGTGACCCAATGTCATTGTGACCTAGTGTCAGTGTGACCCAGTGTCAGTGTGTGGATCCAGTGTCAGTGTATGGCCAGTGTCAGTGTGTGACCCAGTGTCAGTGTGTGACCCAGTGTTAGTGTGGACCCAGTGACAGTGTGTGACCCAGTGTCAGTGTGACCCAGTGTCAGTGTGACCCAGTGTCAGTGTGTGACCCAGTGGTAGTGTGGACCCAGTGACAGTGTGTGACCCAGTTTCAGTGTGACCCAGTGTCAGGGTGACCCAGTGTCAGTGTGTGGTCCAGTGTCACTGTGCCCCAGTGTCTATGTGTGACTAAGTGTCAGTGTGTGACCCCGTGTCAGTGTGTGCCCCAGTGTCGGTGTGACCCAGTGTCAGTGTGTGGACCCAGAGTCAGTGTGTATGGACCCAGTGACAGTGTGTGACCCAGTGTCACTGCGTGGGCCCAGTGCCAGTGTGTGACCCAGTGTCAGTGTAAGACCCAGTGTCAGTGTGTGATCCAGTGTCAGTGTGCGTCCCAGTGTCAGTGTGACCCAGTGTCAGCGTGACCTAGTGTCAGTGTGACCCAATGTCAGTGTGTCACCCAGCGTCAGTGCGTGGACCCAGTGTCAGTGTGACTCAATGTCAGTGTATGGCCAGTGTCAGTGTGTGACCCGGTGTCAGTGTGTGACCCAGTGTTAGTGTGGACCCAGTGACAGTGTGTGACCCAGTGTCAGTGTGACCCAGTGCCAGTGTGACCCAGTGTCAGTGTGTGACACAGTGTTAGTGTGGACCCAGTGACAGTGTGTGACCCAGTGTCAGTGTGACCCAGTGTCAGTGTGTGACCCAGTGTCAGTGTGTGATCCAGTGTCAGTGTGACCCAGTGTTAGTGTGGACCCAGTGTCAGTGTGTGACCCAGTGTCAATTTGTGACCCAGTGTCAGTGTGTGCCCCAGTGTCAGTGTGACCCAGTGTCAGTGTGTGGGCCCAGTGTCAGTGTGTGTGGACCCAGTGACAGTGTGTAACCCAGTGTCAGTGCGTGGGCCCAGTTTCAGTGTGTGTTCCAGTGTCACTGTGACCCAGTGTCAGTGTAAGATCCAGTGTCAGTGTGTGTGATCCAGTGTCAGTGTGTGGCCTAGAGTCAGTGTGTGGGCCCAGTGCCAGTGTGTGACCCGGTGTCAGTGTAAGACCCAGTGTCAGTGTGTGATCCAGTGTCAGTGTGCGTCCCAGTGTCAGTGTGACCCAGTGTCAGTGTGACCTAGTGTCAGTGTGACCCAGTGTCAGTGTGTGACCCAGTGTCAGTGCGTGGATCCAGTGTCAGTGTGACTCAGTGTCAGTGTATGGCCAGTGTCAGTGTGTGGTCCAGTGTCACTGTGCCCCAGTGTCGGTGTGACCCAGTGTCAGTGTGTGGGCCCAGTGTCAGTGTGTGTGGACCCAGTGACAGTGTGTGACCCAGTGTCAGTGCGTGGACCCAGTGTCAGTGTGACTCAGTGTCAGTGTATGGCCAGTGTCAGTGTGACCCAGTGTCAGTGTGACCCAGTGTCAGTGTGTGACCCAGTGTCAGTGTGTGGTCCAGTGCCACTGTGCCCCAGTGTCTGTGTGTGACCCAGTGTCAGTGTGTGACCCCGTGTCAGTGTGTGTGGACCCAGTGACAGTGTGTGACCCAGTGTCAGTGCGTGGACCCAGTGTCAGTGTGACTCAGTGTCAGTGTATGGCCAGTGTCAGTGTGTGGCCCAGTGTCAGTGTGGACCCAGTGACAGTGTGTGACCCAGTGTCAGTGTGACCCAGTGTCAGTGTGTGACCCAGTGTTAGTGTGGACCCAGTGACAATGTGTGACCCAGTGTCAATGTGACCCAGTGTCAGTGTGACCCAGTGTCAGTGTGTGAGCCAGTGTCAGTGTGTGGTCCAGTGTCACTGTGCCCCAGTGTCTGTGTGTGACCCAGTGTCAGTGTGTGACCCCGTGTCAGTGTGTGCCCCAGTGTCGGCGTGACCCAGTGTCAGTGCGTGGACCCAGTGTCAGTGTGTGTTTCAGTATCACTGTGACCCAGTGTTAGAGTAAGATCCAGTGTCAGTTTGTGTGATCCAGTGTCAGTGTGTGGCACAGAGTCAGTGTGGTCCAGTGTCACTGTGCCCCAGTGTCTGTGTGTGACCCAGTGTCAGTGTGTGACCCCGTGTCAGTGTGTGTGGACCCAGTGACAGTGGGTGACCCAGTGTCAATGTGTGGACCCAGTGTCAGTGTGACCCAGTGTCAGTGTGTGAGCCAGTGTCAGTGTGTGGTCCAGTGTCACTGTGCCCGAGTGTCTGTGTGTGACCCAGTGTCAGTGCGTGGGCCCAGTGTCAGTGTGTGATCCAGTGTAACTGTGACCCAGTGTCAGTGTAAGATCCAGTGTCAGTGTGTGTGACCCAGTGTCAGTGTGTGGCCCAGAGTTAGTGTGTGGGCCAAGTGTCAGTGTGTGACCCAGTGTCAGTGTGTGACCCAGTGAAAGTGTGACCCAGTGTCAGTGTGTGGGCCCAGAGTCAGTGTGTGTGGACCCATGACAGTGTGTGAGCCAGTGTCAGTGTGTGGTCCAGTGTCACTGTGCCCCAGTGTCTGTGTGTGACCTAGTGTCAGTGTGTGACCCAGTGTCAGTTTGTGTGACCCAGTGTCAGTGTGTGATCCAGTGTCAGTGTGTGCCCCAGCGTCAGTGTGTGACCCAGTGTCAGTGTGTGGGCCAAGTGTCAGTGGTTGTTCCAGTGTCACTGTGACCCAATGTCAGTGTAAGATCCAGTGTCAGTGTGTGTGACCCAGTATCAGTGTGTGGCCCAGAGTCAGTGTAAGACCCAGTGTCAATGTGTGACCCAGTATCATTGTGTGTGGACCCAGTGACAGTGTGTGACCCAGTGTCAGTGTGTGACCCAGTGTCACTGTGCCCCAGTATCTGTGTGTGACCCAGTGTCAGTGTGTGACCCAGTGTCAGTTTGTGTGACCCAGTGTCAGTGTGTGATCCAGTGTCAGTGTGTGCCCCAGCGTCAGTGTGTGACCCAGTGTCAGTGTGTGGGCCAAGTGTCAGTGGTTGTTCCAGTGTCACTGTGACCCAATGTCAGTGTAAGATCCAGTGTCAGTGAGTGTGACCCAGTATCAGTGTGTGGCCCAGAGTCAGTGTAAGACCCAGTGTCAATGTGTGACCCAGTGTCATTGTGTGTGGACCCAGTGACAGTGTGTGACCCAGTGTCAGTGTGTGACCCAGTGTCAGTGTGTGCCCCAGTGTCAGTGTGTGACCCAGTGTCAGTGTGTGTCCCAGCGTCAGTGCGTGGGCCCAGTGTCAGTGTGTGTTCCAATGTCAGTGTGCGTCCCAGTGTCATTGTGACCCAGTGTTAGTGTGACTCAGTGTCAGTGTATGGCCAGTGTCAGTGTGTGACCCAGTGTCAGTGTGTGACCCAGTGTCAGTGTGACCCAGTGTCAGGGTGACGCAGTGTCAGTGTGTGCCCCAGTGTCGGTGTGACCCAGTGCAGTGCATGGGCCCAGTGTCAGTGTGTGTTCCAGTATCACTGTGACCCAGTGTTTGAGTAAGATCCAGTGTCAATGTGTGTGATCCAGTGTCAGTGTGTGGCCCAGAGTCAGTGTGTGGGCCCAGTGTCAGTGCGACTCAGTGTCAGTGTTTGAGCCAGTGTCAGTGTGACCCAGTGCCATAGTGACCCAGTGTCAGTGTGTGACCCAGTGTCAGTGCGTGGACCCAGTGTCATTGTGACTCAGTGTCAGTGTATGGCCAGTGTCAGTGTGTGACCCAGTGTCAGTGTGTGACCCAGTGTTAGTGTGGACCCAGTGTCAGTGTGTGACCCAGTGTCAGTTTGTGACCCAGTGCCAGTGTGTGATCCAGTGTCAGTGTGACCCAGTGTCAGTGTGACCCAGTGTCACTGTGCCCCAGTGTCTGTGTGTGACCCAGTGTCAGTGTGTGATCCAGTGTCAGTGTACGTCCCAGTGTTAGTGTGACCCAATGTCAGTGTGACCTAGTGTCAGTGTGACCCAGTGTCAGTGCATGGACCCAGTGTCAGTGTGACTCAGTGTCAGTGTATGGCCAGTGTCAGTGTGTGACCCAGTGTCAGTGTGTGACCCAGTGTCAGTGTGACCCATTGTCAGGGTGACGCAGTGTCAGTGTGTGGTCCAGTGTCACTGTGCCCCAGTGTCTATGTGTGACCCAGTGTCAGTGTGTGACCTCGTGTCAGTGTGTGCCCCAGTGTCGCTGTGACCCAGTGTCAGTGTGTGGACCCAGAGTCAGTGTGTATGGACCCAGTGACAGTGTGTGACCCAGTGTCAATTTGTGGGCCCAGTGTCAGTGTGTGATCCAGTGTCAGTGTGCGTCCCAGTATCACTGTGACCCAGTGTCAGTGTAAGATCCAGTATCAGTGTGTGTAACCCAGTGTCAGTGTGTTGCCCAGAGTCAGTGTGTGGGCCAAGTGTAAGTGTGTGACCCAGTGTCAGTGTGTGACCCAGTGTCAGTGCGTGGACCCAGTGTCATTGTGACTCAGTGTCAGTGTATGGCCAGTGTCAGTGTGTGACCCAGTGTCAGTGTGTGACCCAGTGTTAGTGTGGACCCAGTGTCAGTGTGTGACCCAGTGTCAGTGTGTGACCCAGTGTCAGTGTGTGATCCAGTGTCAGTGTGACCCAGTGTCAGTGTGACCCAGTGTCAGTGTGTGATCCAGTGCCAGTGTACGTCCCAGTGTCAGTGTGACCCAATGTCATTGTGACCTAGTGTCAGTGTGACCCAGTGTCAGTGTGTGGATCCAGTGTCAGTGTGACTCAGTGTCAGTGTATGGCCAGTGTCAGTGTGTGACCCAGTGTCAGTGTGTGACCCAGTGTTAGTGTGGACCCAGTGACAGTGTGTGACCCAGTGTCAGTGTGACCCAGTGTCAGTGTGACCCAGTGTCAGTGTGTGACCCAGTGGTAGTGTGGACCCAGTGACAGTGTGTGACCCAGTTTCAGTGTGACCCAGTGTCAGGGTGACCCAGTGTCAGTGTGTGGTCCAGTGTCACTGTGCCCCAGTGTCTATGTGTGACTAAGTGTCAGTGTGTGACCCCGTGTCAGTGTGTGCCCCAGTGTCGGTGTGACCCAGTGTCAGTGTGTGGACCCAGAGTCAGTGTGTATGGACCCAGTGACAGTGTGTGACCCAGTGTCACTGCGTGGGCCCAGTGCCAGTGTGTGACCCAGTGTCAGTGTAAGACCCAGTGTCAGTGTGTGATCCAGTGTCAGTGTGCGTCCCAGTGTCAGTGTGACCCAGTGTCAGCGTGACCTAGTGTCAGTGTGACCCAATGTCAGTGTGTCACCCAGCGTCAGTGCGTGGACCCAGTGTCAGTGTGACTCAATGTCAGTGTATGGCCAGTGTCAGTGTGTGACCCGGTGTCAGTGTGTGACCCAGTGTTAGTGTGGACCCAGTGACAGTGTGTGACCCAGTGTCAGTGTGACCCAGTGCCAGTGTGACCCAGTGTCAGTGTATGGCCAGTGTCAGTGTGTGACCCGGTGTCAGTGTGTGACCCAGTGTTAGTGTGGACCCAGTGACAGTGTGTGACCCAGTGTCAGTGTGACCCAGTGCCAGTGTGACACAGTGTCAGTGTGTGACACAGTGTTAGTGTGGACCCAGTGACAGTGTGTGACCCAGTGTCAGTCTGACCCAGTGTCAGTGTGTGACCCAGTGTCAGTGTGTGATCCAGTGTCAGTGTGACCCAGTGTTAGTGTGGAGCCAGTGTCAGTGTGTGACCCAGTGTCAATTTGTGACCCAGTGTCAGTGTGTGCCCCAGTGTCAGTGTGACCCAGTGTCAGTGTGTGGGCCCAGTGTCAGTGTGTGTGGACCCAGTGACAGTGTGTGACCCAGTGTCAGTGCGTGGGCCCAGTTTCAGTGTGTGTTCCAGTGTCACTGTGACCCAGTGTCAGTGTAAGATCCAGTGTCAGTGTGTGTGATCCAGTGTCAGTGTGTGGCCTAGAGTCAGTGTGTGGGCCCAGTGCCAGTGTGTGACCCAGTGTCAGTGTAAGACCCAGTGTCAGTGTGTGATCCAGTGTCAGTGTGCGTCCCAGTGTCAGTGTGACCCAGTGTCAGTGTGACCTAGTGTCAGTGTGACCCAGTGTCAGTGTGTGGGCCCAGAGTCAGTGTGTGTGGACCCATGACAGTGTGTGAGCCAGTGTCAGTGTGTGGTCCAGTGTCACTGTGCCCCAGTGTCTGTGTGTGACCTAGTGTCAGTGTGTGACCCAGTGTCAGTTTGTGTGACCCAGTGTCAGTGTGTGATCCAGTGTCAGTGTGTGCCCCAGCGTCAGTGTGTGACCCAGTGTCAGTGTGTGGGCCAAGTGTCAGTGGTTGTTCCAGTGTCACTGTGACCCAATGTCAGTGTAAGATCCAGTGTCAGTGTGTGTGACCCAGTATCAGTGTGTGGCCCAGAGTCAGTGTAAGACCCAGTGTCAATGTGTGACCCAGTATCATTGTGTGTGGACCCAGTGACAGTGTGTGACCCAGTGTCAGTGTGTGACCCAGTGTCACTGTGCCCCAGTGTCTGTGTGTGACCCAGTGTCAGTGTGTGACCCAGTGTCAGTTTGTGTGACCCAGTGTCAGTGTGTGATCCAGTGTCAGTGTGTGACCCAGTGTCAGTGTGTGCCCCAGTGTCAGTGTGTGACCCAGTGTCAGTGTGTGTCCCAGCGTCAGTGCGTGGGCCCAGTGTCAGTGTGTGTTCCAATGTCAGTGTGCGTCCCAGTGTCATTGTGACCCAGTGTTAGTGTGACCCAGTGTCAGTGTACGTCCCAGTGTTAGTGTGACCCAATGTCAGTGTGACCTAGTGTCAGTGTGACCCAGTGTCAGTGCATGGACCCAGTGTCAGTGTGACTCAGTGTCAGTGTATGGCCAGTGTCAGTGTGTGACCCAGTGTCAGTGTGTGACCCAGTGTCAGTGTGACCCATTGTCAGGGTGACGCAGTGTCAGTGTGTGGTCCAGTGTCACTGTGCCCCAGTGTCTATGTGTGACCCAGTGTCAGTGTGTGACCTCGTGTCAGTGTGTGCCCCAGTGTCGCTGTGACCCAGTGTCAGTGTGTGGACCCAGAGTCAGTGTGTATGGACCCAGTGACAGTGTGTGACCCAGTGTCAATTTGTGGGCCCAGTGTCAGTGTGTGATCCAGTGTCAGTGTGCGTCCCAGTATCACTGTGACCCAGTGTCAGTGTAAGATCCAGTATCAGTGTGTGTAACCCAGTGTCAGTGTGTTGCCCAGAGTCAGTGTGTGGGCCAAGTGTAAGTGTGTGACCCAGTGTCAGTGTGTGACCCAGTGTCAGTGCGTGGACCCAGTGTCATTGTGACTCAGTGTCAGTGTATGGCCAGTGTCAGAGTGTGACCCAGTGTCAGTGTGTGACCCAGTGTTAGTGTGGACCCAGTGTCAGTGTGTGACCCAGTGTCAGTGTGTGACCCAGTGTCAGTGTGTGATCCAGTGTCAGTGTGACCCAGTGTCAGTGTGACCCAGTGTCAGTGTGTGATCCAGTGCCAGTGTACGTCCCAGTGTCAGTGTGACCCAATGTCATTGTGACCTAGTGTCAGTGTGACCCAGTGTCAGTGTGTGGATCCAGTGTCAGTGTGACTCAGTGTCAGTGTATGGCCAGTGTCAGTGTGTGACCCAGTGTCAGTGTGTGACCCAGTGTTAGTGTGGACCCAGTGACAGTGTGTGACCCAGTGTCAGTGTGACCCAGTGTCAGTGTGACCCAGTGTCAGTGTGTGACCCAGTGGTAGTGTGGACCCAGTGACAGTGTGTGACCCAGTTTCAGTGTGACCCAGTGTCAGGGTGACCCAGTGTCAGTGTGTGGTCCAGTGTCACTGTGCCCCAGTGTCTATGTGTGACTAAGTGTCAGTGTGTGACCCCGTGTCAGTGTGTGCCCCAGTGTCGGTGTGACCCAGTGTCAGTGTGTGGACCCAGAGTCAGTGTGTATGGACCCAGTGACAGTGTGTGACCCAGTGTCACTGCGTGGGCCCAGTGCCAGTGTGTGACCCAGTGTCAGTGTAAGACCCAGTGTCAGTGTGTGTTCCAGTGTCAGTGTGCGTCCCAGTGTCAGTGTGACCCAGTGTCAGCGTGACCTAGTGTCAGTGTGACCCAATGTCAGTGTGTCACCCAGCGTCAGTGCGTGGACCCAGTGTCAGTGTGACTCAATGTCAGTGTATGGCCAGTGTCAGTGTGTGACCCGGTGTCAGTGTGTGACCCAGTGTTAGTGTGGACCCAGTGACAGTGTGTGACCCAGTGTCAGTGTGACCCAGTGCCAGTGTGACCCAGTGTCAGTGTATGGCCAGTGTCAGTGTGTGACCCGGTGTCAGTGTGTGACCCAGTGTTAGTGTGGACCCAGTGACAGTGTGTGACCCAGTGTCAGTGTGACCCAGTGCCAGTGTGACACAGTGTCAGTGTGTGACACAGTGTTAGTGTGGACCCAGTGACAGTGTGTGACCCAGTGTCAGTCTGACCCAGTGTCAGTGTGTGACCCAGTGTCAGTGTGTGATCCAGTGTCAGTGTGACCCAGTGTTAGTGTGGAGCCAGTGTCAGTGTGTGACCCAGTGTCAATTTGTGACCCAGTGTCAGTGTGTGCCCCAGTGTCAGTGTGACCCAGTGTCAGTGTGTGGGCCCAGTGTCAGTGTGTGTGGACCCAGTGACAGTGTGTGACCCAGTGTCAGTGCGTGGGCCCAGTTTCAGTGTGTGTTCCAGTGTCACTGTGACCCAGTGTCAGTGTAAGATCCAGTGTCAGTGTGTGTGATACAGTGTCAGTGTGTGGCCTAGAGTCAGTGTGTGGGCCCAGTGCCAGTGTGTGACCCAGTGTCAGTGTAAGACCCAGTGTCAGTGTGTGATCCAGTGTCAGTGTGCGTCCCAGTGTCAGTGTGACCCAGTGTCAGTGTGACCTAGTGTCAGTGTGACCCAGTGTCAGTGTGTGGGCCCAGAGTCAGTGTGTGTGGACCCATGACAGTGTGTGAGCCAGTGTCAGTGTGTGGTCCAGTGTCACTGTGCCCCAGTGTCTGTGTGTGACCTAGTGTCAGTGTGTGACCCAGTGTCAGTTTGTGTGACCCAGTGTCAGTGTGTGATCCAGTGTCAGTGTGTGCCCCAGCGTCAGTGTGTGACCCAGTGTCAGTGTGTGGGCCAAGTGTCAGTGGTTGTTCCAGTGTCACTGTGACCCAATGTCAGTGTAAGATCCAGTGTCAGTGTGTGTGACCCAGTATCAGTGTGTGGCCCAGAGTCAGTGTAAGACCCAGTGTCAATGTGTGACCCAGTATCATTGTGTGTGGACCCAGTGACAGTGTGTGACCCAGTGTCAGTGTGTGACCCAGTGTCACTGTGCCCCAGTGTCTGTGTGTGACCCAGTGTCAGTGTGTGACCCAGTGTCAGTTTGTGTGACCCAGTGTCAGTGTGTGATCCAGTGTCAGTGTGTGCCCCAGCGTAGGTGTGTGACCCAGTGTCAGTGTGTGGGCCAAGTGTCAGTGGTTGTTCCAGTGTCACTGTGACCCAATGTCAGTGTAAGATCCAGTGTCAGTGAGTGTGACCCAGTATCAGTGTGTGGCCCAGAGTCAGTGTAAGACCCAGTGTCAATGTGTGACCCAGTGTCATTGTGTGTGCACCCAGTGACAGTGTGTGACCCAGTGTCAGTGTGTGACCCAGTGTCAGTGTGTGCCCCAGTGTCAGTGTGTGACCCAGTGTCAGTGTGTGTCCCAGCGTCAGTGCGTGGGCCCAGTGTCAGTGTGTGTTCCAATGTCAGTGTGCGTCCCAGTGTCATTGTGACCCAGTGTTAGTGTGACTCAGTGTCAGTGTATGGCCAGTGTCAGTGTGTGACCCAGTGTCAGTGTGTGACCCAGTGTCAGTGTGACCCAGTGTCAGGGTGACGCAGTGTCAGTGTGTGCCCCAGTGTCGGTGTGACCCAGTGCAGTGCATGGGCCCAGTGTCAGTGTGTGTTCCAGTATCACTGTGACCCAGTGTTTGAGTAAGATCCAGTGTCAATGTGTGTGATCCAGTGTCAGTGTGTGGCCCAGAGTCAGTGTGTGGGCCCAGTGTCAGTGCGACTCAGTGTCAGTGTTTGAGCCAGTGTCAGTGTGACCCAGTGCCATAGTGACCCAGTGTCAGTGTGTGACCCAGTGTCAGTGCGTGGACCCAGTGTCATTGTGACTCAGTGTCAGTGTATGGCCAGTGTCAGTGTGTGACCCAGTGTCAGTGTGTGACCCAGTGTTAGTGTGGACCCAGTGTCAGTGTGTGACCCAGTGTCAGTTTGTGACCCAGTGCCAGTGTGTGATCCAGTGTCAGTGTGACCCAGTGTCAGTGTGACCCAGTGTCACTGTGCCCCAGTGTCTGTGTGTGACCCAGTGTCAGTGTGTGATCCAGTGTCAGTGTACATCCCAGTGTCAGTGTGACCCAATGTCAGTGTGACCTAGTGTCAGTGTGACCCAGTGTCAGTGCATGGAACCAGTGTCAGTGTGACTCAGTGTCAGTGTATGGCCAGTGTCAGTGTGTGACCCAGTGTCAGTGTGTGACCCAGTGTCAGTGTGACCCATTGTCAGGGTGACGCAGTGTCAGTGTGTGGTCCAGTGTCACTGTGCCCCAGTGTCTATGTGTGACCCAGTGTCAGTGTGTGACCTCGTGTCAGTGTGTGCCCCAGTGTCGGTGTGACCCAGTGTAAGTGTGTGGACCCAGAGTCAGTGTGTATGGACCCAGTGACAGTGTGTGACCCAGTGTCAATTTGTGGGCCCAGTGTCAGTGTGTGATCCAGTGTCAGTGTGCGTCCCAGTGTCACTGTGACCCAGTGTCAGTGTAAGATCCAGTATCAGTGTGTGTAACCCAGTGTCAGTGTGTTGCCCAGAGTCAGTGTGTGGGCCAAGTGTAAGTGTGTGACCCAGTGTCAGTGTGTGACCCAGTGTCAGTGCGTGGACCCAGTGTCATTGTGACTCAGTGTCAGTGTATGGCCAGTGTCAGTGTGTGACCCAGTGTCAGTGTGTGACCCAGTGTTAGTGTGGACCCAGTGACAGTGTGTGACCCAGTGTCAGTGTGACCCAGTGTCAGTGTGACCCAGTGTCAGTGTGTGACCCAGTGGTAGTGTGGACCCAGTGACAGTGTGTGACCCAGTTTCAGTGTGACCCAGTGTCAGGGTGACCCAGTGTCAGTGTGTGGTCCAGTGTCACTGTGCCCCAGTGTCTATGTGTGACTAAGTGTCAGTGTGTGACCCCGTGTCAGTGTGTGCCCCAGTGTCGGTGTGACCCAGTGTCAGTGTGTGGACCCAGAGTCAGTGTGTATGGACCCAGTGACAGTGTGTGACCCAGTGTCACTGCGTGGGCCCAGTGCCAGTGTGTGACCCAGTGTCAGTGTAAGACCCAGTGTCAGTGTGTGATCCAGTGTCAGTGTGCGTCCCAGTGTCAGTGTGACCCAGTGTCAGCGTGACCTAGTGTCAGTGTGACCCAATGTCAGTGTGTCACCCAGCGTCAGTGCGTGGACCCAGTGTCAGTGTGACTCAATGTCAGTGTATGGCCAGTGTCAGTGTGTGACCCGGTGTCAGTGTGTGACCCAGTGTTAGTGTGGACCCAGTGACAGTGTGTGACCCAGTGTCAGTGTGACCCAGTGCCAGTGTGACCCAGTGTCAGTGTATGGCCAGTGTCAGTGTGTGACCCGGTGTCAGTGTGACCCAGTGCAGTGCATGGGCCCAGTGTCAGTGTGTGTTCCAGTATCACTGTGACCCAGTGTTTGAGTAAGATCCAGTGTCAATGTGTGTGATCCAGTGTCAGTGTGTGGCCCAGAGTCAGTGTGTGGGCCCAGTGTCAGTGCGACTCAGTGTCAGTGTTTGAGCCAGTGTCAGTGTGACCCAGTGCCATAGTGACCCAGTGTCAGTGTGTGACCCAGTGTCAGTGCGTGGACCCAGTGTCATTGTGACTCAGTGTCAGTGTATGGCCAGTGTCAGTGTGTGACCCAGTGTCAGTGTGTGACCCAGTGTTAGTGTGGACCCAGTGTCAGTGTGTGACCCAGTGTCAGTTTGTGACCCAGTGCCAGTGTGTGATCCAGTGTCAGTGTGACCCAGTGTCAGTGTGACCCAGTGTCACTGTGCCCCAGTGTCTGTGTGTGACCCAGTGTCAGTGTGTGATCCAGTGTCAGTGTACATCCCAGTGTCAGTGTGACCCAATGTCAGTGTGACCTAGTGTCAGTGTGACCCAGTGTCAGTGCATGGAACCAGTGTCAGTGTGACTCAGTGTCAGTGTATGGCCAGTGTCAGTGTGTGACCCAGTGTCAGTGTGTGACCCAGTGTCAGTGTGACCCATTGTCAGGGTGACGCAGTGTCAGTGTGTGGTCCAGTGTCACTGTGCCCCAGTGTCTATGTGTGACCCAGTGTCAGTGTGTGACCTCGTGTCAGTGTGTGCCCCAGTGTCGGTGTGACCCAGTGTAAGTGTGTGGACCCAGAGTCAGTGTGTATGGACCCAGTGACAGTGTGTGACCCAGTGTCAATTTGTGGGCCCAGTGTCAGTGTGTGATCCAGTGTCAGTGTGCGTCCCAGTGTCACTGTGACCCAGTGTCAGTGTAAGATCCAGTATCAGTGTGTGTAACCCAGTGTCAGTGTGTTGCCCAGAGTCAGTGTGTGGGCCAAGTGTAAGTGTGTGACCCAGTGTCAGTGTGTGACCCAGTGTCAGTGCGTGGACCCAGTGTCATTGTGACTCAGTGTCAGTGTATGGCCAGTGTCAGTGTGTGACCCAGTGTCAGTGTGTGACCCAGTGTTAGTGTGGACCCAGTGACAGTGCGTGACCCAGTGTCAGTGTGACCCAGTGTCAGTGTGACCCAGTGTCAGTGTGTGACCCAGTGGTAGTGTGGACCCAGTGACAGTGTGTGACCCAGTTTCAGTGTGACCCAGTGTCAGGGTGACCCAGTGTCAGTGTGTGGTCCAGTGTCACTGTGCCCCAGTGTCTATGTGTGACTAAGTGTCAGTGTGTGACCCCGTGTCAGTGTGTGCCCCAGTGTCGGTGTGACCCAGTGTCAGTGTGTGGACCCAGAGTCAGTGTGTATGGACCCAGTGACAGTGTGTGACCCAGTGTCACTGCGTGGGCCCAGTGCCAGTGTGTGACCCAGTGTCAGTGTAAGACCCAGTGTCAGTGTGTGATCCAGTGTCAGTGTGCGTCCCAGTGTCAGTGTGACCCAGTGTCAGCGTGACCTAGTGTCAGTGTGACCCAATGTCAGTGTGTCACCCAGCGTCAGTGCGTGGACCCAGTGTCAGTGTGACTCAATGACAGTGTATGGCCAGTGTCAGTGTGTGACCCGGTGTCAGTGTGTGACCCAGTGTTAGTGTGGACCCAGTGACAGTGTGTGACCCAGTGTCAGTGTGACCCAGTGCCAGTGTGACCCAGTGTCAGTGTATGGCCATTGTCAGTGTGTGACCCGGTGTCAGTGTGACCCAGTGCAGTGCATGGGCCCAGTGTCAGTGTGTGTTCCAGTATCACTGTGACCCAGTGTTTGAGTAAGATCCAGTGTCAATGTGTGTGATCCAGTGTCAGTGTGTGGCCCAGAGTCAGTGTGTGGGCCCAGTGTCAGTGCGACTCAGTGTCAGTGTTTGAGCCAGTGTCAGTGTGACCCAGTGCCATAGTGACCCAGTGTCAGTGTGTGACCCAGTGTCAGTGCGTGGACCCAGTGTCATTGTGACTCAGTGTCAGTGTATGGCCAGTGTCAGTGTGTGACCCAGTGTCAGTGTGTGACCCAGTGTTAGTGTGGACCCAGTGTCAGTGTGTGACCCAGTGTCAGTTTGTGACCCAGTGCCAGTGTGTGATCCAGTGTCAGTGTGACCCAGTGTCAGTGTGACCCAGTGTCACTGTGCCCCAGTGTCTGTGTGTGACCCAGTGTCAGTGTGTGATCCAGTGTCAGTGTACATCCCAGTGTCAGTGTGACCCAATGTCAGTGTGACCTAGTGTCAGTGTGACCCAGTGTCAGTGCATGGAACCAGTGTCAGTGTGACTCAGTGTCAGTGTATGGCCAGTGTCAGTGTGTGACCCAGTGTCAGTGTGTGACCCAGTGTCAGTGTGACCCATTGTCAGGGTGACGCAGTGTCAGTGTGTGGTCCAGTGTCACTGTGCCCCAGTGTCTATGTGTGACCCAGTGTCAGTGTGTGACCTCGTGTCAGTGTGTGCCCCAGTGTCGGTGTGACCCAGTGTAAGTGTGTGGACCCAGAGTCAGTGTGTATGGACCCAGTGACAGTGTGTGACCCAGTGTCAATTTGTGGGCCCAGTGTCAGTGTGTGATCCAGTGTCAGTGTGCGTCCCAGTGTCACTGTGACCCAGTGTCAGTGTAAGATCCAGTATCAGTGTGTGTAACCCAGTGTCAGTGTGTTGCCCAGAGTCAGTGTGTGGGCCAAGTGTAAGTGTGTGACCCAGTGTCAGTGTGTGACCCAGTGTCAGTGCGTGGACCCAGTGTCATTGTGACTCAGTGTCAGTGTATGGCCAGTGTCAGTGTGTGACCCAGTGTCAGTGTGTGACCCAGTGTTAGTGTGGACCCAGTGACAGTGTGTGACCCAGTGTCAGTGTGACCCAGTGTCAGTGTGACCCAGTGTCAGTGTGTGACCCAGTGGTAGTGTGGACCCAGTGACAGTGTGTGACCCAGTTTCAGTGTGACCCAGTGTCAGGGTGACCCAGTGTCAGTGTGTGGTCCAGTGTCACTGTGCCCCAGTGTCTATGTGTGACTAAGTGTCAGTGTGTGACCCCGTGTCAGTGTGTGCCCCAGTGTCGGTGTGACCCAGTGTCAGTGTGTGGACCCAGAGTCAGTGTGTATGGACCCAGTGACAGTGTGTGACCCAGTGTCACTGCGTGGGCCCAGTGCCAGTGTGTGACCCAGTGTCAGTGTAAGACCCAGTGTCAGTGTGTGATCCAGTGTCAGTGTGCGTCCCAGTGTCAGTGTGACCCAGTGTCAGCGTGACCTAGTGTCAGTGTGACCCAATGTCAGTGTGTCACCCAGCGTCAGTGCGTGGACCCAGTGTCAGTGTGACTCAATGTCAGTGTATGGCCAGTGTCAGTGTGTGACCCGGTGTCAGTGTGTGACCCAGTGTTAGTGTGGACCCAGTGACAGTGTGTGACCCAGTGTCAGTGTGACCCAGTGCCAGTGTGATCCAGTGTCAGTGTATGGCCAGTGTCAGTGTGTGACCCGGTGTCAGTGTGTGACCCAGTGTTAGTGTGGACCCAGTGACAGTGGGTGACCCAGTGTCAGTGTGACCCAGTGCCAGTGTGACCCAGTGTCAGTGTGTGACACAGTGTTAGTGTGGACCCAGTGACAGTGTGTGACCCAGTGTCAGTGTGACCCAGTGTCAGTGTGTGACCCAGTGTCAGTGTGTGATCCAGTGTCAGTGTGACCCAGTGTTAGTGTGGAGCCAGTGTCAGTGTGTGACCCAGTGTCAATTTGTGACCCAGTGTCAGTGTGTGCCCCAGTGTCAGTGTGACCCAGTGTCAGTGTGTGGGCCCAGTGTCAGTGTGTGTGGACCCAGTGACAGTGTGTGACCCAGTGTCAGTGCGTGGGCCCAGTTTCAGTGTGTGTTCCAGTGTCACTGTGACCCAGTGTCAGTGTAAGATCCAGTGTCAGTGTGTGTGATCCAGTGTCAGTGTGTGGCCTAGAGTCAGTGTGTGGGCCCAGTGCCAGTGTGTGACCCAGTGTCAGTGTAAGACCCAGTGTCAGTGTGTGATCCAGTGTCAGTGTGCGTCCCAGTGTCAGTGTGACCCAGTGTCAGTGTGACCTAGTGTCAGTGTGACCCAGTGTCAGTGTGTGACCCAGTGTCAGTGCGTGGATCCAGTGTCAGTGTGACTCAGTGTCAGTGTATGGCCAGTGTCAGTGTGTGGTCCAGTGTCACTGTGCCCCAGTGTCGGTGTGACCCAGTGTCAGTGTGTGGGCCCAGTGTCAGTGTGTGTGGACCCAGTGACAGTGTGTGACCCAGTGTCAGTGCGTGGACCCAGTGTCAGTGTGACTCAGTGTCAGTGTATGGCCAGTGTCAGTGTGACCCAGTGTCAGTGTGACCCAGTGTCGGTGTGTGAGCCAGTGTCAGTGTGTGGTCCAGTGCCACTGTGCCCCAGTGTCTGTGTGTGACCCAGTGTCAGTGTGTGACCCCGTGTCAGTGTGTGTGGACCCAGTGACAGTGTGTGACCCAGTGTCAGTGCGTGGACCCAGTGTCAGTGTGACTCAGTGTCAGTGTATGGCCAGTGTCAGTGTGTGGCCCAGTATCAGTGTGGACCCAGTGACAGTGTGTGACCCAGTGTCAGTGTGACCCAGTGTCAGTGTGTGACCCAGTGTTAGTGTGGACCCAGTGACAATGTGTGACCCAGTGTCAGTGTGACCCAGTGTCAGTGTGTGACCCAGTGTCAGTGTGTGATCCAGTGTCAGTGTGACTCAGTGTTAGTGTGGACCCAGTGTCAGTGTGTGACCCAGTGTCAATTTGTGACCCAGTGTCAGTGTGTGCCCCAGTGTCAGTGTGACCCAGTGCCAGTGTGACCCAGTGTCAGTGTATGGCCAGTGTCAGTGTGTGACCCGGTGTCAGTGTGTGACCCAGTGTTAGTGTGGACCCAGTGACAGTGTGTGACCCAGTGTCAGTGTGACCCAGTGCCAGTGTGACCCAGTGTCAGTGTGTGACACAGTGTTAGTGTGGACCCAGTGACAGTGTGTGACCCAGTGTCAGTGTGACCCAGTGTCAGTGTGTGACCCAGTGTCAGTGTGTGATCCAGTGTCAGTGTGACCCAGTGTTAGTGTGGAGCCAGTGTCAGTGTGTGACCCAGTGTCAATTTGTGACCCAGTGTCAGTGTGTGCCCCAGTGTCAGTGTGACCCAGTGTCAGTGTGTGGGCCCAGTGTCAGTGTGTGTGGACCCAGTGACAGTGTGTGACCCAGTGTCAGTGCGTGGGCCCAGTTTCAGTGTGTGTTCCAGTGTCACTGTGACCCAGTGTCAGTGTAAGATCCAGTGTCAGTGTGTGTGATCCAGTGTCAGTGTGTGGCCTAGAGTCAGTGTGTGGGCCCAGTGCCAGTGTGTGACCCAGTGTCAGTGTAAGACCCAGTGTCAGTGTGTGATCCAGTGTCAGTGTGCGTCCCAGTGTCAGTGTGACCCAGTGTCAGTGTGACCTAGTGTCAGTGTGACCCAGTGTCAGTGTGTGACCCAGTGTCAGTGCGTGGATCCAGTGTCAGTGTGACTCAGTGTCAGTGTATGGCCAGTGTCAGTGTGTGGTCCAGTGTCACTGTGCCCCAGTGTCGGTGTGACGAAGTGTCAGTGTGTGGGCCCAGTGTCAGTGTGTGTGGACCCAGTGACAGTGTGTGACCCAGTGTCAGTGCGTGGACCCAGTGTCAGTGTGACTCAGTGTCAGTGTATGGCCAGTGTCAGTGTGACCCAGTGTCAGTGTGACCCAGTGTCGGTGTGTGAGCCAGTGTCAGTGTGTGGTCCAGTGCCACTGTGCCCCAGTGTCTGTGTGTGACCCAGTGTCAGTGTGTGACCCAGTGTCAGTGCGTGGACCCAGTGTCAGTGTGACTCAGTGTCAGTGTATGGCCAGTGTCAGTGTGTGGCCCAGTATCAGTGTGGACCCAGTGACAGTGTGTGACCCAGTGTCAGTGTGACCCAGTGTCAGTGTGTGACCCAGTGTTAGTGTGGACCCAGTGACAATGTGTGACCCAGTGTCAGTGTGACCCAGTGTCAGTGTGTGACCCAGTGTCAGTGTGTGATCCAGTGCCAGTGTGACTCAGTGTTAGTGTGGACCCAGTGTCAGTGTGTGACCCAGTGTCAATTTGTGACCCAGTGTCAGTGTGTGCCCCAGTGTCAGTGTGACCCAGTGTCAGTGTGTGGGCCCAGTGTCAGTGTGTGTGGACCCAGTGACAGTGTGTAACCCAGTGTCAGTGCGTGGACCCAGTGTCAGTGTGACTCAGTGTCAGTGTATGGCCAGTGTCAGTGTGACCCAGTGTCAGTGTGACCCAGTGTCGGTGTGTGAGCCAGTGTCAGTGTGTGGTCCAGTGCCACTGTGCCCCAGTGTCTGTGTGTGACCCAGTGTCAGTGTGTGACCCCGTGTCAGTGTGTGTGGACCCAGTGACAGTGTGTGACCCAGTGTCAGTGCGTGGACCCAGTGTCAGTGTGACTCAGTGTCAGTGTATGGCCAGTGTCAGTGTGTGGCCCAGTGTCAGTGTGGACCCAGTAACAGTGTGTGACCCAGTGTCAGTGTGACCCAGTGTCAGTGTGTGACCCAGTGTTAGTGTGGACCCAGTGACAATGTGTGACCCAGTGTCAATGTGACCCAGTGTTAGAGTAAGATCCAGTGTCAGTGTGACAATGTGTGACCCAGTGTCAGTGTGACCCAGTGTCAGTGTGTGACCCAGTGTCAGTGTGTGATCCAGTGCCAGTGTGACTCAGTGTTAGTGTGGACCCAGTGTCAGTGTGTGACCCAGTGTCAATTTGTGACCCAGTGTCAGTGTGTGCCCCAGTGTCAGTGTGACCCAGTGTCAGTGTGTGGGCCCAGTGTCAGTGTGTGTGGACCCAGTGACAGTGTGTAACCCAGTGTCAGTGCGTGGACCCAGTGTCAGTGTGAGCCAGTGTCAGTGTGTGGTCCAGTGTCACTGTGCCCCAGTGTCTGTGTGTGACCCCGTGTCAGTGTGTGCCCCAGTGTCGGCGTGACCCAGTGTCAGTGCGTGGACCCAGTGTCAGTGTGTGTTTCAGTATCACTGTGACCCAGTGTTAGAGTATGATCCAGTGTCAGTGTGTGTGATCCAGTGTCAGTGTGTGGCACAGAGTCAGTGTGGTCCAGTGTCACTGTGCCCCAGTGTCTGTGTGTGACCCAGTGTCAGTGTGTGACCGCGTGTCAGTGTGTGTGGACCCAGTGACAGTGGGTGACCCAGTGTCAATGTGTGGACCCAGTGTCAGTGTGACCCAGTGTCAGTGTGTGAGCCAGTGTCAGTGTGTGGTCCAGTGTCACTGTGCCCGAGTGTCTGTGTGTGACCCAGTGTCAGTGCGTTGTCCCAGTGTCAGTGTGTGATCCAGTGTAACTGTGACCCAGTGTCAGTGTAAGATCCAGTGTCAGTGTGTGTGACCCAGTGTCAGTGTGCGGCCCAGAGTTAGTGTGTGGGCCAAGTGTCAGTGTGTGACCCAGTGTCAGTGTGTGACCTAGTGAAAGTGTGACCCAGTGTCAGTGTGTGGGCCCAGAGTCAGTGTGTGTGGACCCATGACAGTGTGTGAGCCAGTGTCAGTGTGTGGTCCAGTGTCACTGTGCCCCAGTGTCTGTGTGTGACCCAGCGTCAGTGTGTGACCCAGTGTCAGTGTGTGGGCCAAATGTCAGTGGTTGTTCCAGTGTCACTGTGACCCAATGTCAGTGTAAGATCCAGTGTCAGTGTGTGTGACCCAGTATCAGTGTGTGGCCCAGAGTCAGTGTAAGACCCAGTGTCAATGTGTGACCCAGTGTCATTGTGTGTGGACCCAGTGACAGTGTGTGACCCAGTGTCAGTGTGTGACCCAGTGTCAGTGTGTGCCCCAGTGTCAGTGTGTGACCCAGTGTCAGTGTGTGTCCCAGCGTCAGTGCGTGGGCCCAGTGTCAGTGTGTGTTCCAATGTCAGTGTGCGTCCCAGTGTCATTGTGACCCAGTGTCAGTGTGACTCAGTGTCAGTGTATGGCCAGTGTCGGTGTGTGACCCAGTGTCAGTGTGTGACCCAGTGTTAGTGTGGACCCAGTGTTTGTGTGTGACCCAGTGTCAGTGTGTGAACCCGTGTCAGTGTGTGCCCCAGTGTCGGTGTGACCCAGTGTCAGTGCATGGGCCCAGTGTCATTGTGTGTTCCAGTATCACTGTGACCCAGTGTTTGAGTAAGATCCAGTGTCAATGTGTGTGATCCAGTGTCAGTGTGTGGCCCAGAGTCAGTGTGTGGACCCAGTGTCAGTGCGACTCAGTGTCAGTGTGTGTTCCACTATCACTGTGACCCAGTGTTTGAGTAAGATCCAGTGTCAATGTGTGTGATCCAGTGTCAGTGTGTGGCCCAGAGTCAGTGTGTGGGCCCAGTGTCAGTGCGACTCAGTGTCAGTGTTTGAGCCAGTGTCAGTGTGACCCAGTGTCATAGTGACCCCAGTGTCAGTGTGTGACCCAGTGTCAGTGCGTGGACCCAGTGTCATTGTGACTCAGTGTCAGTGTATGGCCAGTGTCAGTGTGTGACCCAGTGTCAGTGTGTGACCCAGTGTTAGTGTGGACCCAGTGTCAGTGTGTGACCCAGTGTCAGTTTGTGACCCAGTGCCCGTGTGTGATCCAGTGTCAGTGTGACCCATTGTCAGTGTGACCCAGTGTCACTGTGCCCCAGTGTCTGTGTGTGACCCAGTGTCAGTGTGTGATCCAGTGTCAGTGTACGTCCCAGTGTCAGTGTGACCCAATGTCAGTGTGACCTAGTGTCAGTGTGACCCAGTGTCAGTGCATGGACCCAGTGTCAGTGTGATTCAGTGTCAGTGTATGGCCAGTGTCAGTGTGTGACCCAGTGTCAGTGTGTGACCCAGTGTCAGTGTGACCCAGTGTCAGGGTGACGCAGTGTCAGTGTGTGGTCCAGTGTCACTGTGCCCCAGTGTCTATGTGTGACCCAGTGTCAGTGTGTGACCTCGTGTCAGTGTGTGCCCCAGTGTCGGTGTGACCCAGTGTCAGTGTGTGGACCCAGAGTCAGTGTGTATGGACCCAGTGACAGTGTGTGACCCAGTGTCAATTTGTGGGCCCAGTGTCAGTGTGTGTTCCAGTGTCAGTGTAAGACCCAGTGTCAGTGTGTGATCCAGTGTCAGTGTGCGTCCCAGTATCACTGTGACCCAGTGTCAGTGTAAGATCCAGTATCAGTGTGTGTAACCCAGTGTCAGTGTGTTGCCCAGAGTCAGTGTGTGGGCCAAGTGTCAGTGTGTGACCCAGTGTCAGTGTGTGACCCAGTGTCAGTGCGTGGACCCAGTGTCATTGTGACTCAGTGTCAGTGTATGGCCAGTGTCAGTGTGTGACCCAGTGTCAGTGTGTGTGGACCCAGTGACAGTGTGTGACCCAGTGTCAGTGCGTGGACCCAGTGTCAGTGTGACTCAGTGTCAGTGTATGGCCAGTGTCAGTGTGTGGCCCAGTATCAGTGTGGACCCAGTGACAGTGTGTGACCCAGTGTCAGTGTGACCCAGTGTCAGTGTGTGACCCAGTGTTAGTGTGGACCCAGTGACAATGTGTGACCCAGTGTCAGTGTGACCCAGTGTCAGTGTGTGACCCAGTGTCAGTGTGTGATCCAGTTTCAGTGTGACTCAGTGTTAGTGTGGACCCAGTGTCAGTGTGTGACCCAGTGTCAATTTGTGACCCAGTGTCAGTGTGTGCCCCAGTGTCAGTGTGACCCAGTGTCAGTGTGTGGGCCCGTGTCAGTGTGTGTGGACCCAGTGACAGTGTGTAACCCAGTGTCAGTGCGTGGACCCAGTGTCAGTGTGACTCAGTGTCAGTGTATGGCCAGTGTCAGTGTGACCCAGTGTCAGTGTGACCCAGTGTCGGTGTGTGAGCCAGTGTCAGTGTGTGGTCCAGTGCCACTGTGCCCCAGTGTCTGTGTGTGACCCAGTGTCAGTGTGTGACCCCGTGTCAGTGTGTGTGGACCCAGTGACAGTGTGTGACCCAGTGTCAGTGCGTGGACCCAGTGTCAGTGTGACTCAGTGTCAGTGTATGGCCAGTGTCAGTGTGTGGCCCAGTGTCAGTGTGGACCCAGTGACAGTGTGTGACCCAGTGTCAGTGTGACCCAGTGTCAGTGTGTGACCCAGTGTTAGTGTGGACCCAGTGACAATGTGTGAACCAGTGTCAATGTGACCCAGTGTCAGTGTGACCCAGTGTCAGTGTGTGAGCCAGTGTCAGTGTGTGGTCCAGTGTCACTGTGCCCCAGTGTCTGTGTGTGACCCAGTGTCAGTGTGTGACCCCGTGTCAGTGTGTGCCCCAGTGTCGGCGTGACCCAGTGTCAGTGCGTGGACCCAGTGTCAGTGTGTGTTTCAGTATCACTGTGACCCAGTGTTAGAGTAAGATCCAGTGTCAGTGTGTGTGATCCAGTGTCAGTGTGTGGCACAGAATCAGTGTGGTCCAGTGTCACTGTGCCCCAGTGTCTGTGTGTGACCCAGTGTCAGTGTGTGACCGCGTGTCAGTGTGTGTGGACCCAGTGACAGTGGGTGACCCAGTGTCAATGTGTGGACCCAGTGTCAGTGTGACCCAGTGTCAGTGTGTGAGCCAGTGTCAGTGTGTGGTCCAGTGTCACTGTGCCCGAGTGTCTGTGTGTGACCCAGTGTCAGTGCGTGGGCCCAGTGTCAGTGTGTGATCCAGTGTAACTGTGACCCAGTGTCAGTGTAAGATCCAGTGTCAGTGTGTGTGACCCAGTGTCAGTGTGTGGCCCAGAGTTAGTGTGTGGGCCAAGTGTCAGTGTGTGACCCAGTGTCAGTGTGTGACCCAGTGAAAGTGTGACCCAGTGTCAGTGTGTGGGCCCAGAGTCAGTGTGTGTGGACCCATGACAGTGTGTGAGCCAGTGTCAGTGTGTGGTCCAGTGTCACTGTGACCCAGTGTCAGTTTGTGTGACCCAGTGTCAGTGTGTGATCCAGTGTCAGTGTGTGCCCCAGCGTCAGTGTGTGACCCAGTGTCAGTGTGTGGGCCAAGTGTCAGTGGTTGTTCCAGTGTCACTGTGACCCAATGTCAGTGTAAGATCCAGTGTCAGTGTGTGTGACCCAGTATCAGTGTGTGGCCCAGAGTCAGTGTAAGACCCAGTGTCAATGTGTGACCCAGTGACATTGTGTGTGGACCCAGTGACAGTGTGTGACCCAGTGTCAGTGTGTGACCCAGTGTCAGTGTGTGCCCCAGTGTCAGTGTGTGTCCCAGCGTCAGTGCGTGGGCCCAGTGTCAGTGTGTGTTCCAATGTCAGTGTGCGTCCCAGTGTCATTGTGACCCAGTGTCAGTGTGACTCAGTGTCAGTGTATGGCCAGTGTCGGTGTGTGACCCAGTGTCAGTGTGTGCCCCAGTGTTAGTGTGGACCCAGTGTTTGTGTGTGACCCAGTGTCAGTGTGTGAACCCGTGTCAGTGTGTGCCCCAGTGTCGGTGTGACCCAGTGTCAGTGCATGGGCCCAGTGTCAGTGTGTGTTCCAGTATCACTGTGACCCAGTGTTTGAGTAAGATCCAGTGTCAATGTGTGTGATCCAGTGTCAGTGTGTGGCCCAGAGTCAGTGTGTGGGCCCAGTGTCAGTGCGACTCAGTGTCAGTGTGTGAGCCAGTGTCAGTGTGACCCAGTGTCAGAGTGACCCAGTGTCAGTGTGTGACCCAGTGTCAGTGCGTGGACCCAGTGTCATTGTGACTCAGTGTCAGTGTATGGCCAGTGTCAGTGTGTGACCCAGTGTCAGTGTGTGACCCAGTGTTAGTGTGGACCCAGTGTCAGTTTGTGACCCAGTGTCAGTGTGTGATCCAGTGTCAGTGTGACCCAGTGTCAGTGTGACCCAGTGTCACTGTGCCCCAGTGTCTGTGTGTGACCCAGTGTCAGTGTGTGATCCAGTGTCAGTTTACGTCCCAGTGTCAGTGTGACCCAATGTCAGTGTGACCTAGTGTCAGTGTGACCCAGTGTCAGTGCATGGACCCAGTGTCAGTGTGACTCAGTGTCAGTGTATGGCCAGTGTCAGTGTGTGACCCAGTGTCAGTGTGTGACCCAGTGTCAGTGTGACCCAGTGTCAGGGTGACGCAGTGTCAGTGTGTGGTCCAGTGTCACTGTGCCCCAGTGTCTATGTGTGACCCAGTGTCAGTGTGTGACCTCGTGTCAGTGTGTGCCCCAGTGTCGGTGTGACCCAGTGTCAGTGTGTGGACCCAGAGTCAGTGTGTATGGACCCAGTGACAGTGTGTGACCCAGTGTCACTGTGTGGGCCCAGTGTCAGTGTGTGTTCCAGTGTCAGTGTAAGACCCAGTGTCAGTGTGTGATCCAGTGTCAGTGTGCGTCCCAGTATCACTGTGACCCAGTGTCAGTGTAAGATCCAGTATCAGTGTGTGTAACCCAGTGTCAGTGTGTTGCCCAGAGTCAGTGTGTGGGCCAAGTGTCAGTGTGTGACCCAGTGTCAGTGTGTGACCCAGTGTCAGTGCGTGGACCCAGTATCATTGTGACTCAGTGTCAGTGTATGGCCAGTGTCAGTGTGTGACCCAGTGTCAGTGTGTGACCCAGTGTTAGTGTGGACCCAGTGTCAGTGTGTGACCCAGTGTCAGTTTGTGACCCAGTGTCAGTGTGTGATCCAGTGTCAGTGTGACCCAGTGTCAGTGTGACCCAGTGTCAGTGTGTGATCCAGTGCCAGTGTACGTCCCAGTGTCAGTGTGACCCAATGTCATTGTGACCTAGTGTCAGTGTGACCCAGTGTCAGTGCGTGGACCCAGTGTCAGTGTGACTCAGTGTCAGTGTATGGCCAGTGTCAGTGTGTGACCCAGTGTCAGTGTGACCCAGTGTCAGTGTGACCCAGTGTCAGTGTGTGACCCAGTGGTAGTGTGGACCCAGTGACAGTGTGTGACCCAGTTTCAGTGTGACCCAGTGTCAGGGTGACCCAGTGTCAGTGTGTGGTCCAGTGTCACTGTGCCCCAGTGTCTATGTGTGACTAAGTGTCAGTGTGTGACCCCGTGTCAGTGTGTGCCCCAGTGTCGGTGTGACCCAGTGTCAGTGTGTGGACCCAGTGACAGTGTGTGACCCAGTGTCACTGCGTGGGCCCAGTGCCAGTGTGTGACCCAGTGTCAGTGTAAGACCAAGTCTCAGTGTGTGATACAGTGTCAGTGTGCGTCCCAGTGTCAGTGTGACCCAGTGTCAGCGTGACCTAGTGTCAGTGTGACCCAATGTCAGTGTGTCACCCAGCGTCAGTGCGTGGACCCAGTGTCAGTGTGACTCAATGTCAGTGTATGGCCAGTGTCAGTGTATGACCCGGTGTCAGTGTGTGACCCAGTGTTAGTGTGACCCAGTGTCGGTGTGACTCAGTGTCAGTGTATGGCCAGTGTCGGTGTGTGACCCAGTGTCAGTGTGTGACCCAGTGTTAGTGTGGACCCAGTGTTTGTGTGTGACCCAGTGTCAGTGTGTGAACCCGTGTCAGTGTGTGCCCCAGTGTCGGTGTGACCCAGTGTCAGTGCATGGGCCCAGTGTCAGTGTGTGTTCCAGTATCACTGTGACCCAGTGTTTGAGTAAGATCCAGTGTCAATGTGTGTGATCCAGTGTCAGTGTGTGGCCCAGAGTCAGTGTGTGGGCCCAGTGTCAGTGCGACTCAGTGTCAGTGTTTGAGCCAGTGTCAGTGTGACCCAGTGTCATAGTGACCCAGTGTCAGTGTGTGACCCAGTGTCAGTGCGTGGACCCAGTGTCATTGTGACTCAGTGTCAGTGTATGGCCAGTGTCAGTGTGTGACCCAGTGTCAGTGTGACCCAGTGTCAGTGTGGACCCAGTGTCAGTGTGTGACCCAGTGTCAGTTTGTGACCCAGTGCCAGTGTGTGATCCAGTGTCAGTGTGACCCAGTGTCAGTGTGACCCAGTGTCACTGTGCCCCAGTGTCTGTGTGTGACCCAGTGTCAGTGTGTGATCCAGTGTCAGTGTACGTCCCAGTGTCAGTGTGACCCAATGTCAGTGTGACCTAGTGTCAGTGTGACCCAGTGTCAGTGCATGGACCCAGTGTCAGTGTGACTCAGTGTCAGTGTATGGCCAGTGTCAGTGTGTGACCCAGTGTCAGTGTGTGACCCAGTATCAGTGTGACCCAGTGTCAGGGTGACGCAGTGTCAGTGTGTGGTCCAGTGTCACTGTGCCCCAGTGTCTATGTGTGACCCAGTGTCAGTGTGTGACCTCGTGTCAGTGTGTGCCCCAGTGTCGGTGTGACCCAGTGTCAGTGTGTGGACCCAGAGTCAGTGTGTATGGACCCAGTGACAGTGTGTGACCCAGTGTCAATTTGTGGGCCCAGTGTCAGTGTGTGTTCCAGTGTCAGTGTAAGACCCAGTGTCAGTGTGTGATCCAGTGTCAGTGTGCGTCCCAGTATCACTGTGACCCAGTGTCAGTGTAAGATCCAGTATCAGTGTGTGTAACCCAGTGTCAGTGTGTTGCCCAGAGTCAGTGTGTGGGCCAAGTGTCAGTGTGTGACCCAGTGTCAGTGTGTGACCCAGTGTCAGTGCGTGGACCCAGTGTCATTGTGACTCAGTGTCAGTGTATGGCCAGTGTCAGTGTGTGACCCAGTGTCAGTGTGTGACCCAGTGTTAGTGTGGACCCAGTGTCAGTGTGTGACCCAGTGTCAGTGTGTGACCCAGTGTCAGTGTGTGATCCAGTGTCAGTGTGACCCAGTGTCAGCGTGACCCAGTGTCAGTGTGTGATCCAGTGCCAGTGTACGTCCCAGTGTCAGTGTGACCCAATGTCATTGTGACCTAGTGTCAGTGTGACCCAGTGTCAGTGTGTGGATCCAGTGTCAGTGTGACTCAGTGTCAGTGTATGGCCAGTGTCAGTGTGTGACCCAGTGTCAGTGTGTGACCCAGTGTTAGTGTGGACCCAGTGACAGTGTGTGTCCCAGTGTCAGTGTGACCCAGTGTCAGTGTGACCCAGTGTCAGTGTGTGACCCAGTGGTAGTGTGGGCCCAGTGACAGTGTGTGACCCAGTTTCAGTGTGACCCAGTGTCAGGGTGACCCAGTGTCAGTGTGTGGTCCAGTGTCACTGTGCCCCAGTGTCTATGTGTGACTAAGTGTCAGTGTGTGACCCCGTGTCAGTGTGTGCCCCAGTGTCGGTGTGACCCAGTGTCAGTGTGTGGACCCAGAGTCAGTGTGTATGGACCCAGTGACAGTGTGTGACCCAGTGTCACTGCGTGGGCCCAGTGCCAGTGTGTGACCCAGTGTCAGTGTAAGACCCAGTGTCAGTGTGTGATCCAGTGTCAGTGTGCGTCCCAGTGTCAGTGTGACCCAGTGTCAGCGTGACCTAGTGTCAGTGTGACCCAATGTCAGTGTGTCACCCAGCGTCAGTGCGTGGACCCAGTGTCACTGTGACTCAATGTCAGTGTATGGCCAGTGTCAGTGTGTGACCCGGTGTCAGTGTGTGACCCAGTGTTAGTGTGGACCCAGTGACAGTGTGTGACCCAGTGTCAGTGTGACCCAGTGCCAGTGTGACCCAGTGTCAGTGTGTGACACAGTGTTAGTGTGGACCCAGTGACAGTGTGTGACCCAGTGTCAGTGTGACCCAGTGTCAGTGTGTGACCCAGTGTCAGTGTGTGATCCAGTGTCAGTGTGACCCAGTGTTAGTGTGGACCCAGTGTCAGTGTGTGACCCAGTGTCAATTTGTGACCCAGTGTCAGTGTGTGCCCCAGTGTCAGTGTGACCCAGTGTCAGTGTGTGGGCCCAGTGTCAGTGTGTGTGGACCCAGTGACAGTGTGTAACCCAGTGTCAGTGCGTGGGCCCAGTTTCAGTGTGTGTTCCAGTGTCACTGTGACCCAGTGTCAGTGTAAGATCCAGTGTCAGTGTGTGTGATCCAGTGTCAGTGTGTGGCCTAGAGTCAGTGTGTGGGCCCAGTGCCAGTGTGTGACCCAGTGTCAGTGTAAGACCCAGTGTCAGTGTGTGATCCAGTGTCAGTGTGCGTCCCAGTGTCAGTGTGACCCAGTGTCAGTGTGACCTAGTGTCAGTGTGACCCAGTGTCAGTGTGTGACCCAGTGTCAGTGCGTGGATCCAGTGTCAGTGTGACTCAGTGTCGGTGTGTGAGCCAGTGTCAGTGTGTGGTCCAGTGCCTCTGTGCCCCAGTGTCTGTGTGTGACCCAGTGTCAGTGTGTGACCCCGTGTCAGTGTGTGTGGACCCAGTGACAGTGTGTGACCCAGTGTCAGTGCGTGGACCCAGTGTCAGTGTGACTCAGTGTCAGTGTATGGCCAGTGTCAGTGTGTGACCCAGTGTCAGTGTGTGACCCAGAGTCAGTGTGACCCAGTGTCAGGGTGACGCAGTGTCAGTGTGTGGTCCAGTGTCACTGTGCCCCAGTGTCTATGTGTGACCCAGTGTCAGTGTGTGACCTCGTGTCAGTGTGTGCCCCAGTGTCGGTGTGACCCAGTGTCAGTGTGTGGACCCAGAGTCAGTGTGTATGGACCCAGTGACAGTGTGTGACCCAGTGTCAATTTGTGGGCCCAGTGTCAGTGTGTGTTCCAGTGTCAGTGTAAGACCCAGTGTCAGTGTGTGATCCAGTGTCAGTGTGCGTCCCAGTATCACTGTGACCCAGTGTCAGTGTAAGATCCAGTATCAGTGTGTGTAACCCAGTGTCAGTGTGTTGCCCAGAGTGAGTGTGTGGGCCAAGTGTAAGTGTGTGACCCAGTGTCAGTGTGTGACCCAGTGTCAGTGCGTGGACCCAGTGTCATTGTGACTCAGTGTCAGTGTATGGCCAGTGTCAGTGTGTGACCCAGTGTCAGTGTGTGACCCAGTGTTAGTGTGGACCCAGTGTCAGTGTGTGACCCAGTGTCAGTGTGTGACCCAGTGTCAGTGTGTGATCCAGTGTCAGTGTGACCCAGTGTCAGTGTGACCCAGTGTCAGTGTGTGATCCAGTGCCAGTGTACGTCCCAGTGTCAGTGTGACCCAATGTCATTGTGACCTAGTGTCAGTGTGACCCAGTGTCAGTGTGTGGATCCAGTGTCAGTGTGACTCAGTGTCAGTGTATGGCCAGTGTCAGTGTGTGACCCAGTGTCAGTGTGTGACCCAGTGTTAGTGTGGACCCAGTGTCAGTGTGTGGTCCAGTGTCACTGTGCCCCAGTGTCTATGTGTGACTAAGTGTCAGTGTGTGACCCCGTGTCAGTGTGTGCCCCAGTGTCGGTGTGACCCAGTGTCAGTATGTGGACCCAGAGTCAGTGTGTATGGACCCAGTGACAGTGTGTGACCCAGTGTCACTGCGTGGGCCCAGTGCCAGTGTGTGACCCAGTGTCAGTGTAAGACCCAGTGTCAGTGTGTGATCCAGTGTCAGTGTGCGTCCCAGTGTCAGTGTGACCCAGTGTCAGCGTGACCTAGTGTCAGTGTGACCCAATGTCAGTGTGTCACCCAGCGTCAGTGCGTGGACCCAGTGTCAGTGTGACTCAATGTCAGTGTATGGCCAGTGTCAGTGTGTGACCCGGTGTCAGTGTGTGACCCAGTGTTAGTGTGGACCCAGTGACAGTGTGTGACCCAGTGTCAGTGTGACCCAGTGCCAGTGTGACCCAGTGTCAGTGTGTGACACAGTGTTAGTGTGGACCCAGTGACAGTGTGTGACCCAGTGTCAGTGTGTGTGGACCCAGTGACAGTGTGTGACCCAGTGTCAGTGTGTGATCCAGTGTCAGTGTGACCCAGTGTTAGTGTGGACCCAGTGTCAGTGTGTGACCCAGTGTCAATTTGTGACCCAGTGTCAGTGTGTGCCCCAGTGTCAGTGTGACCCAGTGTCAGTGTGTGGGCCCAGTGTCAGTGTGTGTGGACCCAGTGACAGTGTGTGACCCAGTGTCAGTGCGTGGGCCCAGTTTCAGTGTGTGTTCCAGTGTCACTGTGACCCAGTGTCAGTGTAAGATCCAGTGTCAGTGTGTGTGATCCAGTGTCAGTGTGTGGCCTAGAGTCAGTGTGTGGGCCCAGTGCCAGTGTGTGACCCAGTGTCAGTGTAAGACCCAGTGTCAGTGTGTGATCCAGTGTCAGTGTGCGTCCCAGTGTCAGTGTGTGGGCCCAGTGCCAGTGTGTGACCCAGTGTCAGTGTAAGACCCAGTGTCAGTGTGTGATCCAGTGTCAGTGTGTGACCCAGTGTCAGTGCGTGGATCCAGTGTCAGTGTGACTCAGTGTCAGTGTATGGCCAGTGTCAGTGTGTGGTCCAGTGTCACTGTGCCCCAGTGTCGGTGTGACCCAGTGTCAGTGTGTGGGCCCAGTGTCAGTGTGTGTGGACCCAGTGACAGTGTGTGACCCAGTGTCAGTGCGTGGACCCAGTGTCAGTGTGACTCAGTGTCAGTGTATGGCCAGTGTCAGTGTGTGGCCCAGTGTCAGTGTGGACCCAGTGACAGTGTGTGACCCAGTGTCAGTGTGACCCAGTGTCAGTGTGTGACCCAGTGTTAGTGTGGACCCAGTGACAATGTGTGAACCAGTGTCAATGTGACCCAGTGTCAGTGTGACCCAGTGTCAGTGTGTGAGCCAGTGTCAGTGTGTGGTCCAGTGTCACTGTGCCCCAGTGTCTGTGTGTGACCCAGTGTCAGTGTGTGACCCCGTGTCAGTGTGTGCCCCAGTGTCGGCGTGACCCAGTGTCAGTGCGTGGACCCAGTGTCAGTGTGTGTTTCAGTATCACTGTGACCCAGTGTTAGAGTAAGATCCAGTGTCAGTGTGTGTGATCCAGTGTCAGTGTGTGGCACAGAGTCAGTGTGGTCCAGTGTCACTGTGCCCCAGTGTCTGTGTGTGACCCAGTGTCAGTGTGTGACCGCGTGTCAGTGTGTGTGGACCCAGTGACAGTGGGTGACCCAGTGTCAATGTGTGGACCCAGTGTCAGTGTGACCCAGTGTCAGTGTGTGAGCCAGTGTCAGTGTGTGGTCCAGTGTCACTGTGCCCGAGTGTCTGTGTGTGACCCAGTGTCAGTGCGTGGGCCCAGTGTCAGTGTGTGATCCAGTGTAACTGTGACCCAGTGTCAGTGTAAGATCCAGTGTCAGTGTGTGTGACCCAGTGTCAGTGTGTGGCCCAGAGTTAGTGTGTGGGCCAAGTGTCAGTGTGTGACCCAGTGTCAGTGTGTGACCCAGTGAAAGTGTGACCCAGTGTCAGTGTGTGGGCCCAGAGTCAGTGTGTGTGGACCCATGACAGTGTGTGAGCCAGTGTCAGTGTGTGGTCCAGTGTCACTGTGACCCAGTGTCAGTTTGTGTGACCCAGTGTCAGTGTGTGATCCAGTGTCAGTGTGTGCCCCAGCGTCAGTGTGTGACCCAGTGTCAGTGTGTGGGCCAAGTGTCAGTGGTTGTTCCAGTGTCACTGTGACCCAATGTCAGTGTAAGATCCAGTGTCAGTGTGTGTGACCCAGTATCAGTGTGTGGCCCAGAGTCAGTGTAAGACCCAGTGTCAATGTGTGACCCAGTGACATTGTGTGTGGACCCAGTGACAGTGTGTGACCCAGTGTCAGTGTGTGACCCAGTGTCAGTGTGTGCCCCAGTGTCAGTGTGTGTCCCAGCGTCAGTGCGTGGGCCCAGTGTCAGTGTGTGTTCCAATGTCAGTGTGCGTCCCAGTGTCATTGTGACCCAGTGTCAGTGTGACTCAGTGTCAGTGTATGGCCAGTGTCGGTGTGTGACCCAGTGTCAGTGTGTGCCCCAGTGTTAGTGTGGACCCAGTGTTTGTGTGTGACCCAGTGTCAGTGTGTGAACCCGTGTCAGTGTGTGCCCCAGTGTCGGTGTGACCCAGTGTCAGTGCATGGGCCCAGTGTCAGTGTGTGTTCCAGTATCACTGTGACCCAGTGTTTGAGTAAGATCCAGTGTCAATGTGTGTGATCCAGTGTCAGTGTGTGGCCCAGAGTCAGTGTGTGGGCCCAGTGTCAGTGCGACTCAGTGTCAGTGTGTGAGCCAGTGTCAGTGTGACCCAGTGTCAGAGTGACCCGGTGTCAGTGTGTGACCCAGTGTCAGTGCGTGGACCCAGTGTCATTGTGACTCAGTGTCAGTGTATGGCCAGTGTCAGTGTGTGACCCAGTGTCAGTGTGTGACCCAGTGTTAGTGTGGACCCAGTGTCAGTTTGTGACCCAGTGTCAGTGTGTGATCCAGTGTCAGTGTGACCCAGTGTCAGTGTGACCCAGTGTCACTGTGCCCCAGTGTCTGTGTGTGACCCAGTGTCAGTGTGTGATCCAGTGTCAGTGTACGTCCCAGTGTCAGTGTGACCCAATGTCAGTGTGACCTAGTGTCAGTGTGACCCAGTGTCAGTGCATGGACCCAGTGTCAGTGTGACTCAGTGTCAGTGTATGGCCAGTGTCAGTGTGTGACCCAGTGTCAGTGTGTGACCCAGTGTCAGTGTGACCCAGTGTCAGGGTGACGCAGTGTCAGTGTGTGGTCCAGTGTCACTGTGCCCCAGTGTCTATGTGTGACCCAGTGTCAGTGTGTGACCTCGTGTCAGTGTGTGCCCCAGTGTCGGTGTGACCCAGTGTCAGTGTGTGGACCCAGAGTCAGTGTGTATGGACCCAGTGACAGTGTGTGACCCAGTGTCACTGTGTGGGCCCAGTGTCAGTGTGTGTTCCAGTGTCAGTGTAAGACCCAGTGTCAGTGTGTGATCCAGTGTCAGTGTGCGTCCCAGTATCACTGTGACCCAGTGTCAGTGTAAGATCCAGTATCAGTGTGTGTAACCCAGTGTCAGTGTGTTGCCCAGAGTCAGTGTGTGGGCCAAGTGTCAGTGTGTGACCCAGTGTCAGTGTGTGACCCAGTGTCAGTGCGTGGACCCAGTATCATTGTGACTCAGTGTCAGTGTATGGCCAGTGTCAGTGTGTGACCCAGTGTCAGTGTGTGACCCAGTGTTAGTGTGGACCCAGTGTCAGTGTGTGACCCAGTGTCAGTTTGTGACCCAGTGTCAGTGTGTGATCCAGTGTCAGTGTGACCCAGTGTCAGTGTGACCCAGTGTCAGTGTGTGATCCAGTGCCAGTGTACGTCCCAGTGTCAGTGTGACCCAATGTCATTGTGACCTAGTGTCAGTGTGACCCAGTGTCAGTGCGTGGACCCAGTGTCAGTGTGACTCAGTGTCAGTGTATGGCCAGTGTCAGTGTGTGACCCAGTGTCAGTGTGTGACCCAGTGTTAGTGTGGACCCAGTGACAGTGTGTGACCCAGTGTCAGTGTGACCCAGTGTCAGTGTGACCCAGTGTCAGTGTGTGACCCAGTGGTAGTGTGGACCCAGTGACAGTGTGTGACCCAGTTTCAGTGTGACCCAGTGTCAGGGTGACCCAGTGTCAGTGTGTGGTCCAGTGTCACTGTGCCCCAGTGTCTATGTGTGACTAAGTGTCAGTGTGTGACCCCGTGTCAGTGTGTGCCCCAGTGTCGGTGTGACCCAGTGTCAGTGTGTGGACCCAGTGACAGTGTGTGACCCAGTGTCACTGCGTGGGCCCAGTGCCAGTGTGTGACCCAGTGTCAGTGTAAGACCAAGTCTCAGTGTGTGATACAGTGTCAGTGTGCGTCCCAGTGTCAGTGTGACCCAGTGTCAGCGTGACCTAGTGTCAGTGTGACCCAATGTCAGTGTGTCACCCAGCGTCAGTGCGTGGACCCAGTGTCAGTGTGACTCAATGTCAGTGTATGGCCAGTGTCAGTGTATGACCCGGTGTCAGTGTGTGACCCAGTGTTAGTGTGACCCAGTGTCGGTGTGACTCAGTGTCAGTGTATGGCCAGTGTCGGTGTGTGACCCAGTGTCAGTGTGTGACCCAGTGTTAGTGTGGACCCAGTGTTTGTGTGTGACCCAGTGTCAGTGTGTGAACCCGTGTCAGTGTGTGCCCCAGTGTCGGTGTGACCCAGTGTCAGTGCATGGGCCCAGTGTCAGTGTGTGTTCCAGTATCACTGTGACCCAGTGTTTGAGTAAGATCCAGTGTCAATGTGTGTGATCCAGTGTCAGTGTGTGGCCCAGAGTCAGTGTGTGGGCCCAGTGTCAGTGCGACTCAGTGTCAGTGTTTGAGCCAGTGTCAGTGTGACCCAGTGTCATAGTGACCCAGTGTCAGTGTGTGACCCAGTGTCAGTGCGTGGACCCAGTGTCATTGTGACTCAGTGTCAGTGTATGGCCAGTGCCAGTGTGTGACCCAGTGTCAGTGTGTGACCCAGTGTTAGTGTGGACCCAGTGTCAGTGTGTGACCCAGTGTCAGTTTGTGACCCAGTGCCAGTGTGTGATCCAGTGTCAGTGTGACCCAGTGTCAGTGTGACCCAGTGTCACTGTGCCCCAGTGTCTGTGTGTGACCCAGTGTCAGTGTGTGATCCAGTGTCAGTGTACGTCCCAGTGTCAGTGTGACCCAATGTCAGTGTGACCTAGTGTCAGTGTGACCCAGTGTCAGTGCATGGACCCAGTGTCAGTGTGACTCAGTGTCAGTGTATGGCCAGTGTCAGTGTGTGACCCAGTGTCAGTGTGTGACCCAGTATCAGTGTGACCCAGTGTCAGGGTGACGCAGTGTCAGTGTGTGGTCCAGTGTCACTGTGCCCCAGTGTCTATGTGTGACCCAGTGTCAGTGTGTGACCTCGTGTCAGTGTGTGCCCCAGTGTCGGTGTGACCCAGTGTCAGTGTGTGGACCCAGAGTCAGTGTGTATGGACCCAGTGACAGTGTGTGACCCAGTGTCAATTTGTGGGCCCAGTGTCAGTGTGTGTTCCAGTGTCAGTGTAAGACCCAGTGTCAGTGTGTGATCCAGTGTCAGTGTGCGTCCCAGTATCACTGTGACCCAGTGTCAGTGTAAGATCCAGTATCAGTGTGTGTAACCCAGTGTCAGTGTGTTGCCCAGAGTCAGTGTGTGGGCCAAGTGTCAGTGTGTGACCCAGTGTCAGTGTGTGACCCAGTGTCAGTGCGTGGACCCAGTGTCATTGTGACTCAGTGTCAGTGTATGGCCAGTGTCAGTGTGTGACCCAGTGTCAGTGTGTGACCCAGTGTTAGTGTGGACCCAGTGTCAGTGTGTGACCCAGTGTCAGTGTGTGACCCAGTGTCAGTGTGTGATCCAGTGTCAGTGTGACCCAGTGTCAGCGTGACCCAGTGTCAGTGTGTGATCCAGTGCCAGTGTACGTCCCAGTGTCAGTGTGACCCAATGTCATTGTGACCTAGTGTCAGTGTGACCCAGTGTCAGTGTGTGGATCCAGTGTCAGTGTGACTCAGTGTCAGTGTATGGCCAGTGTCAGTGTGTGACCCAGTGTCAGTGTGTGACCCAGTGTTAGTGTGGACCCAGTGACAGTGTGTGTCCCAGTGTCAGTGTGACCCAGTGTCAGTGTGACCCAGTGTCAGTGTGTGACCCAGTGGTAGTGTGGGCCCAGTGACAGTGTGTGACCCAGTTTCAGTGTGACCCAGTGTCAGGGTGACCCAGTGTCAGTGTGTGGTCCAGTGTCACTGTGCCCCAGTGTCTATGTGTGACTAAGTGTCAGTGTGTGACCCCGTGTCAGTGTGTGCCCCAGTGTCGGTGTGACCCAGTGTCAGTGTGTGGACCCAGAGTCAGTGTGTATGGACCCAGTGACAGTGTGTGACCCAGTGTCACTGCGTGGGCCCAGTGCCAGTGTGTGACCCAGTGTCAGTGTAAGACCCAGTGTCAGTGTGTGATCCAGTGTCAGTGTGCGTCCCAGTGTCAGTGTGACCCAGTGTCAGCGTGACCTAGTGTCAGTGTGACCCAATGTCAGTGTGTCACCCAGCGTCAGTGCGTGGACCCAGTGTCAGTGTGACTCAATGTCAGTGTATGGCCAGTGTCAGTGTGTGACCCGGTGTCAGTGTGTGACCCAGTGTTAGTGTGGACCCAGTGACAGTGTGTGACCCAGTGTCAGTGTGACCCAGTGCCAGTGTGACCCAGTGTCAGTGTGTGACACAGTGTTAGTGTGGACCCAGTGACAGTGTGTGACCCAGTGTCAGTGTGACCCAGTGTCAGTGTGTGACCCAGTGTCAGTGTGTGATCCAGTGTCAGTGTGACCCAGTGTTAGTGTGGACCCAGTGTCAGTGTGTGACCCAGTGTCAATTTGTGACCCAGTGTCAGTGTGTGCCCCAGTGTCAGTGTGACCCAGTGTCAGTGTGTGGGCCCAGTGTCAGTGTGTGTGGACCCAGTGACAGTGTGTAACCCAGTGTCAGTGCGTGGGCCCAGTTTCAGTGTGTGTTCCAGTGTCACTGTGACCCAGTCTCAGTGTAAGATCCAGTGTCAGTGTGTGTGATCCAGTGTCAGTGTGTGGCCTAGAGTCAGTGTGTGGGCCCAGTGCCAGTGTGTGACCCAGTGTCAGTGTAAGACCCAGTGTCAGTGTGTGATCCAGTGTCAGTGTGCGTCCCAGTGTCAGTGTGACCCAGTGTCAGTGTGACCTAGTGTCAGTGTGACCCAGTGTCAGTGTGTGACCCAGTGTCAGTGCGTGGATCCAGTGTCAGTGTGACTCAGTGTCGGTGTGTGAGCCAGTGTCAGTGTGTGGTCCAGTGCCACAGTGCCCCAGTGTCTGTGTGTGACCCAGTGTCAGTGTGTGACCCCGTGTCAGTGTGTGTGGACCCAGTGACAGTGTGTGACCCAGTGTCAGTGCGTGGACCCAGTGTCAGTGTGACTCAGTGTCAGTGTATGGCCAGTGTCAGTGTGTGACCCAGTGTCAGTGTGTGACCCAGTGTCAGTGTGACCCAGTGTCAGGGTGACGCAGTGTCAGTGTGTGGTCCAGTGTCACTGTGCCCCAGTGTCTATGTGTGACCCAGTGTCAGTGTGTGACCTCGTGTCAGTGTGTGCCCCAGTGTCGGTGTGACCCAGTGTCAGTGTGTGGACCCAGAGTCAGTGTGTATGGACCCAGTGACAGTGTGTGACCCAGTGTCAATTTGTGGGCCCAGTGTCAGTGTGTGTTCCAGTGTCAGTGTAAGACCCAGTGTCAGTGTGTGATCCAGTGTCAGTGTGCGTCCCAGTATCACTGTGACCCAGTGTCAGTGTAAGATCCAGTATCAGTGTGTGTAACCCAGTGTCAGTGTGTTGCCCAGAGTGAGTGTGTGGGCCAAGTGTAAGTGTGTGACCCAGTGTCAGTGTGTGACCCAGTGTCAGTGCGTGGACCCAGTGTCATTGTGACTCAGTGTCAGTGTATGGCCAGTGTCAGTGTGTGACCCAGTGTCAGTGTGTGACCCAGTGTTAGTGTGGACCCAGTGTCAGTGTGTGACCCAGTGTCAGTGTGTGACCCAGTGTCAGTGTGTGATCCAGTGTCAGTGTGACCCAGTGTCAGTGTGACCCAGTGTCAGTGTGTGATCCAGTGCCAGTGTACGTCCCAGTGTCAGTGTGACCCAATGTCATTGTGACCTAGTGTCAGTGTGACCCAGTGTCAGTGTGTGGATCCAGTGTCAGTGTGACTCAGTGTCAGTGTATGGCCAGTGTCAGTGTGTGACCCAGTGTCAGTGTGTGACCCAGTGTTAGTGTGGACCCAGTGTCAGTGTGTGGTCCAGTGTCACTGTGCCCCAGTGTCTATGTGTGACTAAGTGTCAGTGTGTGACCCCGTGTCAGTGTGTGCCCCAGTGTCGGTGTGACCCAGTGTCAGTATGTGGACCCAGAGTCAGTGTGTATGGACCCAGTGACAGTGTGTGACCCAGTGTCACTGCGTGGGCCCAGTGCCAGTGTGTGACCCAGTGTCAGTGTAAGACCCAGTGTCAGTGTGTGATCCAGTGTCAGTGTGCGTCCCAGTGTCAGTGTGACCCAGTGTCAGCGTGACCTAGTGTCAGTGTGACCCAATGTCAGTGTGTCACCCAGCGTCAGTGCGTGGACCCAGTGTCAGTGTGACTCAATGTCAGTGTATGGCCAGTGTCAGTGTGTGACCCGGTGTCAGTGTGTGACCCAGTGTTAGTGTGGACCCAGTGACAGTGTGTGACCCAGTGTCAGTGTGACCCAGTGCCAGTGTGACCCAGTGTCAGAGTGTGACACAGTGTTAGTGTGGACCCAGTGACAGTGTGTGACCCAGTGTCAGTGTGTGTGGACCCAGTGACAGTGTGTGACCCAGTGTCAGTGTGTGATCCAGTGTCAGTGTGACCCAGTGTTAGTGTGGACCCAGTGTCAGTGTGTGACCCAGTGTCAATTTGTGACCCAGTGTCAGTGTGTGCCCCAGTGTCAGTGTGACCCAGTGTCAGTGTGTGGGCCCAGTGTCAGTGTGTGTGGACCCAGTGACAGTGTGTGACCCAGTGTCAGTGCGTGGGCCCAGTTTCAGTGTGTGTTCCAGTGTCACTGTGACCCAGTGTCAGTGTAAGATCCAGTGTCAGTGTGTGTGATCCAGTGTCAGTGTGTGGCCTAGAGTCAGTGTGTGGGCCCAGTGCCAGTGTGTGACCCAGTGTCAGTGTAAGACCCAGTGTCAGTGTGTGATCCAGTGTCAGTGTGCGTCCCAGTGTCAGTGTGTGGGCCCAGTGCCAGTGTGTGACCCAGTGTCAGTGTAAGACCCAGTGTCAGTGTGTGATCCAGTGTCAGTGTGTGACCCAGTGTCAGTGCGTGGATCCAGTGTCAGTGTGACTCAGTGTCAGTGTATGGCCAGTGTCAGTGTGTGGTCCAGTGTCACTGTGCCCCAGTGTCGGTGTGACCCAGTGTCAGTGTGTGGACCCAGTGTCAGTGTGTGTGGACCCAGTGACAGTGTGTGACCCAGTGTCAGTGCGTGGACCCAGTGTCAGTGTGACTCAGTGTCAGTGTATGGCCAGTGTCAGTGTGACCCAGTGTCAGTGTGACCCAGTGTCGGTGTGTGAGCCAGTGTCAGCGTGTGGTCCAGTGCCACTGTGCCCCAGTGTCTGTGTGTGACCCAGTGTCAGTGTGTGACCCCGTGTCAGTGTGTGTGGACCCAGTGACAGTGTGTGACCCAGTGTCAGTGCGTGGACCCAGTGTCAGTGTGACTCAGTGTCAGTGTATGGCCAGTGTCAGTGTGTGGCCCAGTGTCAGTGTGGACCCAGTGACAGTGTGTGACCCAGTGTCAGTGTGACCCAGTGTCAGTGTGTGACCCAGTGTTAGTGTGGACCCAGTGACAATGTGTGACCCAGTGTCAATGTGACCCAGTGTCAGTGTGACCCAGTGTCAGTGTGTGAGCCAGTGTCAGTGTGTGGTCCAGTGTCACTGTGCCCCAGTGTCTGTGTGTGACCCAGTGTCAGTGTGTGACCCCGTGTCAGTGTGTGCCCCAGTGTTGGCGTGACCCAGTGTCAGTGCGTGGACCCAGTGTCAGTGTGTGTTTCAGTATCACTGTGACCCAGTGTTAGAGTAAGATCCAGTGTCAGTGTGTGTGATCCAGTGTCAGTGTGTGGCACAGAGTCAGTGTGGTCCAGTGTCACTGTGCACCAGTGTCTGTGTGTGACCCAGTGTCAGTGTGTGACCGCGTGTCAGTGTGTGTAGACCCAGTGACAGTGGGTGACCCAGTGTCAATGTGTGGACCCAGTGTCAGTGTGACCCAGTGTCAGTGTGTGAGCCAGTGTCAGTGTGTGGTCCAGTGTCACTGTGCCCGAGTGTCTGTGTGTGACCCAGTGTCAGTGCGTGGGCCCAGTGTCAGTGTGTGATCCAGTGTAACTGTGACCCAGTGTCAGTGTAAGATCCAGTGTCAGTGTGTGTGACCCAGTGTCAGTGTGTGGCCCAGAGTTAGTGTGTGGGCCAAGTGTCAGTGTGTGACCCAGTGTCAGTGTGTGACCCAGTGAAAGTGTGACCCAGTGTCAGTGTGTGAGCCCAGAGTCAGTGTGTGTGGACCCATGACAGTGTGTGAGCCAGTGTCAGTGTGTGGTCCAGTGTCACTGTGCCCCAGTGTCTGTGTGTGACCCAGTGTCAGTGTGTGACCCAGTGTCAGTTTGTGTGACCCAGTGTCAGTGTGTGATCCAGTGTCAGTGTGTGCCCCAGCGTCAGTGTGTGACCCAGTGTCAGTGTGTGGGCCAAGTGTCAGTGGTTGTTCCAGTGTCACTGTGACCCAATGTCAGTGTAAGATCCAGTGTCAGTGTGTGTGACCCAGTATCAGTGTGTGGCCCAGAGTCAGTGTAAGACCCAGTGTTAATGTGTGACCCAGTGTCATTGTGTGTGACCCAGTGTCAGTGTGTGACCCAGTGTCAGTGTGTGCCCCAGTGTCAGTGTGTGACCCAGTGTCAGTGTGTGTCCCAGCGTCAGTGCGTGGGCCCAGTGTCAGTGTGTGTTCCAATGTCAGTGTGCGTCCCAGTGTCATTGTGACCCAGTGTCAGTGTGACTCAGTGTCAGTGTATGGCCAGTGTCGGTGTGTGACCCAGTGTCAGTGTGTGACCCAGTGTTAGTGTGGACCCAGTGTTTGTGTGTGACCCAGTGTCAGTGTGTGAACCCGTGTCAGTGTGTGCCCCAGTGTCGGTGTGACCCAGTGTCAGTGCATGGGCCCAGTGTCAGTGTGTGTTCCAGTATCACTGTGACCCAGTGTTTGAGTAAGATCCAGTGTCAATGTGTGTGATCCAGTGTCAGTGTGTGGCCCAGAGTCAGTGTGTGGGCCCAGTGTCAGTGCGACTCAGTGTCAGTGTGTGAGCCAGTGTCAGTGTGACCCAGTGTCAGAGTGACCCAGTGTCAGTGTGTGACCCAGTGTCAGTGCGTGTACCCAGTGTCATTGTGACTCAGTGTCAGTGTATGGCCAGTGTCAGTGTGTGACCCAGTGTCAGTGTGTGACCCAGTGTTAGTGTGGACCCAGTGTCAGTGTGTGACCCAGTGTCAGTTTGTGACCCAGTGCCAGTGTGTGATCCAGTGTCAGTGTGACCCAGTGTCAGTGTGACCCAGTGTCACTGTGCCCCAGTGTCTGTGTGTGACCCAGTGTCAGTGTGTGATCCAGTGTCAGTGTGCGTCCCAGTGTCAGTGTGACCCAATGTCAGTGTGACCTAGTGTCAGTGTGACGCAGTGTCAGTGCATGGACCCAGTGTCAGTGTGACTCAGTGTCAGTGTATGGCCAGTGTCAGTGTGTGAGCCAGTGTCAGTGTGTGACCCAGTGTCAGTGTGACCCAGTGTCAGGGTGACGCAGTGTCAGTGTGTGGTCCAGTGTCACTGTGCCCCAGTGTCTATGTGTGACCCAGTGTCAGTGTGTGACCTCGTGTCAGTGTGTGCCCCAGTTTCGGTGTGACCCAGTGTCAGTGTGTGGACCCAGAGTCAGTGTGTATGGACCCAGTGACAGTGTGTGACCCAGTGTCACTGTGTGGGCCCAGTGTCAGTGTGTGTTCCAGTGTCAGTGTAAGACCCAGTGTCAGTGTGTGATCCAGTGTCAGTGTGCGTCCCAGTATCACTGTGACCCAGTGTCAGTGTAAGATCCAGTATCAGTGTGTGTAACCCAGTGTCAGTGTGTTGCCCAGAGTCAGTGTGTGGGCCAAGTGTCAGTGTGTGACCCAGTGTCAGTGTGTGACCCAGTGTCAGTGCGTGGACCCAGTGTCATTGTGACTCAGTGTCAGTGTATGGCCAGTGTCAGTGTGTGACCCAGTGTCAGTGTGTGACCCAGTGTTAGTGTGGACCCAGTGTCAGTGTGTGACCCAGTGTCAGGTTGTGACCCAGTGTCAGTGTGTGATCCAGTGTCAGTGTGACCCAGTGTCAGTGTGACCCAGTGTCAGTGTGTGATCCAGTGCCAGTGTACGTCTCAGTGTCAGTGTGACCCAATGTCATTGTGACCTAGTGTCAGTGTGACCCAGTGTCAGTGCGTGGACCCAGTGTCAGTGTGACTCAGTGTCAGTGTATGGCCAGTGTCAGTGTGTGACTCAGTGTCAGTGTGTGACCCAGTGTTAGTGTGGACCCAGTGACAGTGTGTGACCCAGTGTCAGTGTGACCCAGTGTCAGTGTGACCCAGTGTCAGTGTGTGACCCAGTGGTAGTGTGGACCCAGTGACAGTGTGTGACCCAGTTTCAGTGTGACCCAGTGTCAGGGTGACCCAGTGTCAGTGTGTGGTCCAGTGTCACTGTGCCCCAGTGTCTATGTGTGACTAAGTGTCAGTGTGTGACCCCGTGTCAGTGTGTGCCCCAGTGTCGGTGTGACCCAGTGTCAGTGTGTGGACCCAGTGACAGTGTGTGACCCAGTGTCACTGCGTGGGCCCAGTGCCAGTGTGTGACCCAGTGTCAGTGTAAGACCCAGTCTCAGTGTGTGATACAGTGTCAGTGTGCGTCCCAGTGTCAGTGTGACCCAGTGTCAGCGTGACCTAGTGTCAGTGTGACCCAATGTCAGTGTGTCACCCAGCGTCAGTGCGTGGACCCAGTGTCAGTGTGACTCAATGTCAGTGTATGGCCAGTGTCAGTGTATGACCCGGTGTCAGTGTGTGACCCAGCGTTAGTGTGGACCCAGTGACAGTGTGTGACCCAGTGTCAGTGTGACCCAGTGCCAGTGTGACCCAGTGTCAGTGTGTGACACAGTGTTAGTGTGGACCCAGTGACAGTGTGACCCAGTGTCAGTGTGTGACCCAGTGTCAGTGTGTGATCCAGTGTCAGTGTGACCCAGTGTTAGTGTGGACCCAGTGTCAGTGTGTGACCCAGTGTCAGTGTGACCCAGTGTCAGTGTGTGGGCCCAGTGTCAGTGTGTGTGGACCCAGTGACAGTGTGTGACCCAGTGTCAGTGCGTGGGCCCAGTTTCAGTGTGTGTTCCAGTGTCACTGTGACCCAGTGTCAGTGTAAGATCCAGTGTCAGTGTGTGTGATCCAGTGTCAGTGTGTGGCCTAGAGTCAGTGTGTGGGCCCAGTGCCAGTGTGTGACCCAGTGTCAGTGTAAGACCCAGTGTCAGTGTGTGATCCAGTGTCAGTGTGCGTCCCAGTGTCAGTGTGACCCAGTGTCAGTGTGACCTAGTGTCAGTGTGACCCAGTGTCAGTGTGTGACCCAGTGTCAGTGCGTGGATCCAGTGTCAGTGTGACTCAGTGTCAGTGTTTGACCCAGTGTCAGTGTGACCCAGTGTCAGTGTGACCCAGTGTCAGTGTGTGACCCAGTGGTAGTGTGGACCCAGTGACAGTGTGTGACCCAGTGTCAGTGTGACCCAGTGTCAGGGTGACGCAGTGTCAGTGTGTGGTCCAGTGTCACTGTGCCCCAGTGTCTATGTGTGACCCAGTGTCAGTGTGTGACCTCGTGTCAGTGTGTGGGCCAAATGTCAGTGGTTGTTCCAGTGTCACTGTGACCCAATGTCAGTGTAAGATCCAGTGTCAGTGTGTGTGACCCAGTATCAGTGTGTGGCCCAGAGTCAGTGTAAGACCCAGTGTCAATGTGTGACCCAGTGTCATTGTGTGTGGACCCAGTGACAGTATGTGACCCAGTGTCAGTGTGTGACCCAGTGTCAGTGTGTGCCCCAGTGTCAGTGTGTGACCCAGTGTCAGTGTGTGTCCCAGCGTCAGTGCGTGGGCCCAGTGTCAGTGTGTGTTCCAATGTCAGTGTGCGTCCCAGTGTCATTGTGACCCAGTGTCAGTGTGACTCAGTGTCAGTGTATGGCCAGTGTCGGTGTGTGACCCAGTGTCAGTGTGTGACCCAGTGTTAGTGTGGACCCAGTGTTTGTGTGTGACCCAGTGTCAGTGTGTGAACCCGTGTCAGTGTGTGCCCCAGTGTCGGTGTGACCCAGTGTCAGTGCATGGGCCCAGTGTCAGTGTGTGTTCCAGTATCACTGTGACCCAGTGTTTGAGTAAGATCCAGTGTCAATGTGTGTGATCCAGTGTCAGTGTGTGGCCCAGAGTCAGTGTGTGGGCCCAGTGTCAGTGCGACTCAGTGTCAGTGTTTGAGCCAGTGTCAGTGTGACCCAGTGTCATAGTGACCCAGTGTCAGTGTGTGACCCAGTGTCAGTGCGTGGACCCAGTGTCATTGTGACTCAGTGTCAGTGTATGGCCAGTGTCAGTGTGTGACCCAGTGTCAGTGTGTGACCCAGTGTTAGTGTTGACCCAGTGTCAGTGTGTGACCCAGTGTCAGTTTGTGACCCAGTGCCAGTGTGTGATCCAGTGTCAGTGTGACCCAGTGTCAGTGTGACCCAGTGTCACTGTGCCCCAGTGTCTGTGTGTGACCCAGTGTCAGTGTGTGATCCAGTGTCAGTGTACGTCCCAGTGTCAGTGTGACCCAATGTCAGTGTGACCTAGTGTCAGTGTGACCCAGTGTCAGTGCATGGACCCAGTGTCAGTGTGACTCAGTGTCAGTGTATGGCCAGTGTCAGTGTGTGAGCCAGTGTCAGTGTGTGACCCAGTGTCAGTGTGACCCAGTGTCAGGGTGACGCAGTGTCAGTGTGTGGTCCAGTGTCACTGTGCCCCAGTGTCTATGTGTGACCCAGTGTCAGTGTGTGACCTCGTGTCAGTGTGTGCCCCAGTGTCGGTGTGACCCAGTGTCAGTGTGTGGACCCAGAGTCAGTGTGTATGGACCCAGTGAGAGTGTGTGACCCAGTGTCAATTTGTGGGCCCAGTGTCAGTGTGTGTTCCAGTGTCAGTGTAAGACCCAGTGTCAGTGTGTGATCCAGTGTCAGTGTGCGTCCCAGTATCACTGTGACCCAGTGTCAGTGTAAGATCCAGTATCAGTGTGTGTAACCCAGTGTCAGTGTGTTGCCCAGAGTCAGTGTGTGGGCCAAGTGTCAGTGTGTGACCCAGTGTCAGTGTGTGACCCAGTGTCAGTGCATGGACCCAGTGTCATTGTGACTCAGTGTCAGTGTATGGCCAGTGTCAGTGTGTGACCCAGTGTCAGTGTGTGACCCAGTGTTAGTGTGGACCCAGTGTCAGTGTGTGACCCAGTGTCAGTGTGTGACCCAGTGTCAGTGTGTGATCCAGTGTCAGTGTGACCCAGTGTCAGTGTGACCCAGTGTCAGTGTGTGATCCAGTGCCAGTGTACGTCCCAGTGTCAGTGTGACCCAATGTCATTGTGACCTAGTGTCAGTGTGACCCAGTGTCAGTGTGTGGATCCAGTGTCAGTGTGACTCAGTGTCAGTGTATGGCCAGTGTCAGTGTGTGACCCAGTGTCAGTGTGTGACCCAGTGTTAGTGTGGACCCAGTGTCAGTGTGTGGTCCAGTGTCACTGTGCCCCAGTGTCTATGTGTGACTAAGTGTCAGTGTGTGACCCCGTGTCAGTGTGTGCCCCAGTGTCGGTGTGACCCAGTGTCAGTGTGACCTAGTGTCAGTGTGACCCAGTGTCAGTGCATGGACCCAGTGTCAGTGTGACAGAGTGTCAGTGTATGGCCAGTGTCAGTGTGTGACCCAGTGTCAGTGTGTGACCCAGTGTCAGTGTGACCCAGTGTCAGGGTGACGCAGTGTCAGTGTGTGGTCCAGTGTCACTGTGCCCCAGTGTCTATGTGTGACCCAGTGTCAGTGTGTGACCTCGTGTCAGTGTGTGCCCCAGTGTCGGTGTGACCCAGTGTCAGTGTGTGGACCCAGAGTCAGTGTGTATGGACCCAGTGAGAGTGTGTGACCCAGTGTCAATTTGTGGGCCCAGTGTCAGTGTGTGTTCCAGTGTCAGTGTAAGACCCAGTGTCAGTGTGTGATCCAGTGTCAGTGTGCGTCCCAGTATCACTGTGACCCAGTGTCAGTGTAAGATCCAGTATCAGTGTGTGTAACCCAGTGTCAGTGTGTTGCCCAGAGTCAGTGTGTGGGCCAAGTGTCAGTGTGTGACCCAGTGTCAGTGTGTGACCCAGTGTCAGTGCATGGACCCAGTGTCATTGTGACTCAGTGTCAGTGTATGGCCAGTGTCAGTGTGTGACCCAGTGTCAGTGTGTGACCCAGTGTTAGTGTGGACCCAGTGTCAGTGTGTGACCCAGTGTCAGTGTGTGACCCAGTGTCAGTGTGTGATCCAGTGTCAGTGTGACCCAGTGTCAGTGTGACCCAGTGTCAGTGTGTGATCCAGTGCCAGTGTACGTCCCAGTGTCAGTGTGACCCAATGTCATTGTGACCTAGTGTCAGTGTGACCCAGTGTCAGTGTGTGGATCCAGTGTCAGTGTGACTCAGTGTCAGTGTATGGCCAGTGTCAGTGTGTGACCCAGTGTCAGTGTGTGACCCAGTGTTAGTGTGGACCCAGTGTCAGTGTGTGGTCCAGTGTCACTGTGCCCTAGTGTCTATGTGTGACTAAGTGTCAGTGTGTGACCCCGTGTCAGTGTGTGCCCCAGTGTCGGTGTGACCCAGTGTCAGTATGTGGACCCAGAGTCAGTGTGTATGGACCCAGTGACAGTGTGTGACCCAGTGTCACTGCGTGGGCCCAGTGCCAGTGTGTGACCCAGTGTCAGTGTAAGACCCAGTGTCAGTGTGTGATCCAGTGTCAGTGTGCGTCCCAGTGTCAGTGTGACCCAGTGTCAGCGTGACCTAGTGTCAGTGTGACCCAATGTCAGTGTGTCACCCAGCGTCAGTGCGTGGACCCAGTGTCAGTGTGACTCAATGTCAGTGTATGGCCAGTGTCAGTGTGTGACCCGGTGTCAGTGTGTGACCCAGTGTTAGTGTGGACCCAGTGACAGTGTGTGACCCAGTGTCAGTGTGACCCAGTGCCAGTGTGACCCAGTGTCAGTGTGTGACACAGTGTTAGTGTGGACCCAGTGACAGTGTGTGACCCAGTGTCAGTGTGACCCAGTGTCAGTGTGTGACCCAGTGTCAGTGTGTGATCCAGTGTCAGTGTGACCCAGTGTTAGTGTGGACCCAGTGTCAGTGTGTGACCCAGTGTCAATTTGTGACCCAGTGTCAGTGTGTGCCCCAGTGTCAGTGTGACCCAGTGTCAGTGTGTGGGCCCAGTGTCAGTGTGTGTGGACCCAGTGACAGTGTGTGACCCAGTGTCAGTGCGTGGGCCCAGTTTCAGTGTGTGTTCCAGTGTCACTGTGACCCAGTGTCAGTGTAAGATCCAGTGTCAGTGTGTGTGATCCAGTGTCAGTGTGTGGCCTAGAGTCAGTGTGTGGGCCCAGTGCCAGTGTGTGACCCAGTGTCAGTGTAAGACCCAGTGTCAGTGTGTGATCCAGTGTCAGTGTGCGTCCCAGTGTCAGTGTGACCCAGTGTCAGTGTGACCTAGTGTCAGTGTGACCCAGTGTCAGTGTGTGACCCAGTGTCAGTGCGTGGATCCAGTGTCAGTGTGACTCAATGTCAGTGTATGGCCAGTGTCAGTGTGTGGTCCAGTGTCACTGTGCCCCAGTGTCGGTGTGACCCAGTGTCAGTGTGTGGGCCCAGTGTCAGTGTGTGTGGACCCAGTGACAGTGTGTGACCCAGTGTCAGTGCGTGGACCCAGTGTCAGTGTGACTCAGTGTCAGTGTATGGCCAGTGTCAGTGTGACCCAGTGTCAGTGTGACCCAGTGTCGGTGTGTGAGCCAGTGTCAGTGTGTGGTCCAGTGCCACTGTGCCCCAGTGTCTGTGTGTGACCCAGTGTCAGTGTGTGACCCCGTGTCAGTGTGTGTGGACCCAGTGTCAGTGCGTGGACCCAGTGTCAGTGTGACTCAGTGTCAGTGTATGGCCAGTGTCAGTGTGTGGCCCAGTGTCAGTGTGGACCCAGTGACAGTGTGTGACCCAGTGTCAGTGTGACCCAGTGTCAGTGTGTGATCCAGTGTTAGTGTGGACCCAGTGACAATGTGTGACCCAGTGTCAATGTGACCCAGTGTCAATGTGACCCAGTGTCAGTGTGACCCAGTGTCAGTGTGTGAGCCAGTGTCAGTGTGTGGTCCAGTGTCACTGTGCCCCAGTGTCTGTGTGTGACCCAGTGTCAGTGTGTGACCCCGTGTCAGTGTGTGCCCCAGTGTTGGCGTGACCCAGTGTCAGTGCGTGGACCCAGTGTCAGTGTGTGTTTCAGTATCACTGTGACCCAGTGTTAGAGTAAGATCCAGTGTCAGTGTGTGTGATCCAGTGTCAGTGTGTGGCACAGAGTCAGTGTGGTCCAGTGTCACTGTGCCCCAGTGTCTGTGTGTGACCCAGTGTCAGTGTGTGACCGCGTGTCAGTGTGTGTGGACCCAGTGACAGTGGGTGACCCAGTGTCAATGTGTGGACCCAGTGTCAGTGTGACCCAGTGTCAGTGTGTGAGCCAGTGTCAGTGTGTGGTCCAGTGTCACTGTGCCCGAGTGTCTGTGTGTGACCCAGTGTCAGTGCGTGGGCCCAGTGTCAGTGTGTGATCCAGTGTAACTGTGACCCAGTGTCAGTGTAAGATCCAGTGTCAGTGTGTGTGACCCAGTGTCAGTGTGTGGCCCAGAGTTAGTGTGTGGGCCAAGTGTCAGTGTGTGACCCAGTGTCAGTGTGTGACCCAGTGAAAGTGTGTGGCCCAGAGTCAGTGTAAGACCCAGTGTTAATGTGTGACCCAGTGTCATTGTGTGACCCAGTGTCAGTGTGTGCCCCAGTGTCAGTGTGTGACCCAGTGTCAGTGTGTGTCCCAGCGTCAGTGCGTGGGCCCAGTGTCAGTGCGTGTTCCAATGTCAGTGTGCGTCCCAGTGTCATTGTGACCCAGTGTCAGTGTGACTCAGTGTCAGTGTATGGCCAGTGACGGTGTGTGACCCAGTGTCAGTGTGTGACCCAGTGTTAGTGTGGACCCAGTGTTTGTGTGTGACCCAGTGTCAGTGTGTGAACCCGTGTCAGTGTGTGCCACAGTGTCGGTGTGACCCAGTGTCAGTGCATGGGCCCAGTGTCAGTGTGTGTTCCAGTATCACTGTGACCCAGTGTTTGAGTAAGATCCAGTGTCAATGTGTGTGATCCAGTGTCAGTGTGTGGCCCAGAGTCAGTGTGTGGGCCCAGTGTCAGTGCGACTCAGTGTCAGTGTGTGAGCCAGTGTCAGTGTGACCCAGTGTCAGAGTGACCCAGTGTCAGTGTGTGACCCAGTGTCAGTGCGTGTACCCAGTGTCATTGTGACTCAGTGTCAGTGTATGGCCAGTGTCAGTGTGTGACCCAGTGTCAGTGTGTGACCCAGTGTTAGTGTGGACCCAGTGTCAGTGTGTGACCCAGTGTCAGTTTGTGACCCAGTGCCAGTGTGTGATCCAGTGTCAGTGTGACCCAGTGTCAGTGTGACCCAGTGTCACTGTGCCCCAGTGTCTGTGTGTGACCCAGTGTCAGTGTGTGATCCAGTGTCAGTGTACGTCCCAGTGTCAGTGTGACCCAATGTCAGTGTGACCTAGTGTCAGTGTGACGCAGTGTCAGTGCATGGACCCAGTGTCAGTGTGACTCAGTGTCAGTGTATGGCCAGTGTCAGTGTGTGAGCCAGTGTCAGTGTGTGACCCAGTGTCAGTGTGACCCAGTGTCAGGGTGACGCAGTGTCAGTGTGTGGTCCAGTGTCACTGTGCCCCAGTGTCTATGTGTGACCCAGTGTCAGTGTGTGACCTCGTGTCAGTGTGTGCCCCAGTGTCGGTGTGACCCAGTGTCAGTGTGTGGACCCAGAGTCAGTGTGTATGGACCCAGTGACAGTGTGTGACCCAGTGTCAATTTGTGGGCCCAGTGTCAGTGTGTGTTCCAGTGTCAGTGTAAGACCCAGTGTCAGTGTGTGATCCAGTGTCAGTGTGCGTCCCAGTATCACTGTGACCCAGTGTCAGTGTAAGATCCAGTATCAATGTGTGTAACCCAGTGTCAGTGTGTTGCCCAGAGTCAGTGTGTGGGCCAAGTGTCAGTGTGTGACCCAGTGTCAGTGTGTGACCCAGTGTCAGTGCGTGGACCCAGTGTCATTGTGACTCAGTGTCAGTGTATGGCCAGTGTCAGTGTGTGACCCAGTGTCAGTGTGTGACCCAGTGTTAGTGTGGACCCAGTGTCAGTGTGTGACCCAGTGTCAGTGTGTGACCCAGTGTCAGTGTGTGATCCAGTGTCAGTGTGACCCAGTGTCAGCGTGACCCAGTGTCAGTGTGTGATCCAGTGCCAGTGTACGTCCCAGTGTCAGTGTGACCCAATGTCATTGTGACCTAGTGTCAGTGTGACCCAGTGTCAGTGTGTGGATCCAGTGTCAGTGTGACTCAGTGTCAGTGTATGGCCAGTGTCAGTGTGTGACCCAGTGTCAGTGTGTGACCCAGTGTTAGTGTGGACCCAGTGACAGTGTGTGACCCAGTGTCAGTGTGACCCAGTGTCAGTGTGACCCAGTGTCAGTGTGTGACCCAGTGGTAGTGTGGACCCAGTGACAGTGTGTGACCCAGTTTCAGTGTGACCCAGTGTCAGGGTGACCCAGTGTCAGTGTGTGGTCCAGTGTCACTGTGCCCCAGTGTCTATGTGTGACTAAGTGTCAGTGTGTGACCCCGTGTCAGTGTGTGCCCCAGTGTCGGTGTGACCCAGTGTCAGTGTGTGGACCCAGAGTCAGTGTGTATGGACCCAGTGACAGTGTGTGACCCAGTGTCACTGCGTGGGCCCAGTGCCAGTGTGTGACCCAGTGTCAGTGTAAGACCCAGTGTCAGTGTGTGATCCAGTGTCAGTGTGCGTCCCAGTGTCAGTGTGACCCAGTGTCAGCGTGACCTAGTGTCAGTGTGACCCAATGTCAGTGTGTCACCCAGCGTCAGTGCGTGGACCCAATGTCAGTGTGACTCAATGTCAGTGTATGGCCAGTGTCAGTGTGTGACCCGGTGTCAGTGTGTGACCCAGTGTTAGTGTGGACCCAGTGACAGTGTGTGACCCAGTGTCAGTGTGACCCAGTGCCAGTGTGACCCAGTGTCAGTGTGTGACACAGTGTTAGTGTGGACCCAGTGACAGTGTGTGACCCAGTGTCAGTGTGACCCAGTGTCAGTGTGTGACCCAGTGTCAGTGTGTGATCCAGTGTCAGTGTGACCCAGTGTTAGTGTGGACCCAGTGTCAGTGTGTGACCCAGTGTCAATTTGTGACCCAGTGTCAGTGTGTGCCCCAGTGTCAGTGTGACCCAGTGTCAGTGTGTGGGCCCAGTGTCAGTGTGTGTGGACCCAGTGACAGTGTGTAACCCAGTGTCAGTGCGTGGGCCCAGTTTCAGTGTGTGTTCCAGTGTCACTGTGACCCAGTGTCAGTGTAAGATCCAGTGTCAGTGTGTGTGATCCAGTGTCAGTGTGTGGCCTAGAGACAGTGTGTGGGCCCAGTGCCAGTGTGTGACCCAGTGTCAGTGTAAGGCCCAGTGTCAGTGTGTGATCCAGTGTCAGTGTGCGTCCCAGTGTCAGTGTGACCCAGTGTCAGTGTGACCTAGTGTCAGTGTGACCCAGTGTCAGTGTGTGACCCAGTGTCAGTGCGTGGATCCAGTGTCAGTGTGACTCAGTGTCAGTGTATGGCCAGTGTCAGTGTGTGGTCCAGTGTCACTGTGCCCCAGTGTCGGTGTGACCCAGTGTCAGTGTGTGGGCCCAGTGTCAGTGTGTGTGGACCCAGTGACAGTGTGTGACCCAGTGTCAGTGCGTGGACCCAGTGTCAGTGTGACTCAGTGTCAGTGTACGGCCAGTGTCAGTGTGACCCAGTGTCAGTGTGACCCAGTGTCGGTGTGTGAGCCAGTGTCAGTGTGTGGTCCAGTGCCACTGTGCCCCAGTGTCTGTGTGTGACCCAGTGTCAGTGTGTGACCCCGTGTCAGTGTGTGTGGACCCAGTGACAGTGTGTGACCCAGTGTCAGTGCGTGGACCCAGTGTCAGTGTGACTCAGTGTCAGTGTATGGCCAGTGTCAGTGTGTGACCCAGTGTCAGTGTGTGACCCAGTGTCAGTGTGACCCAGTGTCAGGGTGACGCAGTGTCAGTGTGTGGTCCAGTGTCACTGTGCCCCAGTGTCTATGTGTGACCCAGTGTCAGTGTGTGACCTCGTGTCAGTGTGTGCCCCAGTGTCGGTGTGACCCAGTGTCAGTGTGTGGACCCAGAGTCAGTGTGTATGGACCCAGTGAGAGTGTGTGACCCAGTGTCAATTTGTGGGCCCAGTGTCAGTGTGTGTTCCAGTGTCAGTGTAAGACCCAGTGTCAGTGTGTGATCCAGTGTCAGTGTGCGTCCCAGTATCACTGTGACCCAGTGTCAGTGTAAGATCCAGTATCAGTGTGTGTAACCCAGTGTCAGTGTGTTGCCCAGAGTCAGTGTGTGGGCCAAGTGTCAGTGTGTGACCCAGTGTCAGTGTGTGACCCAGTGTCAGTGCATGGACCCAGTGTCATTGTGACTCAGTGTCAGTGTATGGCCAGTGTCAGTGTGTGACCCAGTGTCAGTGTGTGACCCAGTGTTAGTGTGGACCCAGTGTCAGTGTGTGACCCAGTGTCAGTGTGTGACCCAGTGTCAGTGTGTGATCCAGTGTCAGTGTGACCCAGTGTCAGTGTGACCCAGTGTCAGTGTGTGATCCAGTGCCAGTGTACGTCCCAGTGTCAGTGTGACCCAATGTCATTGTGACCTAGTGTCAGTGTGACCCAGTGTCAGTGTGTGGATCCAGTGTCAGTGTGACTCAGTGTCAGTGTATGGCCAGTGTCAGTGTGTGACCCAGTGTCAGTGTGTGACCCACTGTTAGTGTGGACCCAGTGTCAGTGTGTGGTCCAGTGTCACTGTGCCCCAGTGTCTATGTGTGACTAAGTGTCAGTGTGTGACCCCGTGTCAGTGTGTGCCCCAGTGTCGGTGTGACCCAGTGTCAGTATGTGGACCCAGAGTCAGTGTGTATGGACCCAGTGACAGTGTGTGACCCAGTGTCACTGCGTGGGCCCAGTGCCAGTGTGTGACCCAGTGTCAGTGTAAGACCCAGTGTCAGTGTGTGATCCAGTGTCAGTGTGCGTCCCAGTGTCAGTGTGACCCAGTGTCAGCGTGACCTAGTGTCAGTGTGACCCAATGTCAGTGTGTCACCCAGCGTCAGTGCATGGACCCAGTGTCAGTGTGACTCAATGTCAGTGTATGGCCAGTGTCAGTGTGTGACCCGGTGTCAGTGTGTGACCCAGTGTTAGTGTGGACCCAGTGACAGTGTGTGACCCAGTGTCAGTGTGACCCAGTGCCAGTGTGACCCAGTGTCAGTGTGTGACACAGTGTTAGTGTGCACCCAGTGACAGTGTGTGACCCAGTGTCAGTGTGACCCAGTGTCAGTGTGTGACCCAGTGTCAGTGTGTGATCCAGTGTCAGTGTGACCCAGTGTTAGTGTGGACCCAGTGTCAGTGTGTGACCCAGTGTCAATTTGTGACCCAGTGTCAGTGTGTGCCCCAGTGTCAGTGTGACCCAGTGTCAGTGTGTGGGCCCAGTGTCAGTGTGTGTGGACCCAGTGACAGTGTGTGACCCAGTGTCAGTGCGTGGGCCCAGTTTCAGTGTGTGTTCCAGTGTCACTGTGACCCAGTGTCAGTGTAAGATCCAGTGTCAGTGTGTGTGATCCAGTGTCAGTGTGTGGCCTAGAGTCAGTGTGTGGGCCCAGTGCCAGTGTGTGACCCAGTGTCAGTGTAAGACCCAGTGTCAGTGTGTGATCCAGTGTCAGTGTGCGTCCCAGTGTCAGTGTGACCCAGTGTCAGTGTGACCTAGTGTCAGTGTGACTCAGTGTCAGTGTGTGACCCAGTGTCAGTGCGTGGATCCAGTGTCAGTGTGACTCAATGTCAGTGTATGGCCAGTGTCAGTGTGTGGTCCAGTGTCACTGTGCCCCAGTGTCGGTGTGACCCAGTGTCAGTGTGTGGGCCCAGTGTCAGTGTGTGTGGACCCAGTGACAGTGTGTGACCCAGTGTCAGTGCGTGGACCCAGTGTCAGTGTGACTCAGTGTCAGTGTATGGCCAGTGTCAGTGTGACCCAGTGTCAGTGTGACCCAGTGTCGGTGTGTGAGCCAGTGTCAGTGTGTGGTCCAGTGCCACTGTGCCCCAGTGTCTGTGTGTGACCCAGTGTCAGTGTGTGACCCCGTGTCAGTGTGTGTGGACCCAGTGTCAGTGCGTGGACCCAGTGTCAGTGTGACTCAGTGTCAGTGTAAGGCCAGTGTCAGTGTGTAGCCCAGTGTCAGTGTGGACCCAGTGACAGTGTGTGACCCAGTGTCAGTGTGACCCAGTGTCAGTGTGTGATCCAGTGTTAGTGTGGACCCAGTGACAATGTGTGACCCAGTGTCAATGTGACCCAGTGTCAATGTGACCCAGTGTCAGTGTGACCCAGTGTCAGTGTGTGAGCCAGTGTCAGTGTGTGGTCCAGTGTCACTGTGCCCCAGTGTCTGTGTGTGACCCAGTGTCAGTGTGTGACCCCGTGTCAGTGTGTGCCCCAGTGTTGGCGTGACCCAGTGTCAGTGCGTGGACCCAGTGTCAGTGTGTGTTTCAGTATCACTGTGACCCAGTGTTAGAGTAAGATCCAGTGTCAGTGTGTGTGATCCAGTGTCAGTGTGTGGCACAGAGTCAGTGTGGTCCAGTGTCACTGTGCCCCAGTGTCTGTGTGTGACCCAGTGTCAGTGTGTGACCGCGTGTCAGTGTGTGTGGACCCAGTGACAGTGGGTGACCCAGTGTCAATGTGTGGACCCAGTGTCAGTGTGACCCAGTGTCAGTGTGTGAGCCAGTGTCAGTGTGTGGTCCAGTGTCACTGTGCCCGAGTGTCTGTGTGTGAACCAGTGTCAGTGCGTGGGCCCAGTGTCAGTGTGTGATCCAGTGTAACTGTGACCCAGTGTCAGTGTAAGATCCAGTGTCAGTGTGTGTGACCCAGTGTCAGTGTGTGGCCCAGAGTTAGTGTGTGGGCCAAGTGTCAGTGTGTGACCCAGTGTCAGTATGTGGACCCAGAGTCAGTGTGTATGGACCCAGTGACAGTGTGTGACCCAGTGTCACTGCGTGGGCCCAGTGCCAGTGTGTGACCCAGTGTCAGTGTAAGACCCTGTGTCAGTGTGTGATCCAGTGTCAGTGTGCGTCCCAGTGTCAGTGTGACCCAGTGTCAGCGTGACCTAGTGTCAGTGTGACCCAATGTCAGTGTGTCACCCAGCGTCAGTGCGTGGACCCAGTGTCAGTGTGACTCAATGTCAGTGTATGGCCAGTGTCAGTGTGTGACCCGGTGTCAGTGTGTGACCCAGTGTTAGTGTGGACCCAGTGACAGTGTGTGACCCAGTGTCAGTGTGACCCAGTGCCAGTGTGACCCAGTGTCAGTGTGTGACACAGTGTTAGTGTGGACCCAGTGACAGTGTGTGACCCAGTGTCAGTGTGACCCAGTGTCAGTGTGTGACCCAGTGTCAGTGTGTGATCCAGTGTCAGTGTGACCCAGTGTTAGTGTGGACCCAGTGTCAGTGTGTGACCCAGTGTCAATTTGTGACCCAGTGTCAGTGTGTGCCCCAGTGTCAGTGTGACCCAGTGTCAGTGTGTGGGCCCAGTGTCAGTGTGTGTGGACCCAGTGACAGTGTGTGACCCAGTGTCAGTGCGTGGGCCCAGTTTCAGTGTGTGTTCCAGTGTCACTGTGACCCAGTGTCAGTGTAAGATCCAGTGTCAGTGTGTGTGATCCAGTGTCAGTGTGTGGCCTAGAGTCAGTGTGTGGGCCCAGTGCCAGTGTGTGACCCAGTGTCAGTGTAAGACCCAGTGTCAGTGTGTGATCCAGTGTCAGTGTGCGTCCCAGTGTCAGTGTGACCCAGTGTCAGTGTGACCTAGTGTCAGTGTGACCCAGTGTCAGTGTGTGACCCAGTGTCAGTGCGTGGATCCAGTGTCAGTGTGACTCAATGTCAGTGTATGGCCAGTGTCAGTGTGTGGTCCAGTGTCACTGTGCCCCAGTGTCGGTGTGACCCAGTGTCAGTGTGTGGGCCCAGTGTCAGTGTGTGTGGACCCAGTGACAGTGTGTGACCCAGTGTCAGTGCGTGGACCCAGTGTCAGTGTGACTCAGTGTCAGTGTATGGCCAGTGTCAGTGTGACCCAGTGTCAGTGTGACCCAGTGTCGGTGTGTGAGCCAGTGTCAGTGTGTGGTCCAGTGCCACTGTGCCCCAGTGTCTGTGTGTGACCCAGTGTCAGTGTGTGACCCCGTGTCAGTGTGTGTGGACCCAGTGTCAGTGCGTGGACCCAGTGTCAGTGTGACTCAGTGTCAGTGTATGGCCAGTGTCAGTGTGTGGCCCAGTGTCAGTGTGGACCCAGTGACAGTGTGTGACCCAGTGTCAGTGTGACCCAGTGTCAGTGTGTGATCCAGTGTTAGTGTGGACCCAGTGACAATGTGTGACCCAGTGTCAATGTGACCCAGTGTCAATGTGACCCAGTGTCAGTGTGACCCAGTGTCAGTGTGTGAGCCAGTGTCAGTGTGTGGTCCAGTGTCACTGTGCCCCAGTGTCTGTGTGTGACCCAGTGTCAGTGTGTGACCCCGTGTCAGTGTGTGCCCCAGTGTTGGCGTGACCCAGTGTCAGTGCGTGGACCCAGTGTCAGTGTGTGTTTCAGTATCACTGTGACCCAGTGTTAGAGTAAGATCCAGTGTCAGTGTGTGTGATCCAGTGTCAGTGTGTGGCACAGAGTCAGTGTGGTCCAGTGTCACTGTGCCCCAGTGTCTGTGTGTGACCCAGTGTCAGTGTGTGACCGCGTGTCAGTGTGTGTGGACCCAGTGACAGTGGGTGACCCAGTGTCAATGTGTGGACCCAGTGTCAGTGTGACCCAGTGTCAGTGTGTGAGCCAGTGTCAGTGTGTGGTCCAGTGTCACTGTGCCCGAGTGTCTGTGTGTGACCCAGTGTCAGTGCGTGGGCCCAGTGTCAGTGTGTGATCCAGTGTAACTGTGACCCAGTGTCAGTGTAAGATCCAGTGTCAGTGTGTGTGACCCAGTGTCAGTGTGTGGCCCAGAGTTAGTGTGTGGGCCAAGTGTCAGTGTGTGACCCAGTGTCAGTGTGTGACCCAGTGAAAGTGTGTGGCCCAGAGTCAGTGTAAGACCCAGTGTTAATGTGTGACCCAGTGTCATTGTGTGACCCAGTGTCAGTGTGTGCCCCAGTGTCAGTGTGTGACCCAGTGTCAGTGTGTGTCCCAGCGTCAGTGCGTGGGCCCAGTGTCAGTGTGTGTTCCAATGTCAGTGTGCGTCCCAGTGTCATTGTGACCCAGTGTCAGTGTGACTCAGTGTCAGTGTATGGCCAGTGACGGTGTGTGACCCAGTGTCAGTGTGTGACCCAGTGTTAGTGTGGACCCAGTGTTTGTGTGTGACCCAGTGTCAGTGTGTGAACCCGTGTCAGTGTGTGTTCCAGTATCACTGTGACCCAGTGTTTGAGTAAGATCCAGTGTCAATGTGTGTGATCCAGTGTCAGTGTGTGGCCCAGAGTCAGTGTGTGGGCCCAGTGTCAGTGCGACTCAGTGTCAGTGTGTGAGCCAGTGTCAGTGTGACCCAGTGTCAGAGTGACCCAGTGTCAGTGTGTGACCCAGTGTCAGTGCGTGTACCCAGTGTCATTGTGACTCAGTGTCAGTGTATGGCCAGTGTCAGTGTGTGACCCAGTGTCAGTGTGTGACCCAGTGTTAGTGTGGACCCAGTGTCAGTGTGTGACCCAGTGTCAGTTTGTGACCCAGTGCCAGTGTGTGATCCAGTGTCAGTGTGACCCAGTGTCAGTGTGACCCAGTGTCACTGTGCCCCAGTGTCTGTGTGTGACCCAGTGTCAGTGTGTGATCCAGTGTCAGTGTACGTCCCAGTGTCAGTGTGACCCAATGTCAGTGTGACCTAGTGTCAGTGTGACGCAGTGTCAGTGCATGGACCCAGTGTCAGTGTGACTCAGTGTCAGTGTATGGCCAGTGTCAGTGTGTGAGCCAGTGTCAGTGTGTGACCCAGTGTCAGTGTGACCCAGTGTCAGGGTGACGCAGTGTCAGTGTGTGGTCCAGTGTCACTGTGCCCCAGTGTCTATGTGTGACCCAGTGTCAGTGTGTGACCTCGTGTTAGTGTGTGCCCCAGTGTTGGTGTGACCCAGTGTCAGTGTGTGGACCCAGAGTCAGTGTGTATGGACCCAGTGACAGTGTGTGACCCAGTGTCAATTTGTGGGCCCAGTGTCAGTGTGTGTTCCAGTGTCAGTGTAAGACCCAGTGTCAGTGTGTGATCCAGTGTCAGTGTGCGTCCCAGTATCACTGTGACCCAGTGTCAGTGTAAGATCCAGTATCAGTGTGTGTAACCCAGTGTCAGTGTGTTGCCCAGAGTCAGTGTGTGGGCCAAGTGTCAGTGTGTGACCCAGTGTCAGTGTGTGACCCAGTGTCAGTGCGTGGACCCAGTGTCATTGTGACTCAGTGTCAGTGTATGGCCAGTGTCAGTGTGTGACCCAGTGTCAGTGTGTGACCCAGTGTTAGTGTGGACCCAGTGTCAGTGTGTGACCCAGTGTCAGTGTGTGACCCAGTGTCAGTGTGTGATCCAGTGTCAGTGTGACCCAGTGTCAGCGTGACCCAGTGTCAGTGTGTGATCCAGTGCCAGTGTACGTCCCAGTGTCAGTGTGACCCAATGTCATTGTGACCTAGTGTCAGTGTGACCCAGTGTCAGTGTGTGGATCCAGTGTCAGTGTGACTCAGTGTCAGTGTATGGCCAGTGTCAGTGTGTGACCCAGTGTCAGTGTGTGACCCAGTGTTAGTGTGGACCCAGTGACAGTGTGTGACCCAGTGTCAGTGTGACCCAGTGTCAGTGTGACCCAGTGTCAGTGTGTGACCCAGTGGTAGTGTGGACCCAGTGACAGTGTGTGACCCAGTTTCGGTGTGACCCAGTGTCAGGGTGACCCAGTGTCAGTGTGTGGTCCAGTGTCACTGTGCCCCAGTGTCTATGTGTGACTAAGTGTCAGTGTGTGACCCCGTGTCAGTGTGTGCCCCAGTGTCGGTGTGACCCAGTGTCAGTGTGTGGACCCAGAGTCAGTGTGTATGGACCCAGTGACAGTGTGTGACCCAGTGTCACTGCGTGGGCCCAGTGCCAGTGTGTGACCCAGTGTCAGTGTAAGACCCAGTGTCAGTGTGTGATCCAGTGTCAGTGTGCGTCCCAGTGTCAGTGTGACCCAGTGTCAGCGTGACCTAGTGTCAGTGTGACCCAATGTCAGTGTGTCACCCAGCGTCAGTGCGTGGACCCAGTGTCAGTGTGACTCAATGTCAGTGTATGGCCAGTGTCAGTGTGTGACCCGGTGTCAGTGTGTGACCCAGTGTTAGTGTGGACCCAGTGACAGTGTGTGACCCAGTGTCAGTGTGACCCAGTGCCAGTGTGACCCAGTGTCAGTGTGTAACACAGTGTTAGTGTGGACCCAGTGACAGTGTGTGACCCAGTGTCAGTGTGACCCAGTGTCAGTGTGTGACCCAGTGTCAGTGTGTGATCCAGTGTCAGTGTGACCCAGTGTTAGTGTGGACCCAGTGTCAGTGTGTGACCCAGTGTCAATTTGTGACCCAGTGTCAGTGTGTGCCCCAGTGTCAGTGTGACCCAGTGTCAGTGTGTGGGCCCAGTGTCAGTGTGTGTGGACCCAGTGACAGTGTGTAACCCAGTGTCAGTGCGTGGGCCCAGTTTCAGTGTGTGTTCCAGTGTCACTGTGACCCAGTGTCAGTGTAAGATCCAGTGTCAGTGTGTGTGATCCAGTGTCAGTGTGTGGCCTAGAGACAGTGTGTGGGCCCAGTGCCAGTGTGTGACCCAGTGTCAGTGTAAGACCCAGTGTCAGTGTGTGATCCAGTGTCAGTGTGCGTCCCAGTGTCAGTGTGACCCAGTGTCAGTGTGACCTAGTGTCAGTGTGACCCAGTGTCAGTGTGTGACCCAGTGTCAGTGCGTGGATCCAGTGTCAGTGTGACTCAGTGTCAGTGTATGGCCAGTGTCAGTGTGTGGTCCAGTGTCACTGTGCCCCAGTGTCGGTGTGACCCAGTGTCAGTGTGTGGGCCCAGTGTCAGTGTGTGTGGACCCAGTGACAGTGTGTGACCCAGTGTCAGTGCGTGGACCCAGTGTCAGTGTGACTCAGTGTCAGTGTATGGCCAGTGTCAGTGTGACCCAGTGTCAGTGTGACCCAGTGTCGGTGTGTGAGCCAGTGTCAGTGTGTGGTCCAGTGCCACTGTGCCCCAGTGTCTGTGTGTGACCCAGTGTCAGTGTGTGACCCCGTGTCAGTGTGTGTGGACCCAGTGACAGTGTGTGACCCAGTGTCAGTGCGTGGACCCAGTGTCAGTGTGACTCAGTGTCAGTGTATGGCCAGTGTCAGTGTGTGACCCAGTGTCAGTGTGTGACCCAGTGTCAGTGTGACCCAGTGTCAGGGTGACGCAGTGTCAGTGTGTGGTCCAGTGTCACTGTGCCCCAGTGTCTATGTGTGACCCAGTGTCAGTGTGTGACCTCGTGTCAGTGTGTGCCCCAGTGTCGGTGTGACCCAGTGTCAGAGTGTGGACCCAGAGTCAGTGTGTATGGACCCAGTGACAGTGTGTGACCCAGTGTCAATTTGTGGGCCCAGTGTCAGTGTGTGTTCCAGTGTCAGTGTAAGACCCAGTGTCAGTGTGTGATCCAGTGTCAGTGTGCGTCCCAGTATCACTGTGACCCAGTGTCAGTGTAAGATCCAGTATCAGTGTGTGTAACCCAGTGTCAGTGTGTTGCCCAGAGTGAGTGTGTGGGCCAAGTGTAAGTGTGTGACCCAGTGGCAGTGTGTGACCCAGTGTCAGTGCGTGGACCCAGTGTCATTGTGACTCAGTGTCAGTGTATGGCCAGTGTCAGTGTGTGACCCAGTGTCAGTGTGTGACCCAGTGTCAGTGTGGACCCAGTGTCAGTGTGTGACCCAGTGTCAGTGTGTGACCCAGTGTCAGTGTGTGATCCAGTGTCAGTGTGACTCAGTGTCAGTGTATGGCCAGTGTCAGTGTGTGACCCAGTGTCAGTGTGTGACCCAGTGTTAGTGTGGACCCAGTGTCAGTGTGTGGTCCAGTGTCACTGTGCCCCAGTGTCTATGTGTGACTAAGTGTCAGTGTGTGACCCCGTGTCAGTGTGTGCCCCAGTGTCGGTGTGACCCAGTGTCAGTATGTGGACCCAGAGTCAGTGTGTATGGACCCAGTGACAGTGTGTGACCCAGTGTCACTGCGTGGGCCCAGTGCCAGTGTGTGACCCAGTGTCAGTGTAAGACCCAGTGTCAGTGTGTGATCCAGTGTCAGTGTGCGTCCCAGTGTCAGTGTGACCCAGTGTCAGCGTGACCTAGTGTCAGTGTGACCCAATGTCAGTGTGTCACCCAGCGTCAGTGCGTGGACCCAGTGTCAGTGTGACTCAATGTCAGTGTATGGCCAGTGTCAGTGTGTGACCCGGTGTCAGTGTGTGACCCAGTGTTAGTGTGGACCCAGTGACAGTGTGTGACCCAGTGTCAGTGTGACCCAGTGCCAGTGTGACCCAGTGTCAGTGTGTGACACAGTGTTAGTGTGGACCCAGTGACAGTGTGTGACCCAGTGTCAGTGTGACCCAGTGTCAGTGTGTGACCCAGTGTCAGTGTGTGATCCAGTGTCAGTGTGACCCAGTGTTAGTGTGGACCCAGTGTCAGTGTGTGACCCAGTGTCAATTTGTGACCCAGTGTCAGTGTGTGCCCCAGTGTCAGTGTGACCCAGTGTCAGTGTGTGGGCCCAGTGTCAGTGTGTGTGGACCCAGTGACAGTGTGTGACCCAGTGTCAGTGTGTGGGCCCAGTTTCAGTGTGTGTTCCAGTGTCACTGTGACCCAGTGTCAGTGTAAGATCCAGTGTCAGTGTGTGTGATCCAGTGTCAGTGTGTGGCCTAGAGTCAGTGTGTGGGCCCAGTGCCAGTGTGTGACCCAGTGTCAGTGTGACCCAGTGTCGGTGTGACCCAGTGTCAGTGTGTGGGCCCAGTGTCAGTGTGTGTGGACCCAGTGACAGTGTGTGACCCAGTGTCAGTGCGTGGACCCAGTGTCAGTGTGACTCAGTGTCAGTGTATGGCCAGTGTCAGTGTGACCCAGTGTCAGTGTGACCCAGTGTCGGTGTGTGAGCCAGTGTCAGTGTGTGGTCCAGTGCCACTGTGCCCCAGTGTCTGTGTGTGACCCAGTGTCAGTGTGTGACCCCGTGTCAGTGTGTGTGGACCCAGTGACAGTGTGTGACCCAGTGTCAGTGCGTGGACCCAGTGTCAGTGTGACTCAGTGTCAGTGTATGGCCAGTGTCAGTGTGTGGCCCAGTGTCAGTGTGGACCCAGTGACAGTGTGTGACCCAGTGTCAGTGTGACCCAGTGTCAGTGTGTGACCCAGTGTTAGTGTGGACCCAGTGACAATGTGTGACCCAGTGTCAATGTGACCCAGTGTCAGTGTGACCCAGTGTCAGTGTGTGAGCCAGTGTCAGTGTGTGGTCCAGTGTCACTGTGCCCCAGTGCCTGTGTGTGACCCAGTGTCAGTGTGTGACCCCGTGTCAGTGTGTGCCCCAGTGTTGGCGTGACCCAGTGTCAGTGCGTGGACCCAGTGTCAGTGTGTGTTTCAGTATCACTGTGACCCAGTGTTAGAGTAAGATCCAGTGTCAGTGTGTGTGATCCAGTGTCAGTGTGTGGCACAGAGTCAGTGTGGTCCAGTGTCACTGTGCCCCAGTGTCTGTGTGTGACCCAGTGTCAGTGTGTGACCGCGTGTCAGTGTGTGTAGACCCAGTGACAGTGGGTGACCCAGTGTCAATGTGTGGACCCAGTGTCAGTGTGACCCAGTGTCAGTGTGTGAGCCAGTGTCAGTGTGTGGTCCAGTGTCACTGTGCCCGAGTGTCTGTGTGTGACCCAGTGTCAGTGCGTGGGCCCAGTGTCAGTGTGTGATCCAGTGTAACTGTGACCCAGTGTCAGTGTAAGATCCAGTGTCAGTGTGTGTGACCCAGTGTCAGTGTGTGGCCCAGAGTTAGTGTGTGGGCCAAGTGTCAGTGTGTGACCCAGTGTCAGTGTGTGACCCAGTGAAAGTGTGACCCAGTGTCAGTGTGTGAGCCCAGAGTCAGTGTGTGTGGACCCATGACAGTGTGTGAGCCAGTGTCAGTGTGTGACCCAGTGTCACTGTGCCCCAGTGTCTGTGTGTGACCCAGTGTCAGTGTGTGACCCAGTGTCAGTTTGTGTGACCCAGTGTCAGTGTGTGATCCAGTGTCAGTGTGTGCCCCAGCGTCAGTGTGTGACCCAGTGTCAGTGTGTGGGCCAAGTGTCAGTGGTTGTTCCAGTGTCACTGTGACCCAATGTCAGTGTAAGATCCAGTGTCAGTGTGTGTGACCCAGTATCAGTGTGTGGCCCAGAGTCAGTGTAAGACCCAGTGTCAATGTGTGACCCAGTGTCATTGTGTGTGGACCCAGTGACAGTGTGTGACCCAGTGTCAGTGTGTGACCCAGTGTCAGTGTGTGCCCCAGTGTCAGTGTGTGACCCAGTGTCAGTGTGTGTCCCAGCGTCAGTGCGTGGGCCCAGTGTCAGTGTGTGTTCCAATGTCAGTGTGCGTCCCAGTGTCATTGTGACCCAGTGTCAGTGTGACTCAGTGTCAGTGTATGGCCAGTGTCGGTGTGTGACCCAGTGTCAGTGTGTGACCCAGTGTTAGTGTGGACCCAGTGTTTGTGTGTGACCCAGTGTCAGTGTGTGAACCCGTGTCAGTGTGTGCCCCAGTGTCGGTGTGACCCAGTGTCAGTGCATGGGCCCAGTGTCAGTGTGTGTTCCAGTATCACTGTGACCCAGTGTTTGAGTAAGATCCAGTGTCAATGTGTGTGATCCAGTGTCAGTGTGTGGCCCAGAGTCAGTGTGTGGGCCCGGTGTCAGTGCGACTCAGTGTCAGTGTGTGAGCCAGTGTCAGTGTGACCCAGTGTCAGAGTGACCCAGTGTCAGTGTGTGACCCAGTGTCAGTGCGTGTACCCAGTGTCATTGTGACTCAGTGTCAGTGTATGGCCAGTGTCAGTGTGTGACCCAGTGTCAGTGTGTGACCCAGTGTTAGTGTGGACCCAGTGTCAGTGTGTGACCCAGTGTCAGTTTGTGACCCAGTGTCAGTGTGTGATCCAGTGTCAGTGTGACCCAGTGTCAGTGTGACGCAGTGTCACTGTGCCCCAGTGTCTGTGTGTGACCCAGTGTCAGTGTGTGATCCAGTGTCAGTGTACGTCCCAGTGTCAGTGTGACCCAATGTCAGTGTGACCTAGTGTCAGTGTGACCCAGTGTCAGTGCATGGAGCCAGTGTCAGTGTGACTCAGTGTCAGTGTATGGCCAGTGTCAGTGTGTGACCCAGTGTCAGTGTGTGACCCAGTGTCAGTGTGACCCAGTGTCAGGGTGACGCAGTGTCAGTGTGTGGTCCAGTGTCACTGTGCCCCAGTGTCTATGTGTGACCCAGTGTCAGTGTGTGACCTCGTGTCAGTGTGTGCCCCAGTGTCGGTGTGACCCAGTGTCAGTGTGTGGACCCAGAGTCAGTGTGTATGGACCCAGTGCCAGTGTGTGACCCAGTGTCACTGTGTGGGCCCAGTGTCAGTGTGTGTTCCAGTGTCAGTGTAAGACCCAGTGTCAGTGTGTGATCCAGTGTCAGTGTGCGTCCCAGTATCACTGTGACCCAGTGTCAGTGTAAGATCCAGTATCAGTGTGTGTAACCCAGTGTCAGTGTGTTGCCCAGAGTCAGTGTGTGGGCCAAGTGTCAGTGTGTGACCCAGTGTCAGTGTGTGACCCAGTGTCAGTGCGTGGACCCAGTGTCAATGTGACTCAGTGTCAGTGTATGGCCAGTGTCAGTGTGTGACCCAGTGTCAGTGTGTGACCCAGTGTTAGTGTGGACCCAGTGTCAGTGTGTGACCCAGTGTCAGTTTGTGACCCAGTGTCAGTGTGACCCAGTGTCAGTGTGTGATCCAGTGCCAGTGTACGTCCCAGTGTCAGTGTGACCCAATGTCATTGTGACCTAGTGTCAGTGTGACCCAGTGTCAGTGCGTGGATCCAGTGTCAGTGTGACTCAGTGTCAGTGTATGGCCAGTGTCAGTGTGTGACCCAGTGTTAGTGTGGACCCAGTGACAGTGTGTGACCCAGTGTCAGTGTGACCCAGTGTCAGTGTGACCCAGTGTCAGTGTGTGACCCAGTGGTAGTGTGGACCCAGTGACAGTGTGTGACCCAGTTTCAGTGTGACCCAGTGTCAGGGTGACCCAGTGTCAGTGTGTGGTCCAGTGTCACTGTGCCCCAGTGTCTATGTGTGACTAAGTGTCAGTGTGTGACCCCGTGTCAGTGTGTGCCCCAGTGTCGGTGTGACCCAGTGTCAGTGTGTGGACCCAGAGTCAGTGTGTATGGACCCAGTGACAGTGTGTGACCCAGTGGCACTGCGTGGACCCAGTGCCAGTGTGTGACCCAGTGTCAGTGTAAGACCCAGTGTCAGTGTGTGATCCAGTGTCAGTGTGCGTCCCAGTGTCAGTGTGACCCAGTGTCAGCGTGACCTAGTGTCAGTGTGACCCAATGTCAGTGTGTCACCCAGCGTCAGTGCGTGGACCCAGTGTCAGTGTGACTCAATGTCAGTGTATGGCCAGTGTCAGTGTGTGACCCGGTGTCAGTGTGTGATCCAGTGTCAGTGTGACCCAGTGTTAGTGTGGACCCAGTGTCAGTGTGTGACCCAGTGTCAATTTGTGACCCAGTGTCAGTGTGTGCCCCAGTGTCAGTGTGACCCAGTGTCAGTGTGTGGGCCCAGTGTCAGTGTGTGTGGACCCAGTGACAGTGTGTGACCCAGTGTCAGTGCGTGGGCCCAGTTTCAGTGTGTGTTCCAGTGTCACTGTGACCCAGTGTCAGTGTAAGATCCAGTGTCAGTGTGTGTGATCCAGTGTCAGTGTGTGGCCTAGAGTCAGTGTGTGGGCCCAGTGCCAGTGTGTGACCCAGTGTCAGTGTAAGACCCAGTGCCAGTGTGTCATCCAGTGTCAGTGTGCGTCCCGGTGTCAGTGTGACCCAGTGTCAGTGTGACCTAGTGTCAGTGTGACCCAGTGTCAGTGTGTGACCCAGTGTCAGTGCGTGGATCCAGTGTCAGTGTGACTCAGTGTCAGTGTATGGCCAGTGTCAGTGTGTGGTCCAGTGTCACTGTGCCCCAGTGTCGGTGTGACCCAGTGTCAGTGTGTGGGCCCAGTGTCAGTGTGTGTGGACCCAGTGACAGTGTGTGACCCAGTGTCAGTGCGTGGACCCAGTGTCCGTGTGACTCAGTGTCAGTGTATGGCCAGTGTCAGTGTGACCCAGTGTCAGTGTGACCCAGTGTCGGTGTGTGAGCCAGTGTCAGTGTGTGGTCCAGTGCCACTGTGCCCCAGTGTCTGTGTGTGACCCAGTGTCAGTGTGTGACCCCGTGTCAGTGTGTGTGGACCCAGTGACAGTGTGTGACCCAGTGTCAGTGCGTGGGCCCAGTGTCAGTGTGACTCAGTGTCAGTGTATGGCCAGTGTCAGTGTGTGACCCAGTGTCAGTGTGTGACCCAGTGTCAGTGTGACCCAGTGTCAGGGTGACGCAGTGTCAGTGTGTGGTCCAGTGTCACTGTGCCCAAGTGTCTATGTGTGACCCAGTGTCAGTGTGTGACCTCGTGTCAGTGTGTGCCCCAGTGTCGGTGTGACCCAGTGTCAGTGTGTGGACCCAGAGTCAGTGTGTATGGACCCAGTGACAGTGTGTGACCCAGTGTCAATTTGTGGGCCCAGTGTCAGTGTGTGTTCCAGTGTCAGTGTAAGACCCAGTGTCAGTGTGTGATCCAGTGTCAGTGTGCGTCCCAGTATCACTGTAACCCAGTGTCAGTGTAAGATCCAGTATCAGTGTGTGTAACCCAGTGTCAGTGTGTTGCCCAGAGTGAGTGTGTGGGCCAAGTGTAAGTGTGTGACCCAGTGTCAGTGTGTGACCCAGTGTCAGTGCGTGGACCCAGTGTCATTGTGACTCAGTGTCAGTGTATGGCCAGTGTCAGTGTGTGACCCAGTGTCAGTGTGTGACCCAGTATTGGTGTGGACCCAGTGTCAGTGTGTGACCCAGTGTCAGTGTGTGACCCAGTGTCAGTGTGTGATCCAGTGTCAGTGTGACCCAGTGTCAGTGTGACCCAGTGTCAGTGTGTGATCCAGTGCCAGTGTACGTCCCAGTGTCAGTGTCACCCAATGTCATTGTGACCTAGTGTCAGTGTGACCCAGTGTCAGTGTGTGGATCCAGTGTCAGTGTGACTCAGTGTCAGTGTATGGCCAGTGTCAGTGTGTGACCCAGTGTCAGTGTGTGACCCAGTGTTAGTGTGGACCCAGTGTCAGTGTGTGGTCCAGTGTCACTGTGCCCCAGTGTCTATGTGTGACTAAGTGTCAGTGTGTGACCCCGTGTCAGTGTGTGCCCCAGTGTCGGTGTGACCCAGTGTCAGTGTGTGGACCCAGAGTCAGTGTGTATGGACCCAGTGACAGTGTGTGACCCAGTGTCACTGCGTGGGCCCAGTGCCAGTGTGTGACCCAGTGTCAGTGTAAGACCCAGTGTCAGTGTGTGATCCAGTGTCAGTGTGCGTCCCAGTGTCAGTGTGACCCAGTGTCAGCGTGACCTAGTGTCAGTGTGACCCAATGTCAGTGTGTCACCCAGCGTCAGTGCGTGGACCCAGTGTCAGTGTGACTCAATGTCAGTGTATGGCCAGTGTCAGTGTGTGACCCGGTGTCAGTGTGTGACCCAGTGTTAGTGTGGACTCAGTGACAGTGTGTGACCCAGTGTTAGTGTGACCCAGTGCCAGTGTGACCCAGTGTCAGTGTGTGACACAGTGTTAGTGTGGACCCAGTGACAGTGTGTGACCCAGTGTCAGTGTGACCCAGTGTCAGTGTGTGACCCAGTGTCAGTGTGTGATCCAGTGTCAGTGTGACCCAGTGTTAGTGTGGACCCAGTGTCAGTGTGTGACCCAGTGTCAATTTGTGACCCAGTGTCAGTGTGTGCCCCAGTGTCAGTGTGACCCAGTGTCAGTGTGTGGGCCCAGTGTCAGTGTGTGTGGACCCAGTGACAGTGTGTGACCCAGTGTCAGTGCGTGGGCCCAGTTTCAGTGTGTGTTCCAGTGTCACTGTGACCCAGTGTCAGTGTAAGATCCAGTGTCAGTGTGTGTGATCCAGTGTCAGTGTGTGGCCTAGAGTCAGTGTGTGGGCCCAGTGCCAGTGTGTGACCCAGTGCCAGTGTAAGACCCAGTGTCAGTGTGTGATCCAGTGTCAGTGTGCGTCCCAGTGTCAGTGTGACCCAGTGTCAGTGTGACCTAGTGTCAGTGTGACCCAGTGTCAGTGTGTGACCCAGTGTCAGTGCGTGGATCCAGTGTCAGTGTGACTCAGTGTCATTGTATGGCCAGTGTCAGTGTGTGGTCCAGTGTCACTGTGCCCCAGTGTCGGTGTGACCCAGTGTCAGTGTGTGGGCCCAGTGTCAGTGTGTGTGGACCCAGTGACAGTGTGTGACCCAGTGTCAGTGCGTGGACCCAGTGTCAGTGTATGGCCAGTGTCAGTGTGACCCAGTGTCAGTGTGACCCAGTGTCGGTGTGTGAGCCAGTGTCAGTGTGTGGTCCAGTGCCACTGTGCCCCAGTGTCTGTGTGTGACCCAGTGTCAGTGTGTGACCCCGTGTCAGTGTGTGTGGACCCAGTGACAGTGTGTGACCCAGTGTCAGTGCGTGGACCCAGTGTCAGTGTGACTCAGTGTCAGTGTATGGCCAGTGTCAGTGTGTGGCCCAGTGTCAGTGTGGACCCAGTGACAGTGTGTGACCCAGTGTCAGTGTGACCCAGTGTCAGTGTGTGACCCAGTGTTAGTGTGGACCCAGTGACAATGTGTGACCCAGTGTCAATGTGACCCAGTGTCAGTGTGACCCAGTGTCAGTGTGTGAGCCAGTGTCAGTGTGTGGTCCAGTGTCACTGTGCCCCAGTGTCTGTGTGTGACCCAGTGTCAGTGTGTGACCCCGTGTCAGTGTGTGCCCCAGTGTTGGCGTGACCCAGTGTCAGTGCGTGGACCCAGTGTCAGTGTGTGTTTCAGTATCACTGTGACCCAGTGTTAGAGTAAGATCCAGTGTCAGTGTGTGTGATCCAGTGTCAGTGTGTGGCACAGAGTCAGTGTGGTCCAGTGTCACTGTGCCCCAGTGTCTGTGTGTGACCCAGTGTCAGTGTGTGACCGCGTGTCAGTGTGTGTAGACCCAGTGACAGTGGGTGACCCAGTGTCAATGTGTGGACCCAGTGTCAGTGTGACCCAGTGTCAGTGTGTGAGCCAGTGTCAGTGTGTGGTCCAGTGTCACTGTGCCCGAGTGTCTGTGTGTGACCCAGTGTCAGTGCGTGGGCCCAGTGTCAGTGTGTGATCCAGTGTAACTGTGACCCAGTGTCAGTGTAAGATCCAGTGTCAGTGTGTGTGACCCAGTGTCAGTGTGTGGCCCAGAGTTATTGTGTGGGCCAAGTGTCAGTGTGTGACCCAGTGTCAGTGTGTGACCCAGTGAAAGTGTGACCCAGTGTCAGTGTGTGAGCCCAGAGTCAGTGTGTGTGGACCCATGACAGTGTGTGAGCCAGTGTCAGTGTGTGACCCAGTGTCACTGTGCCCCAGTGTCTGTGTGTGACCCAGTGTCAGTGTGTGACCCAGTGTCAGTTTGTGTGACCCAGTGTCAGTGTGTGATCCAGTGTCAGTGTGTGCCCCAGCGTCAGTGTGTGACCCAGTGTCAGTGTGTGGGCCAAGTGTCAGTGGTTGTTCCAGTGTCACTGTGACCCAATGTCAGTGTAAGATCCAGTGTCAGTGTGTGTGACCCAGTATCAGTGTGTGGCCCAGAGTCAGTGTAAGACCCAGTGTCAATGTGTGACCCAGTGTCATTGTGTGTGGACCCAGTGACAGTGTGTGACCCAGTGTCAGTGTGTGACCCAGTGTCAGTGTGTGCCCCAGTGTCAGTGTGTGACCCAGTGTCAGTGTGTGTCCCAGCGTCAGTGCGTGGGCCCAGTGTCAGTGTGTGTTCCAATGTCAGTGTAAGACCCAGTGTCAGTGTGTGATCCAGTGTCAGTGTGCGTCCCAGTATCACTGTGACCCAGTGTCAGTGTAAGATCCAGTATCAGTGTGTGTAACCCAGTGTCAGTGTGTTGCCCAGAGTCAGTGTGTGGGCCAAGTGTCAGTGTGTGACCCAGTGTCAGTGTGTGACCCAGTGTCAGTGGGTGGACCCAGTGTCATTGTGACTCAGTGTCAGTGTGTGAGCCAGTGTCAGTGTGACCCAGTGTCAGAGTGACCCAGTGTCAGTGTGTGACCCAGTGTCAGTGGGTGGACCCAGTGTCATTGTGACTCAGTGTCAGTGTATGGCCAGTGTCAGTGTGTGACCCAGTGTCAGTGTGTGACCCAGTGTTAGTGTGGGCCCAGTGTCAGTTTGTGACCCAGTGTCAGTGTGTGATCCAGTGTCAGTGTGACCCAGTGTCAGTGTGACCCAGTGTCAGTGTGACCCAGTGTCAGTGTGTGATCCAGTGCCAGTGTACGTCCCAGTGTCAGTGTGACCCAATGTCATTGTGACCTAGTGTCAGTGTGACCCAGTGTCAGTGCGTGGACCCAGTGTCAGTGTGACTCAGTGTCAGTGTATGGCCAGTGTCAGTGTGTGACCCAGTGTCAGTGTGTGACCCAGTGTTAGTGTGGACCCAGTGACAGTGTGTGACCCAGTGTCAGTGTGACCCAGTGTCAGTGTGACCCAGTGTCAGTGTGTGACCCAGTGGTAGTGTGGACCCAGTGACAGTGTGTGACCCAGTTTCAGTGTGACCCAGTGTCAGGGTGACCCAGTGTCAGTGTGTGACCCAGTGTCAGTGTAAGACCCAGTGTCAGTGTGTGATCCAGTGTCAGTGTGCGTCCCAGTGTCAGTGTGACCCAGTGTCAGCGTGACCTAGTGTCAGCGTGACCTAGTGTCAGTGTGACCCAATGTCAGTGTGTCACCCAGCGTCAGTGCGTGGACCCAGTGTCAGTGTGACTCAATGTCAGTGTATGGCCAGTGTCAGTGTGTGACCCGGTGTCAGTGTGTGACCCAGTGTTAGTGTGGACCCAGTGACAGTGTGTGACCCAGTGTCAGTGTGACCCAGTGCCAGTGTGACCCAGTGTCAGTGTGTGACACAGTGTTAGTGTGGACCCAGTGACAGTGTGTGACCCAGTGTCAGTGTGACCCAGTGTCAGTGTGTGACCCAGTGTCAGTGTGTGATCCAGTGTCAGTGTGACCCAGTGTTAGTGTGGACCCAGTGTCAGTGTGTGACCCAGTGTCAATTTGTGACCCAGTGTCAGTGTGTGCCCCAGTGTCAGTGTGACCCAGTGTCAGTGTGTGGGCCCAGTGTCAGTGTGTGTGGACCCAGTGACAGTGTGTGACCCAGTGTCAGTGCGTGGGCCCAGTTTCAGTGTGTGTTCCAGTGTCACTGTGACCCAGTGTCAGTGTAAGATCCAGTGTCAGTGTGTGTGATCCAGTGTCAGTGTGTGATCCAGTGTCAGTGTGCGTCCCAGTGTCAGTGTGACCCAGTGTCAGTGTGACCTAGTGTCAGTGTGACGCAGTGTCAGTGTGTGACCCAGTGTCAGTGCGTGGATCCAGTGTCAGTGTGACTCAGTGTCAGTGTATGGCCAGTGTCAGTGTGTGGTCCAGTGTCACCGTGCCCCAGTGTCGGTGTGACCCAGTGTCAGTGTGTGGGCCCAGTGTCAGTGTGTGTGGACCCAGTGGCAGTGTGTGACCCAGTGTCAGTGCGTGGACCCAGTGTCAGTGTGACTCAGTGTCAGTGTATGGCCAGTGTCAGTGTGACCCAGTGTCAGTGTGACCCAGTGTCGGTGTGTGAGCCAGTGTCAGTGTGTGGTCCAGTGCCACTGTGCCCCAGTGTCTGTGTGTGACCCAGTGTCAGTGTGTGACCCCGTGTCAGTGTGTGTGGACCCAGTGACAGTGTGTGACCCAGTGTCAGTGCGTGGACCCAGTGTCAGTGTGACTCAGTGTCAGTGTATGGCCAGTGTCAGTGTGTGGCCCAGTGTCAGTGTGGACCCAGTGACAGTGTGTGACCCAGTGTCAGTGTGACCCAGTGTCAGTGTGTGACCCAGTGTTAGTGTGGACCCAGTGACAATGTGTGACCCAGTGTCAATGTGACCCAGTGTCAGTGTGACCCAGTGTCAGTGTGTGAGCCAGTGTCAGTGTGTGGTCCAGTGTCACTGTGCCCCAGTGTCTGTGTGTGACCTAGTGTCAGTGTGTGACCCCGTGTCAGTGTGTGCCCCAGTGTCGGCGTGACCCAGTGTCAGTGCGTGGACCCAGTGTCAGTGTGTGTTTCAGTATCACTGTGACCCAGTGTTAGAGTAAGATCCAGTGTCAGTGTGTGTGATCCAGTGTCAGTGTGTGGCACAGAGTCAGTGTGGTCCAGTGTCACTGTGCCCCAGTGTCTGTGTGTGACCCAGTGTCAGTGTGTGACCGCGTGTCAGTGTGTGTGGACCCAGTGACAGTGGGTGACCCAGTGTCAATGTGTGGACCCAGTGTCAGTGTGACCCAGTGTCAGTGTGTGAGCCAGTGTCAGTGTGTGGTCCAGTGTCACTGTGCCCGAGTGTCTGTGTGTGACCCAGTGTCAGTGCGTGGGCCCAGTGTCAGTGTGTGATCCAGTGTAACTGTGACCCAGTGTCAGTGTAAGATCCAGTGTCAGTGTGTGTGACCCAGTGTCAGTGTGTGGCCCAGAGTTAGTGTGTGGGCCAAGTGTCAGTGTGTGACCCAGTGTCAGTGTGTGACCCAGTGAAAGTGTGACCCAGTGTCAGTGTGTGGGCCCAGAGTCAGTGTGTGTGGACCCATGACAGTGTGTGAGCCAGTGTCAGTGTGTGGTCCAGTGTCACTGTGCCCCAGTGTCTGTGTGTGACCCAGTGTCAGTGTGTGACCCAGTGTCAGTTTGTGTGACCCAGTGTCAGTGTGTGATCCAGTGTCAGTGTGTGCCCCAGCGTCAGTGTGTGACCCAGTGTCAGTGTGTGGGCCAAGTGTCAGTGGTTGTTCCAGTGTCACTGTGACCCAATGTCAGTGTAAGATCCAGTGTCAGTGTGTGTGACCCAGTATCAGTGTGTGGCCCAGAGTCAGTGTAAGACCCAGTGTCAATGTGTGACCCAGTGTCATTGTGTGTGGACCCAGTGACAGTGTGTGACCCAGTGTCAGTGTGTGACCCCGTGTCAGTGTGTGCCCCAGTGTCAGTGTGTGACCCAGTGTCAGTGTGTGTCCCAGCGTCAGTGCGTGGGCCCAGTGTCAGTGTGTGTTCCAATGTCAGTGTGCGTCCCAGTGTCATTGTGACCCAGTGTCAGTGTGACTCAGTGTCAGTGTATGGCCAGTGTCAGTGTGCGTCCCAGTGTCAGTGTGACCCAGTGTCAGCGTGACCTAGTGTCAGTGTGACCCAATGTCAGTGTGTCACCCAGCGTCAGTGCGTGGACCCAGTGTCAGTGTGACTCAATGTCAGTGTATGGCCAGTGTCAGTGTGTGACCCGGTGTCAGTGTGTGACCCAGTGTTAGTGTGGACCCAGTGACAGTGTGTGACCCAGTGTTAGTGTGACCCAGTGCCAGTGTGACCCAGTGTCAGTGTGTGACACAGTGTTAGTGTGGACCCAGTGACAGTGTGTGACCCAGTGTCAGTGTGACCCAGTGTCAGTGTGTGACCCAGTGTCAGTGTGTGATCCAGTGTCAGTGTGACCCAGTGTTAGTGTGGACCCAGTGTCAGTGTGTGACCCAGTGTCAATTTGTGACCCAGTGTCAGTGTGTGCCCCAGTGTCAGTGTGACCCAGTGTCAGTGTGTGGGCCCAGTGTCAGTGTGTGTGGACCCAGTGACAGTGTGTGACCCAGTGTCAGTGCGTGGGCCCAGTTTCAGTGTGTGTTCCAGTGTCACTGTGACCCAGTGTCAGTGTAAGATCCAGTGTCAGTGTGTGTGATCCAGTGTCAGTGTGTGGCCTAGAGTCAGTGTGTGGGCCCAGTGCCAGTGTGTGACCCAGTGTCAGTGTAAGACCCAGTGTCAGTGTGTGATCCAGTGTCAGTGTGCGTCCCAGTGTCAGTGTGACCCAGTGTCAGTGTGACCTAGTGTCAGTGTGACCCAGTGTCAGTGTGTGACCCAGTGTCAGTGCGTGGATCCAGTGTCAGTGTGACTCAGTGTCATTGTATGGCCAGTGTCAGTGTGTGGTCCAGTGTCACTGTGCCCCAGTGTCGGTGTGACCCAGTGTCAGTGTGTGGGCCCAGTGTCAGTGTGTGTGGACCCAGTGACAGTGTGTGACCCAGTGTCAGTGCGTGGACCCAGTGTCAGTGTATGGCCAGTGTCAGTGTGACCCAGTGTCAGTGTGACCCAGTGTCGGTGTGTGAGCCAGTGTCAGTGTGTGGTCCAGTGCCACTGTGCCCCAGTGTCTGTGTGTGACCCAGTGTCAGTGTGTGACCCCGTGTCAGTGTGTGTGGACCCAGTGACAGTGTGTGACCCAGTGTCAGTGCGTGGACCCAGTGTCAGTGTATGGCCAGTGTCAGTGTGTGGCCCAGTGTCAGTGTGGACCCAGTGACAGTGTGTGACCCAGTGTCAGTGTGACCCAGTGTCAGTGTGTGACCCAGTGTTAGTGTGGACCCAGTGACAATGTGTGACCCAGTGTCAATGTGACCCAGTGTCAGTGTGACCCAGTGTCAGTGTGTGAGCCAGTGTCAGTGTGTGGTCCAGTGTCACTGTGCCCCAGTGTCTGTGTGTGACCCAGTGTCAGTGTGTGACCCCGTGTCAGTGTGTGCCCCAGTGTTGGCGTGACCCAGTGTCAGTGCGTGGACCCAGTGTCAGTGTGTGTTTCAGTATCACTGTGACCCAGTGTTAGAGTAAGATCCAGTGTCAGTGTGTGTGATCCAGTGTCAGTGTGTGGCACAGAGTCAGTGTGGTCCAGTGTCACTGTGCCCCAGTGTCTGTGTGTGACCCAGTGTCAGTGTGTGACCGCGTGTCAGTGTGTGTAGACCCAGTGACAGTGGGTGACCCAGTGTCAATGTGTGGACCCAGTGTCAGTGTGACCCAGTGTCAGTGTGTGAGCCAGTGTCAGTGTGTGGTCCAGTGTCACTGTGCCCGAGTGTCTGTGTGTGACCCAGTGTCAGTGCGTGGGCCCAGTGTCAGTGTGTGATCCAGTGTAACTGTGACCCAGTGTCAGTGTAAGATCCAGTGTCAGTGTGTGTGACCCAGTGTCAGTGTGTGGCCCAGAGTTATTGTGTGGGCCAAGTGTCAGTGTGTGACCCAGTGCCAGTGTGTGACCCAGTGAAAGTGTGACCCAGTGTCAGTGTGTGAGCCCAGAGTCAGTGTGTGTGGACCCATGACAGTGTGTGAGCCAGTGTCAGTGTGTGACCCAGTGTCACTGTGCCCCAGTGTCTGTGTGTGACCCAGTGTCAGTGTGTGACCCAGTGTCAGTTTGTGTGACCCAGTGTCAGTGTGTGATCCAGTGTCAGTGTGTGCCCCAGCGTCAGTGTGTGACCCAGTGTCAGTGTGTGGGCCAAGTGTCAGTGGTTGTTCCAGTGTCACTGTGACCCAATGTCAGTGTGTGTTCCAGTGTCAGTGTGTGACCCCGTGTCAGTGTGTGCCCCAGTGTTGGCGTGACCCAGTGTCAGTGCGTGGACCCAGTGTCAGTGTGTGTTTCAGTATCACTGTGACCCAGTGTTAGAGTAAGATCCAGTGTCAGTGTGTGTGATCCAGTGTCAGTGTGTGGCACAGAGTCAGTGTGGTCCAGTGTCACTGTGCCCCAGTGTCTGTGTGTGACCCAGTGTCAGTGTGTGACCGCGTGTCAGTGTGTGTAGACCCAGTGACAGTGGGTGACCCAGTGTCAATGTGTGGACCCAGTGTCAGTGTGACCCAGTGTCAGTGTGTGAGCCAGTGTCAGTGTGTGGTCCAGTGTCACTGTGCCCGAGTGTCTGTGTGTGACCCAGTGTCAGTGCGTGGGCCCAGTGTCAGTGTGTGATCCAGTGTAACTGTGACCCAGTGTCAGTGTAAGATCCAGTGTCAGTGTGTGTGACCCAGTGTCAGTGTGTGGCCCAGAGTTATTGTGTGGGCCAAGTGTCAGTGTGTGACCCAGTGTCAGTGTGTGACCCAGTGAAAGTGTGACCCAGTGTCAGTGTGTGAGCCCAGAGTCAGTGTGTGTGGACCCATGACAGTGTGTGAGCCAGTGTCAGTGTGTGACCCAGTGTCACTGTGCCCCAGTGTCTGTGTGTGACCCAGTGTCAATGTGTGACCCAGTGTCATTGTGTGTGGACCCAGTGACAGTGTGTGACCCAGTGTCAGTGTGTGACCCAGTGTCAGTGTGTGCCCCAGTGTCAGTGTGTGACCCAGTGTCAGTGTGTGTCCCAGCGTCAGTGCGTGGGCCCAGTGTCAGTGTGTGTTCCAATGTCAGTGTAAGACCCAGTGTCAGTGTGTGATCCAGTGTCAGTGTGCGTCCCAGTATCACTGTGACCCAGTGTCAGTGTAAGATCCAGTATCAGTGTGTGTAACCCAGTGTCAGTGTGTTGCCCAGAGTCAGTGTGTGGGCCAAGTGTCAGTGTGTGACCCAGTGTCAGTGTGTGACCCAGTGTCAGTGGGTGGACCCAGTGTCATTGTGACTCAGTGTCAGTGTGTGTTCCAGTATCACTGTGACCCAGTGTCAGAGTGACCCAGTGTCAGTGTGTGACCCAGTGTCAGTGGGTGGACCCAGTGTCATTGTGACTCAGTGTCAGTGTATGGCCAGTGTCAGTGTGTGACCCAGTGTCAGTGTGTGACCCAGTGTTAGTGTGGGCCCAGTGTCAGTTTGTGACCCAGTGTCAGTGTGTGATCCAGTGTCAGTGTGACCCAGTGTCAGTGTGACCCAGTGTCAGTGTGACCCAGTGTCAGTGTGTGATCCAGTGCCAGTGTACGTCCCAGTGTCAGTGTGACCCAATGTCATTGTGACCTAGTGTCAGTGTGACCCAGTGTCAGTGCGTGGACCCAGTGTCAGTGTGACTCAGTGTCAGTGTATGGCCAGTGTCAGTGTGTGACCCAGTGTCAGTGTGTGACCCAGTGTTAGTGTGGACCCAGTGACAGTGTGTGACCCAGTGTCAGTGTGACCCAGTGTCAGTGTGACCCAGTGTCAGTGTGTGACCCAGTGGTAGTGTGGACCCAGTGACAGTGTGTGACCCAGTTTCAGTGTGACCCAGTGTCAGGGTGACCCAGTGTCAGTGTGTGACCCAGTGTCAGTGTAAGACCCAGTGTCAGTGTGTGATCCAGTGTCAGTGTGCGTCCCAGTGTCAGTGTGACCCAGTGTCAGCGTGACCTAGTGTCAGCGTGACCTAGTGTCAGTGTGACCCAATGTCAGTGTGTCACCCAGCGTCAGTGCGTGGACCCAGTGTCAGTGTGACTCAATGTCAGTGTATGGCCAGTGTCAGTGTGTGACCCGGTGTCAGTGTGTGACCCAGTGTTAGTGTGGACCCAGTGACAGTGTGTGACCCAGTGTCAGTGTGACCCAGTGCCAGTGTGACCCAGTGTCAGTGTGTGACACAGTGTTAGTGTGGACCCAGTGACAGTGTGTGACCCAGTGTCAGTGTGACCCAGTGTCAGTGTGTGACCCAGTGTCAGTGTGTGATCCAGTGTCAGTGTGACCCAGTGTTAGTGTGGACCCAGTGTCAGTGTGTGACCCAGTGTCAATTTGTGACCCAGTGTCAGTGTGTGCCCCAGTGTCAGTGTGACCCAGTGTCAGTGTGTGGGCCCAGTGTCAGTGTGTGTGGACCCAGTGACAGTGTGTGACCCAGTGTCAGTGCGTGGGCCCAGTTTCAGTGTGTGTTCCAGTGTCACTGTGACCCAGTGTCAGTGTAAGATCCAGTGTCAGTGTGTGTGATCCAGTGTCAGTGTGTGATCCAGTGTCAGTGTGCGTCCCAGTGTCAGTGTGACCCAGTGTCAGTGTGACCTAGTGTCAGTGTGACGCAGTGTCAGTGTGTGACCCAGTGTCAGTGCGTGGATCCAGTGTCAGTGTGACTCAGTGTCAGTGTATGGCCAGTGTCAGTGTGTGGTCCAGTGTCACCGTGCCCCAGTGTCGGTGTGACCCAGTGTCAGTGTGTGGGCCCAGTGTCAGTGTGTGTGGACCCAGTGGCAGTGTGTGACCCAGTGTCAGTGCGTGGACCCAGTGTCAGTGTGACTCAGTGTCAGTGTATGGCCAGTGTCAGTGTGACCCAGTGTCAGTGTGACCCAGTGTCGGTGTGTGAGCCAGTGTCAGTGTGTGGTCCAGTGCCACTGTGCCCCAGTGTCTGTGTGTGACCCAGTGTCAGTGTGTGACCCCGTGTCAGTGTGTGTGGACCCAGTGACAGTGTGTGACCCAGTGTCAGTGCGTGGACCCAGTGTCAGTGTGACTCAGTGTCAGTGTATGGCCAGTGTCAGTGTGTGGCCCAGTGTCAGTGTGGACCCAGTGACAGTGTGTGACCCAGTGTCAGTGTGACCCAGTGTCAGTGTGTGACCCAGTGTTAGTGTGGACCCAGTGACAATGTGTGACCCAGTGTCAATGTGACCCAGTGTCAGTGTGACCCAGTGTCAGTGTGTGAGCCAGTGTCAGTGTGTGGTCCAGTGTCACTGTGCCCCAGTGTCTGTGTGTGACCTAGTGTCAGTGTGTGACCCCGTGTCAGTGTGTGCCCCAGTGTCGGCGTGACCCAGTGTCAGTGCGTGGACCCAGTGTCAGTGTGTGTTTCAGTATCACTGTGACCCAGTGTTAGAGTAAGATCCAGTGTCAGTGTGTGTGATCCAGTGTCAGTGTGTGGCACAGAGTCAGTGTGGTCCAGTGTCACTGTGCCCCAGTGTCTGTGTGTGACCCAGTGTCAGTGTGTGACCGCGTGTCAGTGTGTGTGGACCCAGTGACAGTGGGTGACCCAGTGTCAATGTGTGGACCCAGTGTCAGTGTGACCCAGTGTCAGTGTGTGAGCCAGTGTCAGTGTGTGGTCCAGTGTCACTGTGCCCGAGTGTCTGTGTGTGACCCAGTGTCAGTGCGTGGGCCCAGTGTCAGTGTGTGATCCAGTGTAACTGTGACCCAGTGTCAGTGTAAGATCCAGTGTCAGTGTGTGTGACCCAGTGTCAGTGTGTGGCCCAGAGTTAGTGTGTGGGCCAAGTGTCAGTGTGTGACCCAGTGTCAGTGTGTGACCCAGTGAAAGTGTGACCCAGTGTCAGTGTGTGGGCCCAGAGTCAGTGTGTGTGGACCCATGACAGTGTGTGAGTCAGTGTCAGTGTGTGGTCCAGTGTCACTGTGCCCCAGTGTCTGTGTGTGACCCAGTGTCAGTGTGTGACCCAGTGTCAGTTTGTGTGACCCAGTGTCAGTGTGTGATCCAGTGTCAGTGTGTGCCCCAGCGTCAGTGTGTGACCCAGTGTCAGTGTGTGGGCCAAGTGTCAGTGGTTGTTCCAGTGTCACTGTGACCCAATGTCAGTGTAAGATCCAGTGTCAGTGTGTGTGACCCAGTATCAGTGTGTGGCCCAGAGTCAGTGTAAGACCCAGTGTCAATGTGTGACCCAGTGTCATTGTGTGTGGACCCAGTGACAGTGTGTGACCCAGTGTCAGTGTGTGACCCCGTGTCAGTGTGTGCCCCAGTGTCAGTGTGTGACCCAGTGTCAGTGTGTGTCCCAGCGTCAGTGCGTGGGCCCAGTGTCAGTGTGTGTTCCAATGTCAGTGTGCGTCCCAGTGTCATTGTGACCCAGTGTCAGTGTGACTCAGTGTCAGTGTATGGCCAGTGTCGGTGTGCGACCCAGTGTCAGTGTGTGACCCAGTGTTAGTGTGGACCCAGTGTTTGTGTGTGACCCAGTGTCAGTGTGTGAACCCGTGTCAGTGTGTGAGCCAGTGTCAGTGTGTGGTCCAGTGTCACTGTGCCCCAGTGTCTGTGTGTGACCCAGTGTCAGTGTGTGACCCCGTGTCAGTGTGTGCCCCAGTGTCGGCGTGACACAATGTCAGTGCGTGGACCCAGTGTCAGTGTGTGTTTCAGTATCACTGTGACCCAGTGTTAGAGTAAGATCCAGTGTCAGTGTGTGTGATCCAGTGTCAGTGTGTGGCACAGAGTCAGTGTGGTCCAGTGTCACCGTGCCCCAGTGTCTGTGTGTGACCCAGTGTCAGTGTGTGACCGCGTGTCAGTGTGTGTGGACCCAGTGACAGTGGGTGACCCAGTGTCAATGTGTGGACCCAGTGTCAGTGTGACCCAGTGTCAGTGTGTGAGCCAGTGTCAGTGTGTGGTCCAGTGTCACTGTGCCCGAGTGTCTGTGTGTGACCCAGTGTCAGTGCGTGGGCCCAGTGTCAGTGTGTGATCCAGTGTAACTGTGACCCAGTGTCAGTGTAAGATCCAGTGTCAGTGTGTGTGACCCAGTGTCAGTGTGTGGCCCAGAGTTAGTGTGTGGGCCAAGTGTCAGTGTGTGACCCAGTGTCAGTGTGTGACCCAGTGAAAGTGTGACCCAGTGTCAGTGTGCGGCCCAGAGTCAGTGTGTGTGGACCCATGACAGTGTGTGAGCCAGTGTCAGTGTGTGGTCCAGTGTCACTGTGCCCCAGTGTCTGTGTGTGACCCAGTGTCAGTGTGTGACCCAGTGTCAGTTTGTGTGACCCAGTGTCAGTGTGTGATCCCGTGTCAGTGTGTGCCCCAGCGTCAGTGTGTGACCCAGTGTCAGTGTGTGGGCCAAGTGTCAGTGGTTGTTCCAGTGTCACTGTGACCCAATGTCAGTGTAAGATCCAGTGTCAGTGTGTGTGACCCAGTATCAGTGTGTGGCCCAGAGTCAGTGTAAGACCCAGTGTCAATGTGTGACCCAGTGTCATTGTGTGTGGACCCAGTGATAGTGTGTGACCCAGTGTCAGTGTGTGACCCAGTGTCACTGTGCCCCAGTGTCTGTGTGTGACCCAGTGTCAGTGTGTGACCCAGTGTCAGTTTGTGTGACCCAGTGTCAGTGTGTGATCCAGTGTCAGTGTGTGCCCCAGCGTCAGTGTGTGACCCAGTGTCAGTGTGTGGGCCAAGTGTCAGTGGTTGTTCCAGTGTCAATGTGACCCAATGTCAGTGTAAGATCCAGTGTCAGTGTGTGTGACCCAGTATCAGTGTGTGGCCCAGAGTCAGTGTAAGACCCAGTGTCAATGTGTGACCCAGTGTCATTGTGTGTGGACCCAGTGACAGTGTGTGACCCAGTGTCAGTGTGTGACCCAGTGTCAGTGTGTGCCTCAGTGTCAGTGTGTGACCCAGTGTCAGTGTGTGTCCCAGCGTCAGTGCGTGGGCCCAGTGTCAGTGTGTGTTCCAATGTCAGTGTGCGTCCCAGTGTCATTGTGACCCAGTGTCAGTGTGACTCAGTGTCAGTGTATGGCCAGTGTCGGTGTGTGACCCAGTGTCAGTGTGTGACCCAGTGTTAGTGTGGACCCAGTGTTTGTGTGTGACCCAGTGTCAGTGTGTGAACCCGTGTCAGTGTGTGCCCCAGTGTCGGTGTGACCCAGTGTCAGTGCATGGGCCCAGTGTCAGTGTGTGTTCCAGTATCACTGTGACCCAGTGTTTGAGTAAGATCCAGTGTCAATGTGTGTGATCCAGTGTCAGTGTGTGGTCCAGTGTCACTGTGCCCGAGTGTCTGTGTGTGACCCAGTGTCAGTGCGTGGGCCCAGTGTCAGTGTGTGATCCAGTGTAACTGTGACCCAGTGTCAGTGTAAGATCCAGTGTCAGTGTGTGTGACCCAGTGTCAGTGTGTGGCCCAGAGTTAGTGTGTGGGCCAAGTGTCAGTGTGTGACCCAGTGTCAGTGTGTGACCCAGTGAAAGTGTGACCCAGTGTCAGTGTGCGGCCCAGAGTCAGTGTGTGTGGACCCATGACAGTGTGTGAGCCAGTGTCAGTGTGTGGTCCAGTGTCACTGTGCCCCAGTGTCTGTGTGTGACCCAGTGTCAGTGTGTGACCCAGTGTCAGTTTGTGTGACCCAGTGTCAGTGTGTGATCCCGTGTCAGTGTGTGCCCCAGCGTCAGTGTGTGACCCAGTGTCAGTGTGTGGGCCAAGTGTCAGTGGTTGTTCCAGTGTCACTGTGACCCAATGTCAGTGTAAGATCCAGTGTCAGTGTGTGTGACCCAGTATCAGTGTGTGGCCCAGAGTCAGTGTAAGACCCAGTGTCAATGTGTGACCCAGTGTCATTGTGTGTGGACCCAGTGATAGTGTGTGACCCAGTGTCAGTGTGTGACCCAGTGTCACTGTGCCCCAGTGTCTGTGTGTGACCCAGTGTCAGTGTGTGACCCAGTGTCAGTTTGTGTGACCCAGTGTCAGTGTGTGATCCAGTGTCAGTGTGTGCCCCAGCGTCAGTGTGTGACCCAGTGTCAGTGTGTGGGCCAAGTGTCAGTGGTTGTTCCAGTGTCACTGTGACCCAATGTCAGTGTAAGATCCAGTGTCAGTGTGTGTGACCCAGTATCAGTGTGTGGCCCAGAGTCAGTGTAAGACCCAGTGTCAATGTGTGACCCAGTGTCATTGTGTGTGGACCCAGTGACAGTGTGTGACCCAGTGTCAGTGTGTGACGCAGTGTCAGTGTGTGCCCCAGTGTCAGTGTGTGACCCAGTGTCAGTGTGTGTCCCAGCGTCAGTGCGTGGGCCCAGTGTCAGTGTGTGTTCCAATGTCAGTGTGCGTCCCAGTGTCATTGTGACCCAGTGTCAGTGTGACTCAGTGTCAGTGTATGGCCAGTGTCGGTGTGTGACCCAGTGTCAGTGTGTGACCCAGTGTTAGTGTGGACCCAGTGTTTGTGTGTGACCCAGTGTCAGTGTGTGAACCCGTGTCAGTGTGTGCCCCAGTGTCGGTGTGACCCAGTGTCAGTGCATGGGCCCAGTGTCAGTGTGTGTTCCAGTATCACTGTGACCCAGTGTTTGAGTAAGATCCAGTGTCAATGTGTGTGATCCAGTGTCAGTGTGTGGCCCAGAGTCAGTGTGTGGGCCCAGTGTCAGTGCGACTCAGTGTCAGTGTGTGAGCCAGTGTCAGTGTGACCCAGTGTCATAGTGACCCAGTGTCAGTGTGTGACCCAGTGTCAGTGCGTGGACCCAGTGTCATTGTGACTCAGTGTCAGTGTATGGCCAGTGTCAATGTGTGACCCAGTGTCAGTGTGTGACCCAGTGTTAGTGTGGACCCAGTGTCAGTGTGTGACCCAGTGTCAGTTTGTGACCCAGTGTCAGTGTGTGATCCAGTGTCAGTGTGACCCAGTGTCAGTGTGACCCAGTGTCACTGTGCCCCAGTGTCAGTGTGTGACCCAGTGTCAGTGTGTGATCCAGTGTCAGTGTACGTCCCAGTGTCAGTGTGACCCAATGTCAGTGTGACCTAGTGTCAGTGTGACCCAGTGTCAGTGCATGGACCCAGTGTCAGTGTGACTCAGTGTCAGTGTATGGCCAGTGTCAGTGTGTGACCCAGTGTCAGTGTGACCCAGTGTCAGGGTGACGCAGTGTCAGTGTGTGGTCCAATGTCATAGTGACCCAGTGTCAGTGTGTGACCCAGTGTCAGTGCGTGGACCCAGTGTCATTGTGACTCAGTGTCAGTGTATGGCCAGTGTCAGTGTGTGACCCAGTGTCAGTGTGTGACCCAGTGTTAGTGTGGACCCAGTGTCAGTGTGTGACCCAGTGTCAGTTTGTGACCCAGTGCCAGTGTGTGATCCAGTGTCAGTGTGACCCAGTGTCAGTGTGACCCAGTGTCACTGTGCCCCAGTGTCTGTGTGTGACCCAGTGTCAGTGTGTGATCCAGTGTCAGTGTACGTCCCAGTGTCAGTGTGACCCAATGTCAGTGTGACCTAGTGTCAGTGTGACCCAGTGTCAGTGCATGGACCCAGTGTCAGTGTGACTCAGTGTCAGTGTATGGCCAGTGTCAGTGTGTGACCCAGTGTCAGTGTGTGACCCAGTGTCAGTGTGACCCAGTGTCAGGGTGACGCAGTGTCAGTGTGTGGTCCAGTGTCACTGTGCCCCAGTGTCTATGTGTGACCCAGTGTCAGTGTGTGACCTCGTGTCAGTGTGTGCCCCAGTGTCGGTGTGACCCAGTGTCAGTGTGTGGACCCAGAGTCAGTGTGTATGGACCCAGTGACAGTGTGTGACCCAGTGTCAATTTGTGGGCTCAGTGTCAGTGTGTGTTCCAGTGTCAGTGTGTGCCCCAGCGTCAGTGTGTGACCCAGTGTCAGTGTGTGGGCCAAGTGTCAGTGGTTGCTCCAGTGTCACTGTGACCCAATGTCAGTGTAAGATCCAGTGTCAGTGTGTGTGACCCAGTATCAGTGTGTGGCCCAGAGTCAGTGTAAGACCCAGTGTCAATGTGTGACCCAGTGTCATTGTGTGTGGACCCAGTGACAGTGTGTGACCCAGTGTCAGTGTGTGACCCAGTGTCACTGTGCCCCAGTGTCTGTGTGCGACCCAGTGTCAGTGTGTGACCCAGTGTCAGTTTGTGTGACCCAGTGTCAGTGTGTGATCCAGTGTCAGTGTGTGCCCCAGCGTCAGTGTGTGACCCAATGTCAGTGTGTGGGCCAAGTGTCAGTGGTTGTTCCAGTGTCACTGTGACCCAATGTCAGTGTAAGATCCAGTGTCAGTGTGTGTGACCCAGTATCAGTGTGTGGCCCAGAGTCAGTGTAAGACCCAGTGTCAATGTGTGACCCAGTGTCATTGTGTGTGGACCCAGTGACAGTGTGTGACCCAGTGTCAGTGTGTGACCCAGTGTCAGTGTGTGCCCCAGTGTCAGTGTGTGACCCAGTGTCAGTGTGTGTCCCAGCGTCAGTGCGTGGGCCCAGTGTCAGTGTGTGTTCCAATGTCAGTGTGCGTCCCAGTGTCATTGTGACCCAGTGTCAGTGTGACTCAGTGTCAGTGTATGGCCAGTGTCGGTGTGTGACCCAGTGTCAGTGTGTGACCCAGTGTTAGTGTGGACCCAGTGTTTGTGTGTGACCCAGTGTCAGTGTGTGAACCCGTGTCAGTGTGTGCCCCAGTGTCGGTGTGACCCAGTGTCAGTGCATGGGCCCAGTGTCAGTGTGTGTTCCAGTATCACTGTGACCCAGTGTTTGAGTAAGATCCAGTGTCAATGTGTGTGATCCAGTGTCAGTGTGTGGCCCAGAGTCAGTGTGTGGGCCCAGTGTCAGTGCGACTCAGTGTCAGTGTGTGAGCCAGTGTCAGTGTGACCCAGTGTCAGAGTGACCCAGTGTCAGTTTGTGACCCAGTGTCAGTGTATGGCCAGTGTCAGTGTGTGACCCAGTGTCAGTGTGTGACCCAGTGTTAGTGTGGACCCAGTGTCAGTGTGTGACCCAGTGTCAGTTTGTGACCCAGTGTCAGTGTGTGATCCAGTGTCAGTGTGACCCAGTGTCAGTGTGACCCAGTGTCACTGTGCCCCAGTGTCTGTGTGTGACCCAGTGTCAGTGTGTGATCCAGTGTCAGTGTACGTCCCAGTGTCAGTGTGACCCAATGTCAGTGTGACCTAGTGTCAGTGTGACCCAGTGTCAATGCATGGACCCAGTGTCAGTGTGACTCAGTGTCAGTGTATGGCCAGTGTCAGTGTGTGACACAGTGTCAGTGTGTGACCCAGTGTCAGTGTGACCCAGTGTCAGGGTGACGCAGTGTCAGTGTGTGGTCCAGTGTCACTGTGCCCCAGTGTCTATGTGTGACCAAGTGTCAGTGTGTGACCTCGTGTCAGTGTGTGCCCCAGTGTCGGTGTGACCCAGTGTCAGTGTGTGGACCCAGTGTCAGTGTGTGATCCAGTGTCAGTGTGACCCAGTGTTAGTGTGGACCCAGTGTCAGTGTGTGACCCAGTGTCAATTTGTGACCCAGTGTCAGTGTGTGCCTCAGTGTCAGTGTGACCCAGTGTCAGTGTGTGACCGCGTGTCAGTGTGTGTGGACCCAGTGACAGTGTGTGACCCAGTGTCAGTGCGTGGGCCCAGTTTCAGTGTGTGTTCCAGTGTCACTGTGACCCAGTGTCAGTGTAAGATCCAGTGTCAGTGTTTGTGATCCAGTGTCAGTGTGTGGCCTAGAGTCAGTGTGTGGGCCCAGTGCCAGTGTGCGACCCAGTGTCAGTGTAAGACCCCGTGTCAGTGTGTGATCCAGTGTCAGTGTGCGTCCCAGTGTCAGTGTGACCCAGTGTCAGTGTGACCTAGTGTCAGTGTGACCCAGTGTCAGTGTGTGACCCAGTGTCAGTGCGTGGATCCAGTGTCAGTGTGACTCAGTGTCAGTGTATGGCCAGTGTCAGTGTGTGGTCCAGTGTCACTGTGCACCAGTGTCAGTGTGACCCAGTGTCAGTGTGTGGGCCCAGTGCCAGTGTGTGTGGACCCAGTGACAGTGTGTGACCCAGTGTCAGTGCGTGGACCCAGTGTCAGTGTGACTCAGTGTCAGTGTATGGCCAGTGTCAGTGTGACCCAGTGTCAGTGTGACCCAGTGTCGGTGTGTGAGCCAGTGTCAGTGTGTGGCCCAGTGCCACTGTGCCCCAGTGTCTGTGTGTGACCCAGTGTCAGTGTGTGACCCCGTGTCAGTGTGTGTGGACCCAGTGACAGTGTGTGACCCAGTGTCAGTGCGTGGACCCAGTGTCAGTGTGACTCAGTGTCAGTGTATGGCCAGTGTCAGTGTGTGGCCCAGTGTCAGTGTGGACCCAGTGACAGTGTGTGACCCAGTGTCAGTGTGACCCAGTGTCAGTGTGTGACCCAGTGTTAGTGTGGACCCAGTGACAATGTGTGACCCAGTGTCAATGTGACCCAGTGTCAGTGTGACCCAGTGTCAGTGTGTGAGCCAGTGTCAGTGTGTGGTCCAGTGTCACTGTGCCCCAGTGTCTGTGTGTGACCCAGTGTCAGTGTGTGACCCCGTGTCAGTGTGTGCCCCAGTGTCGGCGTGACCCAGTGTCAGTGCGTGGACCCAGTGTCAGTGTGTGTTTCAGTATCACTGTGACCCAGTGTTAGAGTAAGATCCAGTGTCAGTGTGTGTGATCCAGTGTCAGTGTGTGGCACAGAGTCAGTGTGGTCCAGTGTCACTGTGCCCCAGTGTCTGTGTGTGACCCAGTGTCAGTGTGTGACCGCGTGTCAGTATGTGTGGACCCAGTGACAGTGGGTGACCCAGTGTCAATGTGTGGACCCAGTGTCAGTGTGACCCAGTGTCAGTGTGTGAGCCAGTGTCAGTGTGTGGTCCAGTGTCACTGTGCCCGAGTGTCTGTGTGTGACCCAGTGTTAGTGCGTGGGCCCAGTGTCAGTGTGTGATCCAGTGTAACTGTGACCCAGTGTCAGTGTAAGATCCAGTGTCAGTGTGTGTGAACGAGTGTCAGTGTGTGGCCCAGAGTTAGTGTGTGGGCCAAGTGTCAGTGTGTGACCCAGTGTCAGTGTATGACCCAGTGAAAGTGTGACCCAGTGTCCGTGTGTGGGCCCAGAGTCAGTGTGTGTGGACCCATGACAGTGTGTGAGCCAGTGTCAGTGGTTGTTCCAGTGTCACTGTGACCCAATGTCAGTGTAAGATCCAGTGTCAGTGTGTGTGACCCAGTATCAGTGTGTGGCCCAGAGTCAGTGTAAGACCCAGTGTCAATGTGTGACCCAGTGTCATTGTGTGCGTACCCAGCGACAGTGTGTGACCCAGTGTCAGTGTGTGACCCAGTGTCAGAGTGTGCCCCAGTGTCAGTGTGTGACCCAGTGTCAGTGTGTGTCCCAGCGTCAGTGCGTGGGCCCAGTGTCAGTGTGTGTTCCAATGTCAGTGTTTGGCCAGTGTCGGTGTGTGACCCAGTGTCAGTGTGTGACCCAGTGTTAGTGTGGACCCAGTGTTTGTGTGTGACCCAGTGTCAGTGTGTGAACCCGTGTCAGTGTGTGCCCCAGTGTCGGTGTGACCCAGTGTCAGTGCATGGGCCCAGTGTCAGTGTGTGTTCCAGTATCACTGTGACCCAGTGTTTGAGTAAGATCCAGTGTCAATGTGTGTGATCCAGTGTCAGTGTGTGGCCCAGAGTCAGTGTGTGGGCCCGGTGTCAGTGCGACTCAGTGTCAGTGTGTGAGCCAGTGTCAGTGTGACCCAGTGTCAGAGTGACCCAGTGTCAGTTTGTGACCCAGTGTCAGTGCGTGGACCCAGTGTCATTGTGACTCAGTGTCAGTGTATGGCCAGTGTCAGTGTGTGACCCAGTGTCAGTGTGTGACCCAGTGTTAGTGTGGACCCAGTGTCAGTGTGTGACCCAGTGTCAGTTTGTGACCCAGTGTCAGTGTGTGCCCCAGTGTCAGTGTGACCCAGTGTCAGTGTGACCCAGTGTCACTGTGCCCCAGTGTCTGTGTGTGACCCAGTGTCAGTGTGTGATCCAGTGTCAGTGTACGTCCCAGTGTCAGTGTGACCCAATGTCAGTGTGACCTAGTGTCAATGTGACCCAGTGTCAATGCATGGACCCAGTGTCAGTGTGACTCAGTGTCAGTGTATGGCCAGTGTCAGTGTGTGACACAGTGTCAGTGTGTGACCCAGTGTCAGTGTGACCCAGTGTCAGGGTGACGCAGTGTCAGTGTGTGGTCCAGTGTCACTGTGCCCCAGTGTCTATGTGTGACCCAGTGTCAGTGTGTGACCTCGTGTCAGTGTGTGCCCCAGTGTCGGTGTGACCCAGTGTCAGTGTGTGGACCCAGAGTCAGTGTGTATGGACCCAGTGACAGTGTGTGACCCAGTGTCACTGTGTGGGCCCAGTGTCAGTGTGTGTTCCAGTGTCAGTGTAAGACCCAGTGTTAGTTTGTGATCCAGTGTCAGTGTGCGTCCCAGTATCACTGTGACCCAGTGTCAGTGTAAGATCCAGTATCAGTGTGTGTATCCCAGTGTCAGTGTGTTGCCCAGAGTCAGTGTGTGGGCCAAGTGTCAGTGTGTGACCCAGTGTCAGTGTGTGACCCAGTGTCAGTGCGTGGACCCAGTGCCATTGTGACTCAGTGTCAGTGTATGGCCAGTGTCAGTGTGTGACCCAGTGTCAGTGTGTGACCCAGTGTTAGTGTGGACCCAGTGTCAGTGTGTGACCCAGTGTCAGTTTGTGACCAAGTGTCAGTGTGTGATCCAGTGTCAGTGTGACCCAGTGTCAGTGTGACCCAGTGTCAGTGTGTGATCCAGTGCCAGTGTACGTCCCAGTGTCAGTGTGACCCAATGTCATTGTGACCTAGTGTCAGTGTGACCCAGTGTCAGTGTGTGACCCAGTGTTAGTGTGGACCCAGTGACAGTGTGTGACCCAGTGTCAGTGTGACCCAGTGTCAGTGTGACCCAGTGTCAGTGTGTGACCCAGTGGTAGTGTGGACCCAGTGACAGTGTGTGACCCAGTTTCAGTGTGACCCAGTGTCAGGGTGACCCAGTGTCAGTGTGTGAGCCAGTGTCAGTGTGTGGTCCAGTGTCACTGTGCCCCAGTGTCTATGTGTGACCCAATGTCAGTGTGTGACCCCGTGTCAGTGTGTGCCCCAGTGTCGGTGTGACCCAGTGTCAGTGTGTGGACCCAGAGTCAGTGTGTATGGACCCAGTGACAGTGTGTGACCCAGTGTCACTGTGTGGGCCCAGTGTCAGTGTGTGTTCCAGTGTCAGTGTAAGACCCAGTGTCAGTGTGTGATCCAGTGTCAGTGTGCGTCCCAGTATCACTGTGACCCAGTGTCAGTGTATGGCCAGTGTCAGCGTGTGACCCAGTGTCAGTGTGTGACCCAGTGTTAGTGTGTACCCAGTGTCAGTGTGTGACCCAGTGTCAGTTTGTGACCCAGTGTCAGTGTGTGACCCAGTGTTAGTGTGGACCCAGTGACAGTGTGTGACCCAGTGTCAGTGTGACCCAGTGTCAGTGTGACCCAGTGTCAGTGTGTGACCCAGTGGTAGTGTGGACCCAGTGACAGTGTGTGACCCAGTGTCAGTGTGACCCGGTGTCAGGGTGACCCAGTGTCAGTGTGTGAGCCAGTGTCAGTGTGTGGTCCAGTGTCACTGTGCCCCAGTGTCTATGTGTGACTAAGTGTCAGTGTGTATGGACCCAGTGACAGTGTGTGACCCAGTGTCACTGCGTGGGCCCAGTGCCAGTGTGTGACCCAGTGTCAGTGTAAGACCCAGTGTCAGTGTGTGATCCAGTGTCAGTGTGCGTCCCAGTGTCAGTGTGACCCAGTGTCAGTGTGACCTAGTGTCAGTGTGACCCAATGTCAGTGTGTCACCCAGTGTCAGTGCGTGGACCCAGTGTCAGTGTGACTCAATGTCAGTGTATGGCCAGTGTCAGTGTGTGACCCGGTGTCAGTGTGTGACCCAGTGTTAGTGTGGACCCAGTGACAGTATGTGACCCAGTGTCAGTGTGACCCAGTGTCAGTGTGACCCAGTGTCAGTCTGTGACACAGTGTTAGTGTGAACCCAGTGGCAGTGTGTGACCCAGTGTCAGTGTGACCCAGTGTCAGTGTGTGACCCAGTGTCAGTGTGTGATCCAGTGTCAGTGTGACCCAGTGTTAGTGTGGACCCAGTGTCCGTGTGTGATCCAGTTTCAATTTGTGACCCAGTGTCAGTGTGTGCCCCAGTGTCAGTGTGACCCAGTGTCAGTGTGTGGGCCCAGTGTCAGTGTGTGTGGACCCAGTGACAGTCTGTGACCCAGTGTCAGTGCGTGGGCTCAGTTTCAGTGTGTGTTCCAGTGTCACTGTGACCCAGTGTCAGTGTAAGATCCAGTGTCAGTGTGTGTGATCCAGTGTCAGTGTGTGGCCTAGAGTCAGTGTGTGGGCCCAGTGCCAGTGTGTGACCCAGTGTCAGTGTAAGACCCAGTGTCAGTGTGTGATCCAGTGGTAGTGTGGACCCAGTGACAGTGTGTGACCCAGTGTCAGTGTGACCCAGTGTCAGGGTGACCCAGTGTCAGTGTGTAAGCCAGTGTCAGTGTGTGGTCCAGTGTCACTGTGCCCCAGTGTCTATGTGTGACTAAGTGTCAGTGTGTATGGACCCAGTGACAGTGTGTGACCCAGTGTCACTGCGTGGGCCCAGTGCCAGTGCGTGACCCAGTGTCAGTGTAACACCCAGTGTCAGTGTGTGATCCAGTGTCAGTGTGCGTCCCAGTGTCAGTGTGACCCAGTGTCAGCGTGACCTAGTGTCAGTGTGACCCAATGTCAGTGTGTCACCCAGTGTCAGTGCGTGGACCCAGTGTCAGTGTGACTCAATGTCAGTGTATGGCCAGTGTCAGTGTGTGACCCGGTGTCAGTGTGTGACCCAGTGTTAGTGTGGACCCAGTGACAGTGCGTGACCCAGTGTCAGTGTGACCCAGTGTCAGTGTGTGACACAGTGTTAGCGTGGACCCAGTGACAGTGCGTGACCCAGTGTCAGTGTGACCCAGTGTCAGTCTGTGACCCAGTGTCAGTATGTGATCCAGTGTCAGTGTGTGCCCCAGCGTCAGTGTGTGACCCAGTGTCAGTGTGTGGGCCAAGTGTCAGTGGTTGTTCCAGTGTCACTGTGACCCAATGTCAGTGTAAGATCCAGTGTCAGTGTGTGTGACCCAGTATCAGTGTGTGGCCCAGAGTCAGTGTAAGACCCAGTGTCAATGTGTGACCCAGTGTCATTGTGTGTGGACCCAGTGACAGTGTGTGACCCAGTGTCAGTGTGTGCCCCAGTGTCAGTGTGTGACCCAGTGTCAGTGTGTGTCCCAGCGTCAGTGCGTGGGCCCAGTGTCAGTGTGTGTTCCAATGTCAGTGTGCGTCCCAGTGTCATTGTGACCCAGTGTCAGTGTGACTCAGTGTCAGTGTATGGCCAGTGTCGGTGTGTGACCCAGTGTCAGTGTGTGACCCAGTGTTAGTATGGACCCAGTGTTTGTGTGTGACCCAGTGTCAGTGTGTGAACCCGTGTCAATGTGTGCCCCAGTGTCGGTGTGACCCAGTGTCAGTGCATGGGCCCAGTGTCAGTGTGTGTTCCAGTATCACTGTGACCCAGTGTTTGAGTAAGATCCAGTGTCAATGTGTGTGATCCAGTGTCAGTGTGTGGCCCAGAGTCAGTGTGTGGGCCCAGTGTCAGTGCGACTCAGTGTCAGTGTGTGAGCCAGTGTCAGTGTGACCCAGTGTCAGAGTGACCCAGTGTCAGTTTGTGACCCAGTGTCAGTGCGTGGACCCAGTGTCATTGTGACTCAGTGTCAGTGTATGGCCAGTGTCAGTGTGTGACCCAGTGTCAGTGTGTGACCCAGTGTCAGTGTGTGACCCAGTGTCAGTTTGTGACCCAGTGCCAGCGTGTGATCCAGTGTCAGTGTGACCCAGTGTCAGTGTGACCCAGTGTCACTGTGCCCCAGTGTCTGTGTGTGACCCAGTGTCAGTGTGTGATCCAGTGTCAGTGTACGTCCCAGTGTCAGTGTGACCCAATGTCAGTGTGACCTAGTGTCAGTGTGACCCAGTGTCAATGCATGGACCCAGTGTCAGTGTGACTCAGTGTCAGCGTATGGCCAGTGTCAGTGTGTGACACAGTGTCAGTGTGTGACCCAGTGTCAGTGTGACCCAGTGTCAGGGTGACGCAGTGTCAGTGTGTGGTCCAGTGTCACTGTGCCCCAGTGTCTATGTGTGACCCAGTGTCAGTGTGTGACCTCGTGTCAGTGTGTGCCCCAGTGTCGGTGTGACCCAGTGTCAGTGTGTGGACCCAGAGTCAGTGTGTATGGACCCAGTGACAGTGTGTGACCCAGTGTCACTGTGTGGGCCCAGTGTCAGTGTGTGTTCCAGTGTCAGTGTAAGACCCAGTGTCAGTGTGTGATCCAGTGTCAGTGTGCGTCCCAGTATCACTGTGACCCAGTGTCAGTGTAAGATCCAGTATCAGTGTGTGTAACCCAGTGTCAGTGTGTTGCCCAGAGTCAGTGTGTGGGCCAAGTGTCAGTGTGTGACCCAGTGTCAGTGTGTGACCCAATGTCAGTGCGTGGATCCAGTGCCATTGTGACTCAGTGTCAGTGTATGGCCAGTGTTAGTGTGTGACCCAGTGTCAGTGTGTGACCCAGTGTTAGTGTGGACCCAGTGTCAGTGTGTGACCCAGTGTCAGTTTGTGACCAGTGTCAGTGTGTGATCCAGTGTCAGTGTGACCCAGTGTCAGTGTGACCCAGTGTCAGTGTGTGATCCAGTGCCAGTGTACGTCCCAGTGTCAGTGTGACCCAATGTCATTGTGACCTAGTGTCAGTGTGACCCAGTGTCAGTGCGTGGACCCAGTGTCAGTGTGACTCAGTGTCAGTGTATGGCCAGTGTCAGTGTGTGACCCAGTGTCAGTGTGTGACCCAGTGTTAGTGTGGACCCAGTGACAGTGTGTGACCCAGTGTCAGTGTGACCCAGTGTCAGTGTGACCCAGTGTCAGTGTGTGACCCAGTGGTAGTGTGGACCCAGTGACAGTGTGTGACCCAGTTTCAGTGTGACCCAGTGTCAGGGTGACCCAGTGTCAGTGTGTGAGCCAGTGTCAGTGTGTGGTCCAGTGTCACTGTGCCCCAGTGTCTATGTGTGACCCAATGTCAGTGTGTGACCCCGTGTCAGTTTGTGTGACCCAGTGTCAGTGTGTGATCCAGTGTCAGTGTGTGTGGACCCAGTGATAGTGTGTGACCCAGTGTCAGTGTGTGGTCCAGTGTCACTGTGCCCCAGTGTCTGTGTGTGACCCAGTGTCGGTGTGTGACCCAGTGTCAGTTTGTGTGACCCAGTGTCAGTGTGTAATCCAGTGTCAGTGTGTGCCCCAGCGTCAGTGTGTGACCCAGTGTCAGTGTGTGGGCCAAGTGTCAGTGGTTGTTCCAGTGTCACTGTGACCCAATGTCAGTGTAAGATCCAGTGCCAGTGTGTGTGACCCAGTATCAGTGTGTGGCCCAGAGTCAGTGTAAGACCCAGTGTCAATGTGTGACCCAGTGTCATTGTGTGTGGACCCAGTGACAGTGTGTGACCCAGTGTCAGTGTGTGACCCCGTGTCAGTGTGTGTGGACCCAGTGACAGTGTGTGACCCAGTGTCAGTGCATGGACCCAGTGTCAGTGTGACTCAGTGTCAGTGTATGGCCAGTGTCAGTGTGTGGCCCAGTGTCAGTGTGGACCCAGTGACATTGTGTGACCCAGTGTCAGTGTGACCCAGTGTCAGTGTGTGACCCAGTGTTAGTGTGGACCCAGTGTTAGTGTGGACCCAGTGTTTGTGTGTGACCCAGTGTCAGTGTGTGAACCCGTGTCAGTGTGTGAGCCAGTGTCAGTGTGTGGTCCAGTGTCACTGTGCCCCAGTGTCTGTGTGTGACCCAGTGTCAGTGTGTGACCCCGTGTCAGTGTGTGCCCCAGTGTCGGCGTGGCCCAGTGTCAGTGCGTGGACCCAGTGTCAGTGTGTGTTTCAGTATCACTGTGACCCAGTGTTAGAGTAAGATCCAGTGTCAGTGTGTGTGATCCAGTGTCAGTGTGTGGCACAGAGTCAGTGTGGTCCAGTGTCACTGTGCCCCAGTGTCTGTGTGTGACCCAGTGTCAGTGTGTGACCGCGTGTCAGTGTGTGTGGACCCAGTGACAGTGGGTGACCCAGTTTCAATGTGTGGACCCAGTGTCAGTGTGACCCAGTGTCAGTGTGTGAGCCAGTGTCATTATGTGATCCAGTGTCACTGTGCCCCAGTGTATGTGTGTGACCCAGTGTCAGCGTGTGACCCCGTGTCAGTGTGTGCCCCAGTGTCAGAGTGACCCAGTGTCAGTGTGTGGGCCCAGTGTCAGTGTGTGTGGACCCAGTGACACTGCATGACCCAGTGTCAGTGTGTGCCCCAGTGTCAGTGTGACCCAGTGTCAGTGTGTGTGGACCCAGTGACAGTGTGTGACCCAGTGTCAGTGCGTGGGCCAGTGTCAGTGTGTGTTCCAGTGTCACTGTGACCCAGTGTCAGTGTAAGAACCAGTGTCAGTGTGTGTGACCCAGCGTAAGTGTATGGCCCAGAGTCAGTTTGTGACCCAGTGTCAGTGTAAGACCCAGTGTCAATGTGTGGGCCCACTGTCAGTGTGTGTGGACCCAGTGACAGTGTGTGACCCAGTGTCAGTGCGTGGGCCAAGTGTCAGTGTGTGTTCCAATGTCAGTGTGCGTCCCAGTGTCAGTGTGACCCAGTTTCAGTGTGACCCAGTGTCAGTGTGTGACCCAGTGTCAGTGTGTGACGCAGTGTCAGTGTGACCCAGTGTCAGTGTGACTCAGTGTCAGTGTATGGCCAGTGTCAGTGTGTGACCCATTGACAGTGTGTGACCCAATGTTAGTGTGGACCCAGTGTCAGCGTGTGACCCAGTGTCAGAGTGACCCAGTGTCAGTGTGTGACCCATTGCCAGTGTAGGTTCCAGTTTCACTGTGACCCAGTGTCAGTGTAAGATCCAGTGTCAGAGTTTGTGACCCAGTGTCAGCGTGTGGCCCAGAGTCAGTGTGTGGACCCAGTGTCAGTGTGTGATCCAATGTCAGTGTGCGTCTCAGAGTCAGTGTGATCCATTGTCAGTGTGACCCAGTGTCAGTGTGACCCAGTGTCAGTGTGTGACCCATTGTCACTGTGTGGACCCAGTGTCAGTGTGTGACCAAGATTCAGTGTGACCCAGTGTCAGTGTGTGAGCCAGTGTCATTATGTGATCCAGTGGCACTGTGCCCCAGTGTCTGTGTGTGACCCAGTGTCAGCGTGTGACCCCGTGTCAGTGTGTGCCCCAGTGTCAGAGTGACCCAGTGTCAGTGTGTGGGCCCAGTGTCAGTGTGTGTGGACCCAGTGACACTGTGTGACCCAGTGTCAGTGCGTGCCCCAGTGTCAGTGTGACCCAGTGTCAGTGTGTGTGGACCCAGTGACAGTGTGTGACCCAGTGTCAGTGCGTGGGCCAGTGTCAGTGTGTGGGCCCAGTGTCAGTGTGTGTGGACCCAGTGACACTGCGTGACCCAGTGTCAGTGCGTAGGCACCAGTGTCAGTGTGTGTTCCAGTGTCACTGTGACCCAGTGTCAGTGTAAGATCCAGTGTCAGTGTGTGTGACCCAGTGTCAGTGTGTGGCCCAGAGTCAGTGTGTGCCCCAGTGTCAGTGTGACCCAGTATCAGTGTGTGGACGCAGTGACAGTGTGTGGCCCAGAGTCAGTGTGTGACCCAGTGTCAGTGTGAGCCAGTGTCAGTGTGTGAGCCAGTGTCAGTGTGTGGTCCAGTGTCACTGTGCCCGAGTGTCTGTGTGTGACCCAGTGAAAGTGTGACCCAGTGTCAGTGTGTGGGCCCAGAGTCAGTGTGTGTGGACCCATGACAGTGTGTGAGCCACTGTCAGTGTGTGGTCCAGTGTCACTGTGCCCCAGTGACAGTGTGTGACCCAGTGTCAGTGTGTGACCCCGTGTCAGTGTGTGTGGACCCAGTGACAGTGTGTGACCCAGTGTCAGTGCGTGGACCCAGTGTCAGTGTGACTCAGTGTCAGTGTATGGCCAGTGTCAGTGTGTGGCCCAGTGTCAGTGTGGACCCAGTGACAGTGTGTGACCCAGTGTCAGTGTGACCCAGTGTCACTGTGTGACCCAGTGTTAGTGTGGACCCAGTGTTAGTGTGGACCCAGTGTTTGTGTGTGACCCAGTGTCAGTGTGTGAACCCGTGTCAGTGTGTGAGCCAGTGTCAGTGTGTGGTCCAGTGTCACTGTGCCCCAGTGTCTGTGTGTGACCCCGTGTCAGTGTGTGACCCCGTGTCAGTGTGTGCCCCAGTGTCGGCGTGACCCAATGTCAGTGCGTGGACCCAGTGTCAGTGTGTGTTTCAGTATCACTGTGACCCAGTGTTAGAGTAAGATCCAGTGTCAGTGTGTGTGATCCAGTGTCAGTGTGTGGCACAGAGTCAGTGTGGTCCAGTGTCACTGTGCCCCAGTGTCTGTGTGTGACCCAGTGTCAGTGTGTGACCGCGTGTCAGTGTGTGTGGACCCAGTGACAGTGGGTGACCCAGTGTCAATGTGTGGACCCAGTGTCAGTGTGACCCAGTGTCAGTGTGTGAGCCAGTGTCATTATGTGATCCAGTGTCACTGTGCCCCAGTGTCTGTGTGTGACCCAGTGTCAGCGTGTGACCCCGTGTCAGTGTGTGCCCCAGTGTCAGAGTGACCCAGTGTCAGTGTGTGGGCCCAGTGTCAGTGTGTGTGGACCCAGTGACACTGCGTGACCCAGTGTCAGTGTGTGCCCCAGTGTCAGTGTGACCCAGTGTCAGTGTGTGTGGACCCAGTGACAGTGTGTGACCCAGTGTCAGTGCGTGGGCCAGTGTCAGTGTGTGTTCCAGTGTCACTGTGACCCAGTGTCAGTGTAAGAACCAGTGTCAGTGTGTGTGACCCAGCGTAAGTGTATGGCCCAGAGTCAGTTTGTGACCCAGTGTCAGTGTAAGACCCAGTGTCAATGTGTGGGCCCACTGTCAGTGTGTGTGGACCCAGTGACAGTGTGTGACCCAGTGTCAGTGCGTGGGCCAAGTGTCAGTGTGTGTTCCAATGTCAGTGTGCGTCCCAGTGTCAGTGTGACCCAGTTTCAGTGTGACCCAGTGTCAGTGTGTGACCCAGTGTCAGTGTGTGACGCAGTGTCAGTGTGACCCAGTGTCAGTGTGACTCAGTGTCAGTGTATGGCCAGTGTCAGTGTGTGACCCATTGACAGTGTGTGACCCAATGTTAGTGTGGACCCAGTGTCAGCGTGTGACCCAGTGTCAGAGTGACCCAGTGTCAGTGTGTGACCCATTGCCAGTGTAGGTTCCAGTTTCACTGTGACCCAGTGTCAGTGTAAGATCCAGTGTCAGAGTTTGTGACCCAGTGTCAGCGTGTGGCCCAGAGTCAGTGTGTGGACCCAGTGTCAGTGTGTGATCCAATGTCAGTGTGCGTCTCAGAGTCAGTGTGATCCATTGTCAGTGTGACCCAGTGTCAGTGTGACCCAGTGTCAGTGTGTGACCCATTGTCACTGTGTGGACCCAGTGTCAGTGTGTGACCAAGATTCAGTGTGACCCAGTGTCAGTGTGTGAGCCAGTGTCATTATGTGATCCAGTGGCACTGTGCCCCAGTGTCTGTGTGTGACCCAGTGTCAGCGTGTGACCCCGTGTCAGTGTGTGCCCCAGTGTCAGAGTGACCCAGTGTCAGTGTGTGGGCCCAGTGTCAGTGTGTGTGGACCCAGTGACACTGCGTGACCCAGTGTCAGTGCGTGCCCCAGTGTCAGTGTGACCCAGTGTCAGTGTGTGTGGACCCAGTGACAGTGTGTGACCCAGTGTCAGTGCGTGGGCCAGTGTCAGTGTGTGGGCCCAGTGTCAGTGTGTGTGGACCCATGACAGTGTGTGAGCCAGTGTCAGTGTGTGGTCCAGTGTCACTGTGCCCCAGTGTCTGTGTGTGACCCAGTGTCAGTGTGTGACCCAGTGTCAGTTTGTGTGACCCAGTGTCAGTGTGTGATCCAGTGTCAGTGTGTGCCCCAGAGTCAGTGTAAGACCCAGTGTCAATGTGTGACCCAGTGTCATTGTGTGTGGACCCAGTGACAGTGTGTGACCCAGTGTCAGTGTGTGACCCAGTGTCAGTGTGTGCCCCAGTGTCAGTGTGTGACCCAGTGTCAGTGTGTGTCCCAGCGTCAGTGTGTGACCCAGTGTCAGTGTGTGAACCCGTGTCAGTGTGTGCCCCAGTGTCGGTGTGACCCAGTGTCAGTGCATGGGCCCAGTGTCAGTGTGTGTTCCAGTATCACTGTGACCCAGTGTTTGAGTAAGATCCAGTGTCAATGTGTGTGATCCAGTGTCAGTGTGTGGCCCAGAGTCAGTGTGTGGGCCCAGTGTCAGTGCGACTCAGTGTCAGTGTGTGAGCCAGTGTCAGTGTGACCCAGTGTCAGAGTGACCCAGTGTCAGTGTGTGACCCAGTGTCAGTGCGTGGACCCAGTGCCATTGTGACTCAGTGTCAGTGTATGGCCAGTGTCAGTGTGTGACCCAGTGTCAGTGTGACCCAGTGTCAGTGTGTGGTCCAGTGTCAGTGTGACCCAGTGTCAGTGTGACCCAGTGTCAGTGTGTGGGCCCAGTGTCACTGTGTGTGGACCCAGTGACAGTGTGTGACCCAGTGTCAGTGCGTGGGCCAGTGTCAGTGTGTGTTCCAGTGTCACTGTGACCCAGTGTCAGTGTAAGAACCAGTGTCAGTGTGTGTGACCCAGTGTAAGTGTATGGCCCAGAGTCAGTTTGTGACCCAGTGTCAGTGTAAGACCCAGTGTCAATGTGTGGGCCCACTGTCAGTGTGTGTGGACCCAGTGACAGTGTGTGACCCAGTTTCAGTGCGTGGGCCAAGTGTCAGTGTGTGTTCCAATGTCAGTGTGCGTCCCAGTGTCAGTGTGACCCAGTTTCAGTGTGACCCAGTGTCAGTGTGTGACCCAGTGTCAGTGTGTGACGCAGTGTCAGTGTGACCCAGTGTCAGTGTATGGCCAGTGTCAGTGTATGGCCAGTGTCAGTGTGTGACCCATTGACAGTGTGTGACCCAATGTTAGTGTGGACCCAGTGTCAGCGTGTGACCCAGTGTCAGAGTGACCCAGTGTCAGTGTGTGACCCCGTGTCAGTGTGTGCCCCAGTATCGGTGTTACCCAGTGTCGGTGCGTGGGCCCAGTGTCAGTGTGTGTTCCAGTATCACTGTGACCCAGTGTTTGAGAAAGATCCAGTGTCAGTGTGTGTGATCCAGTGTCAGTGTGTGGCCCAGAGTCAGTGTGTGGGCCCAGTGTCAGTGCGACTCAGTGTCAGTGTGTGAGCCAGTGTCAGTGTGACCCAGTGTCAGAGTGACCCAGTGTCAGTGTGTGACCCAGTGTCAGTGGGTGGACCCAGTGTCATTGTGACTCAGTGTCAGTGTATGGCCAGTGTCAGTCTGTGACCCAGTGTCAGTGTGTGACCCAGTGTTAGTGTGGACCCAGTGTCAGTGTGTGACCCAGTGTCAGTTTGTGACCCAGTGTCAGTGTGTGACCCCGTGTCAGTGTGTGCCCCAGTGTCAGTGTGACCCAGTGTCAGTGTGTGGGCCCAGTGTCAGTGTGTGTGGACCCAGTGACAGTGTGTGACCCAGTGTCAGTGCGTGGGCCAGTGTCAGTGTGTGTTCCAGTGTCACTGTGACCCAGTGTCAGTGTAAGAACCAGTGTCAGTGTGTGTGACCCAGCGTAAGTGTATGGCCCAGAGTCAGTTTGTGACCCAGTGTCAGTGTAAGACCCAGTGTCAATGTGTGGGCCCACTGTCAGTGTGTGTGGACCCAGTGACAGTGTGTGACCCAGTGTCAGTGCGTGGGCCAAGTGTCAGTGTGTGTTCCAATGTCAGTGTGCGTCCCAGTGTCAGTGTGACCCAGTTTCAGTGTGACCCAGTGTCAGTGTGTGACCCAGTGTCAGTGTGTGACGCAGTGTCAGTGTGACCCAGTGTCAGTGTGACTCAGTGTCAGTGTATGGCCAGTGTCAGTGTGTGACCCATTGACAGTGTGTGACCCAATGTTAGTGTGGACCCAGTGTCAGCTTGTGACCCAGTGTCAGAGTGACCCAGTGTCAGTGTGTGACCCATTGCCAGTGTAGGTTCCAGTTTCACTGTGACCCAGTGTCAGTGTAAGATCCAGTGTCAGAGTTTGTGACCCAGTGTCAGCGTGTGGCCCAGAGTCAGTGTGTGGGCCCAGTGTCAGTGTGTGATCCAATGTCAGTGTGCGTCTCAGAGTCAGTGTGATCCATTGTCAGTGTGACCCAGTGTCAGTGTGACCCAGTGTCAGTGTGTGACCCATTGTCACTGTGTGGACCCAGTGTCAGTGTGTGACCAAGATTCAGTGTGACCCAGTGTCAGTGTGTGAGCCAGTGTCATTATGTGATCCAGTGTCACTGTGCCCCAGTGTCTGTGTGTGACCCAGTGTCAGCGTGTGACCCCGTGTCAGTGTGTGCCCCAGTGTCAGAGTGACCCAGTGTCAGTGTGTGGGCCCAGTGTCAGTGTGTGTGGACCCAGTGACACTGCGTGACCCAGTGTCAGTGTGTGCCCCAGTGTCAGTGTGACCCAGTGTCAGTGTGTGTGGACCCAGTGACAGTGTGTGACCCAGTGTCAGTGCGTGGGCCAGTGTCAGTGTGTGTTCCAATGTCACTGTGACCCAGTGTCAGTGTAAGAACCAGTGTCAGTGTGTGTGACCCAGCGTAAGTGTATGGCCCAGAGTCAGTTTGTGACCCAGTGTCAGTGTAAGACCCAGTGTCAATATGTGGGCCCACTGTCAGTGTGTGTGGACCCAGTGACAGTGTGTGACCCAGTGTCAGTGCGTGGGCCAAGTGTCAGTGTGTGTTCCAATGTCAGTGTGCGTCCCAGTGTCAGTGTGACCCAGTTTCAGTGTGACCCAGTGTCAGTGTGTGACCCAGTGTCAGTGTGTGACGCAGTGTCAGTGTGACCCAGTGTCAGTGTGACTCAGTGTCAGTGTATGGCCAGTGTCAGTGTGTGACCCATTGACAGTGTGTGACCCAATGTTAGTGTGTGGACCCAGTGTCAGTGTGTGACCAAGATTCAGTGTGACCCAGTGTCAGTGTGTGAGCCAGTGTCATTGTGACCCAGTGTCAGAGTGACCCAGTGTCAGTGTGTGACCCAGTGTCAGTGGGTGGACCCAGTGTCAGTGCGACTCAGTGTCAGTGTGTGAGCCAGTGTCAGTGTGACCCAGTGTCAGAGTGACCCAGTGTCAGTGTGTGAGCCAGTGTCAGTGGGTGGACCCAGTGTCATTGTGACTCAGTGTCAGTGTATGGCCAGTGTCAGTCTGTGACCCAGTGTCAGTGTGTGACCCAGTGTTAGTGTGGACCCAGTGTCAGTGTGTGACCCAGTGTCAGTTTGTGACCCAGTGTCAGTGTGTGACCCCGTGTTAGTGTGTGCCCCAGTGTCAGTGTGACCCAGTGTCAGTGTGTGGGCCCAGTGTCAGTGTGTGTGGACCCAGTGACAGTGTGTGACCCAGTGTCAGTGCGTGGGCCAGTGTCAGTGTGTGTTCCAGTGTCACTGTGACCCAGTGTCAATGTAAGAACCAGTGTCAGTGTGTGTGACCCAGCGTAAGTGTATGGCCCAGAGTCAGTTTGTGACCCAGTGTCAGTGTAAGACCCAGTGTCAATGTGTGGGCCCACTGTCAGTGTGTGTGGACCCAGTGACAGTGTGTGACCCAGTGTCAGTGCGTGGGCCAAGTGTCAGTGTGTGTTCCAATGTCAGTGTGCGTCCCAGTGTCAGTGTGACCCAGTTTCAATGTGACCCAGTGTCAGTGTGTGACCCAGTGTCAGTGTGTGACGCAGTGTCAGTGTGACCCAGTGTCAGTGTGACTCAGTGTCAGTGTATGGCCAGTGTCAGTGTGTGACCCATTGACAGTGTGTGACCCAATGTTAGTGTGGACCCAGTGTCAGCTTGTGACCCAGTGTCAGAGTGACCCAGTGTCAGTGTGTGACCCATTGCCAGTGTAGGTTCCAGTTTCACTGTGACCCAGTGTCAGTGTAAGATCCAGTGTCAGAGTTTGTGACCCAGTGTCAGCGTGTGGCCCAGAGTCAGTGTGTGGGCCCAGTGTCAGTGTGTGATCCAATGTCAGTGTGCGTCTCAGAGTCAGTGTGATCCATTGTCAGTGTGACCCAGTGTCAGTGTGACCCAGTGTCAGTGTGTGACCCATTGTCACTGTGTGGACCCAGTGTCAGTGTGTGACCAAGATTCAGTGTGACCCAGTGTCAGTGTGTGAGCCAGTGTCATTATGTGATCCAGTGTCACTGTGCCCCAGTGTCTGTGTGTGACCCAGTGTCAGCGTGTGACCCCGTGTCAGTGTGTGCCCCAGTGTCAGAGTGACCCAGTGTCAGTGTGTGGGCCCAGTGTCAGTGTGTGTGGACCCAGTGACACTGCGTGACCCAGTGTCAGTGTGTGCCCCAGTGTCAGTGTGACCCAGTGTCAGTGTGTGTGGACCCAGTGACAGTGTGTGACCCAGTGTCAGTGCGTGGGCCAGTGTCAGTGTGTGTTCCAGTGTCACTGTGACCCAGTGTCAGTGTAAGAACCAGTGTCAGTGTGTGTGACCCAGCGTAAGTGTATGGCCCAGAGTCAGTTTGTGACCCAGTGTCAGTGTAAGACCCAGTGTCAATATGTGGGCCCACTGTCAGTGTGTGTGGACCCAGTGACAGTGTGTGACCCAGTGTCAGTGCGTGGGCCAAGTGTCAGTGTGTGTTCCAATGTCAGTGTGCGTCCCAGTGTCAGTGTGACCCAGTTTCAGTGTGACCCAGTGTCAGTGTGTGACCCAGTGTCAGTGTGTGACGCAGTGTCAGTGTGACCCAGTGTCAGTGTGACTCAGTGTCAGTGTATGGCCAGTGTCAGTGTGTGACCCATTGACAGTGTGTGACCCAATGTTAGTGTGGACCCAGTGTCAGCGTGTGACCCAGTGTCAGAGTGACCCAGTGTCAGTGTGTGACCCATTGCCAGTGTAGGTTCCAGTTTCACTGTGACCCAGTGTCAGTGTAAGATCCAGTGTCAGAGTTTGTGACCCAGTGTCAGCGTGTGGCCCAGAGTCAGTGTGTGGGCCCAGTGTCAGTGTGTGATCCAATGTCAGTGTGCGTCTCAGAGTCAGTGTGATCCATTGTCAGTGTGACCCAGTGTCAGTGTGACCCAGTGTCAGTGTGTGACCCATTGTCACTGTGTGGACCCAGTGTCAGTGTGTGACCAAGATTCAGTGTGACCCAGTGTCAGTGTGTGAGCCAGTGTCATTATGTGATCCAGTGGCACTGTGCCCCAGTGTCTGTGTGTGACCCAGTGTCAGCGTGTGACCCCGTGTCAGTGTGTGCCCCAGTGTCAGAGTGACCCAGTGTCAGTGTGTGGGCCCAGTGTCAGTGTGTGTGGACCCAGTGACACTGCGTGACCCAGTGTCAGTGCGTGCCCCAGTGTCAGTGTGACCCATTGTCAGTGTGTGTGGACCCAGTGACAGTGTGTGACCCAGTGTCAGTGCGTGGGCCAGTGTCAGTGTGTGGGCCCAGTGTCAGTGTGTGTGGACCCAGTGACACTGCGTGACCCAGTGTAAGTGCGTAGGCACCAGTGTCAGTGTGTGTTCCAGTGTCACTGTGACCCAGTGTCAGTGTAAGATCCAGTGTCAGTGTGTGTGACCCAGTGTCAGTGTGTGGCCCAGAGTCAGTGTGTGCCCCAGTGTCAGTGTGACCCAGTATCAGTGTGTGAACGCAGTGACAGTGTGTGGCCCAGAGTCAGTGTGTGACCCAGTGTCAGTGTGAGCCAGTGTCAGTGTGTGAGCCAGTGTCAGTGTGTGGTCCAGTGTCACTGTGCCCGAGTGTCTGTGTGTGACCCAGTGAAAGTGTGACCCAGTGTCAGTGTGTGGGCCCAGAGTCAGTGTGTGTGGACCCATGACAGTGTGTGAGCCAGTGTCAGTGTGTGGTCCAGTGTCACTGTGCCCCAGTGTCTGTGTGTGACCCAGTGTCAGTGTGTGACCCATTATCAGTTTGTGTGACCCAGTGTCAGTGTGTGATCCAGTGTCAGTGTGTGCCCCAGAGTCAGTGTAAGACCCAGTGTCAATGTGTGACCCAGTGTCATTGTGTGTGGACCCAGTGACAGTGTGTGACCCAGTGTCAGTGTGTGACCCAGTGTCAGTGTGTGCCCCAGTGTCAGTGTGTGACCCAGTGTCAGTGTGTGTCCCAGCGTCAGTGTGTGACCCAGTGTCAGTGTGTGAACCCGTGTCAGTGTGTGCCCCAGTGTCGGTGTGACCCAGTGTCAGTGCATGGGCCCAGTGTCAGTGTGTGTTCCAGTATCACTGTGACCCAGTGTTTGAGTAAGGTCCAGTGTCAATGTGTGTGATCCAGTGTCAGTGTGTGGCCCAGAGTCAGTGTGTGGGCCCAGTGTCAGTGCGACTCAGTGTCAGTGTGTGAGCCAGTGTCAGTGTGACCCAGTGTCAGAGTGACCCAGTGTCAGTGTGTGACCCAGTGTCAGTGCGTGGACCCAGTGTCATTGTGACTCAGTGTCAGTGTATGGCCAGTGTCAGTGTGTGACCCAGTGTCAGTGTGACCCAGTGTCAGTGTGTGGTCCAGTGTCAGTGTGACCCAGTGTCAGTGTGACCCAGTGTCAGTGTGTGGGCCCAGTGTCAGTGTGTGTGGACCCAGTGACAGTGTGTGACCCAGTGTCAGTGCGTGGGCCAGTGTCAGTGTGTGTTCCAGTGTCACTGTGACCCAGTGTCAGTGTAAGAACCAGTGTCAGTGTGTGTGACCCAGCGTAAGTGTATGGCCCAGAGTCAGTTTGTGACCCAGTGTCAGTGTAAGACCCAGTGTCAATGTGTGGGCCCACTGTCAGTGTGTGTGGACCCAGTGACAGTGTGTGACCCAGTGTCAGTGCGTGGGCCAAGTGTCAGTGTGTGTTCCAATGTCAGTGTGCGTCCCAGTGTCAGTGTGACCCAGTTTCAGTGTGACCCAGTGTCAGTGTGTGACCCAGTGTCAGTGTGTGACGCAGTGTCAGTGTGACCCAGTGTCAGTGTGACTCAGTGTCAGTGTATGGCCAGTGTCAGTGTGTGACCCATTGACAGTGTGTGACCCAATGTTAGTGTGGACCCAGTGTCAGCGTGTGACCCAGTGTCAGAGTGACCCAGTGTCAGTGTGTGACCCCGTGTCAGTGTGTGCCCCAGTATCGGTGTGACCCAGTGTCGGTGCGTGGGCCCAGTGTCAGTGTGTGTTCCAGTATCACTGTGACCCAGTGTTTGAGTAAGATCCAGTGTCAGTGTGTGTGATCCAGTGTCAGTGTGTGGCCCAGAGTCAGTGTGTGGGCCCAGTGTCAGTGCGACTCAGTGTCAGTGTGTGAGCCAGTGTCAGTGTGACCCAGTGTCAGAGTGACCCAGTGTCAGTGTGTGACCCAGTGTCAGTGGGTGGACCCAGTGTCATTGTGACTCAGTGTCAGTGTATGGCCAGTGTCAGTCTGTGACCCAGTGTCAGTGTGTGACCCAGTGTTAGTGTGGACCCAGTGTCAGTGTGTGACCCAGTGTCAGTTTGTGACCCAGTGTCAGTGTGACCCAGTGTCAGTGTGACCCAGTGTCAGTGTGTGGGCCCAGTGTCAGTGTGTGTGGACCCAGTGACAGTGTGTGACCCAGTGTCAGTGCGTGGGCCAGTGTCAGTGTGTGTTCCAGTGTCACTGTGACCCAGTGTCAGTGTAAGAACCAGTGTCAGTGTGTGTGACCCAGTGTAAGTGTATGGCCCAGAGTCAGTTTGTGACCCAATGTCAGTGTAAGACCCAGTGTCAATGTGTGGGCCCACTGTCAGTGTGTGTGGACCCAGTGACAGTGTGTGACCCAGTGTCAGTGCGTGGGCCAAGTGTCAGTGTGTGTTCCAATGTCAGTGTGCGTCCCAGTGTCAGTGTGACCCAGTTTCAGTGTGACCCAGTGTCAGTGTGTGACCCAGTGTCAGTGTGTGACGCAGTGTCAGTGTGACCCAGTGTCAGTGTGACTCAGTGTCAGTGTATGGCCAGTGTCAGCGTGTGACCCATTGACAGTGTGTGACCCAATGTTAGTGTGGACCCAGTGTCAGCGTGTGACCCAGTGTCAGAGTGACCCAGTGTCAGTGTGTGACCCCGTGTCAGTGTGTGCCCCAGTATCGGTGTGACCCAGTGTCGGTGCGTGGGCCCAGTGTCAGTGTGTGTTCCAGTATCACTGTGACCCAGTGTTTGAGTAAGATCCAGTGTCAGTGTGTGTGATCCAGTGTCAGTGTGTGGCCCAGTGTCAGTGTGTGGGCCCAGTGCCAGTGCGACTCAGTGTCAGTGTGTGAGCCAGTGTCAGTGTGACCCAGTGTCAGAGTGACCCAGTGTCAGTGTGTGACCCAGTGTCAGTGGGTGGACCCAGTGTCATTGTGACTCAGTGTCAGTGTATGGCCAGTGTCAGTCTGTGACCCAGTGTCAGTGTGTGTTCCAGTGTCACTGTGACCCAGTGTCAGTGTAAGAACCAGTGTCAGTGTGTGTGACCCAGCGTAAGTGTATGGCCCAGAGTCAGTTTGTGACCCAGTGTCAGTGTAAGACCCAGTGTCAATGTGTGGGCCCACTGTCAGTGTGTGTGGACCCAGTGACAGTGTGTGACCCAGTGTCAGTGCGTGGGCCAAGTGTCAGTGTGTGTTCCAATGTCAGTGTGCGTCCCAGTGTCAGTGTGACCCAGTTTCAGTGTGACCCAGTGTCAGTGTGTGACCCAGTGTCAGTGTGTGACGCAGTGTCAGTGTGACCCAGTGTCAGTGTGACTCAGTGTCAGTGTATGGCCAGTGTCAGTGTGTGACCCATTGACAGTGTGTGACCCAATGTTAGTGTGGACCCAGTGTCAGCTTGTGACCCAGTGTCAGAGTGACCCAGTGTCAGTGTGTGACCCATTGCCAGTGTAGGTTCCAGTTTCACTGTGACCCAGTGTCAGTGTAAGATCCAGTGTCAGAGTTTGTGACCCAGTGTCAGCGTGTGGCCCAGAGTCAGTGTGTGGGCCCAGTGTCAGTGTGTGATCCAATGTCAATGTGCGTCTCAGAGTCAGTGTGATCCATTGTCAGTGTGACCCAGTGTCAGTGTGACCCAGTGTCAGTGTGTGACCCATTGTCACTGTGTGGACCCAGTGTCAGTGTGTGACCAAGATTCAGTGTGACCCAGTGTCAGTGTGTGAGCCAGTGTCATTATGTGATCCAGTGTCACTGTGCCCCAGTGTCTGTGTGTGACCCAGTGTCAGCGTGTGACCCCGTGTCAGTATGTGCCCCAGTGTCAGAGTGACCCAGTGTCAGTGTGTGGGCCCAGTGTCAGTGTGTGTGGACCCAGTGACACTGCGTGACCCAGTGTCAGTGTGTGCCCCAGTGTCAGTGTGACCCAGTGTCAGTGTGTGTGGACCCAGTGACAGTGTGTGACCCAGTGTCAGTGCGTGGGCCAGTGTCAGTGTGTGTTCCAGTTTCACTGTGACCCAGTGTCAGTGTAAGAACCAGTGTCAGTGTGTGTGACCCAGCGTAAGTGTATGGCCCAGAGTCAGTTTGTGACCCAGTGTCAGTGTAAGACCCAGTGTCAATATGTGGGCCCACTGTCAGTGTGTGTGGACCCAGTGACAGTGTGTGACCCAGTGTCAGTGCGTGGGCCAAGTGTCAGTGTGTGTTCCAATGTCAGTGTGCGTCCCAGTGTCAGTGTGACCCAGTTTCAGTGTGACCCAGTGTCAGTGTGTGACCCAGTGTCAGTGTGTGACGCAGTGTCAGTGTGACCCAGTGTCAGTGTGACTCAGTGTCAGTGTATGGCCAGTGTCAGTGTGTGACCCATTGACAGTGTGTGACCCAATGTTAGTGTGTGGACCCAGTGTCAGTGTGTGACCAAGATTCAGTGTGACCCAGTGTCAGTGTGTGAGCCAGTGTCATTGTGACCCAGTGTCAGAGTGACCCAGTGTCAGTGTGTGACCCAGTGTCAGTGGGTGGACCCAGTGTCAGTGCGACTCAGTGTCAGTGTGTGAGCCAGTGTCAGTGTGACCCAGTGTCAGAGTGACCCAGTGTCAGTGTGTGACCCAGTGTCAGTGGGTGGACCCAGTGTCATTGTGACTCAGTGTCAGTGTATGGCCAGTGTCAGTCTGTGACCCAGTGTCAGTGTGTGACCCAGTGTTAGTGTGGACCAAGTGTCAGTGTGTGACCCAGTGTCAGTTTGTGACCCAGTGTCAGTGTGTGACCCCGTGTCAGTGTGTGCCCCAGTGTCAGTGTGACCCAGTGTCAGTGTGTGGGCCCAGTGTCAGTGTGTGTGGACCCAGTGACAGTGTGTGACCCAGTGTCAGTGCGTGGGCCAGTGTCAGTGTGTGTTCCAGTGTCACTGTGACCCAGTGTCAGTGTAAGAACCAGTGTCAGTGTGTGTGACCCAGCGTAAGTGTATGGCCCAGAGTCAGTTTGTGACCCAGTGTCAGTGTAAGACCCAGTGTCAATGTGTGGGCCCACTGTCAGTGTGTGTGGACCCAGTGACAGTGTGTGACCCAGTGTCAGTGCGTGGGCCAAGTGTCAGTGTGTGTTCCAATGTCAGTGTGCGTCCCAGTGTCAGTGTGACCCAGTTTCAGTGTGACCCAGTGTCAGTGTGTGACCCAGTGTCAGTGTGTGACGCAGTGTCAGTGTGACCCAGTGTCAGTGTGACTCAGTGTCAGTGTATGGCCAGTGTCAGTGTGTGACCCATTGACAGTGTGTGACCCAACGTTAGCGTGGACCCAGTGTCAGCTTGTGACCCAGTGTCAGAGTGACCCAGTGTCAGTGTGTGACCCATTGCCAGTGCAGGTTCCAGTTTCACTGTGACCCAGTGTCAGTGTAAGATCCAGTGTCAGAGTTTGTGACCCAGTGTCAGCGTGTGGCCCAGAGTCAGTGTGTGGGCCCAGTGTCAGTGTGTGATCCAATGTCAGTGTGCGTCTCAGAGTCAGTGTGATCCATTGTCAGTGTGACCCAGTGTCAGTGTGACCCAGTGTCAGTGTGTGACCCATTGTCACTGTGTGGACCCAGTGTCAGTGTGTGACCAAGATTCAGTGTGACCCAGTGTCAGTGTGTGAGCCAGTGTCATTATGTGATCCAGTGTCACTGTGCCCCAGTGTCTGTGTGTGACCCAGTGTCAGCGTGTGACCCCGTGTCAGTATGTGCCCCAGTGTCAGAGTGACCCAGTGTCAGTGTGTGGGCCCAGTGTCAGTGTGTGTGGACCCAGTGACACTGCGTGACCCAGTGTCAGTGTGTGCCCCAGTGTCAGTGTGACCCAGTGTCAGTGTGTGTGGACCCAGTGACAGTGTGTGACCCAGTGTCAGTGCGTGGGCCAGTGTCAGTGTGTGTTCCAGTTTCACTGTGACCCAGTGTCAGTGTAAGAACCAGTGTCAGTGTGTGTGACCCAGCGTAAGTGTATGGCCCAGAGTCAGTTTGTGACCCAGTGTCAGTGTAAGACCCAGTGTCAATATGTGGGCCCACTGTCAGTGTGTGTGGACCCAGTGACAGTGTGTGACCCAGTGTCAGTGCGTGGGCCAAGTGTCAGTGTGTGTTCCAATGTCAGTGTGCGTCCCAGTGTCAGTGTGACCCAGTTTCAGTGTGACCCAGTGTCAGTGTGTGACCCAGTGTCAGTGTGTGACGCAGTGTCAGTGTGACCCAGTGTCAGTGTGACTCAGTGTCAGTGTATGGCCAGTGTCAGTGTGTGACCCATTGACAGTGTGTGACCCAATGTTAGTGTGTGGACCCAGTGTCAGTGTGTGACCAAGATTCAGTGTGACCCAGTGTCAGTGTGTGAGCCAGTGTCATTGTGACCCAGTGTCAGAGTGACCCAGTGTCAGTGTGTGACCCAGTGTCAGTGGGTGGACCCAGTGTCAGTGCGACTCAGTGTCAGTGTGTGAGCCAGTGTCAGTGTGACCCAGTGTCAGAGTGACCCAGTGTCAGTGTGTGACCCAGTGTCAGTGGGTGGACCCAGTGTCATTGTGACTCAGTGTCAGTGTATGGCCAGTGTCAGTCTGTGACCCAGTGTCAGTGTGTGACCCAGTGTTAGTGTGGACCCAGTGTCAGTGTGTGACCCAGTGTCAGTTTGTGACCCAGTGTCAGTGTGTGTCCCCGTGTCAGTGTGTGCCCCAGTGTCAGTGTGACCCAGTGTCAGTGTGTGGGCCCAGTGTCAGTGTGTGTGGACCCAGTGACAGTGTGTGACCCAGTGTCAGTGCGTGGGCCAGTGTCAGTGTGTGTTCCAGTGTCACTGTGACCCAGTGTCAGTGTAAGAACCAGTGTCAGTGTGTGTGACCCAGCGTAAGTGTATGGCCCAGAGTCAGTTTGTGACCCAGTGTCAGTGTAAGACCCAGTGTCAATGTGTGGGCCCACTGTCAGTGTGTGTGGACCCAGTGACAGTGTGTGACCCAGTGTCAGTGCGTGGGCCAAGTGTCAGTGTGTGTTCCAATGTCAGTGTGCGTCCCAGTGTCAGTGTGACCCAGTTTCAGTGTGACCCAGTGTCAGTGTGTGACCCAGTGTCAGTGTGTGACGCAGTGTCAGTGTGACCCAGTGTCAGTGTGACTCAGTGTCAGTGTATGGCCAGTGTCAGTGTGTGACCCATTGACAGTGTGTGACCCAATGTTAGCGTGGACCCAGTGTCAGCTTGTGACCCAGTGTCAGAGTGACCCAGTGTCAGTGTGTGACCCATTGCCAGTGCAGGTTCCAGTTTCACTGTGACCCAGTGTCAGTGTAAGATCCAGTGTCAGAGTTTGTGACCCAGTGTCAGCGTGTGGCCCAGAGTCAGTGTGTGGGCCCAGTGTCAGTGTGTGATCCAATGTCAGTGTGCGTCTCAGAGTCAGTGTGATCCATTGTCAGTGTGACCCAGTGTCAGTGTGACCCAGTGTCAGTGTGTGACCCATTGTCACTGTGTGGACCCAGTGTCAGTGTGTGACCAAGATTCAGTGTGACCCAGTGTCAGTGTGTGAGCCAGTGTCATTATGTGATCCAGTGTCACTGTGCCCCAGTGTCAGAGTGACCCAGTGTCAGTGTGTGGGCCCAGTGTCAGTGTGTGTGGACCCAGTGACACTGCGTGACCCAGTGTCAGTGTGTGCCCCAGTGTCAGTGTGACCCAGTGTCAGTGTGTGTGGACCCAGTGACAGTGTGTGACTCAGTGTCAGTGCGTGGGCCAGTGTCAGTGTGTGTTCCAGTGTCACTGTGACCCAGTGTCAGTGTAAGAACCAGTGTCAGTGTGTGTGACCCAGCGTAAGTGTATGGCCCAGAGTCAGTTTGTGACCCAGTGTCAGTGTAAGACCCAGTGTCAATATGTGGGCCCACTGTCAGTGTGTGTGGACCCAGTGACAGTGTGTGACCCAGTGTCAGTGCGTGGGCCAAGTGTCAGCGTGTGTTCCAATGTCAGTGTGCGTCCCAGTGTCAGTGTGACCCAGTTTCAGTGTGACCCAGTGTCAGTGTGTGACCCAGTGTCAGTGTGTGACGCAGTGTCAGTGTATGGCCAGTGTCAGTGTGTGACCCATTGACAGTGTGTGACCCAATGTTAGTGTGGACCCAGTGTCAGCGTGTGACCCAGTGTCAGAGTGACCCAGTGTCAGTGTGTGACCCATTGCCAGTGTAGGTTCCAGTTTCACTGTGACCCAGTGTCAGTGTAAGATCCAGTGTCAGAGTTTGTGACCCAGTGTCAGCGTGTGGCCCAGAGTCAGTGTGTGGGCCCAGTGTCAGTGTGTGATCCAATGTCAGTGTGCGTCTCAGAGTCAGTGTGATCCATTGTCAGTGTGACCCAGTGTCAGTGTGACCCAGTGTCAGTGTGTGACCCATTGTCACTGTGTGGACCCAGTGTCAGTGTGTGACCAAGATTCAGTGTGACCCAGTGTCAGTGTGTGAGCCAGTGTCATTATGTGATCCAGTGGCACTGTGCCCCAGTGTCTGTGTGTGACCCAGTGTCAGCGTGTGACCCCGTGTCAGTGTGTGCCCCAGTGTCAGAGTGACCCAGTGTCAGTGTGTGGGCCCAGTGTCAGTGTGTGTGGACCCAGTGACACTGCGTGACCCAGTGTCAGTGCGTGCCCCAGTGTCAGTGTGACCCATTGTCAGTGTGTGTGGACCCAGTGACAGTGTGTGACCCAGTGTCAGTGCGTGGGCCAGTGTCAGTGTGTGGGCCCAGTGTCAGTGTGTGTGGACCCAGTGACACTGCGTGACCCAGTGTCAGTGCGTAGGCACCAGTGTCAGTGTGTGTTCCAGTGTCACTGTGACCCAGTGTCAGTGTAAGATCCAGTGTCAGTGTGTGTGACCCAGTGTCAGTGTGTGGCCCAGAGTCAGTGTGTGCCCCAGTGTCAGTGTGACCCAGTATCAGTGTGTGGACGCAGTGACAGTGTGTGGCCCAGAGTCAGTGTGTGACCCAGTGTCAGTGTGAGCCAGTGTCAGTGTGTGAGCCAGTGTCAGTGTGTGGTCCAGTGTCACTGTGCCCGAGTGTCTGTGTGTGACCCAGTGAAAGTGTGACCCAGTGTCAGTGTGTGGGCCCAGAGTCAGTGTGTGTGGACCCATGACAGTGTGTGAGCCAGTGTCAGTGTGTGGTCCAGTGTCACTGTGCCCCAGTGTCTGTGTGTGACCCAGTGTCAGTGTGTGACCCATTATCAGTTTGTGTGACCCAGTGTCAGTGTGTGATCCAGTGTCAGTGTGTGCCCCAGAGTCAGTGTAAGACCCAGTGTCAATGTGTGACCCAGTGTCATTGTGTGTGGACCCAGTGACAGTGTGTGACCCAGTGTCAGTGTGTGACCCAGTGTCAGTGTGTGCCCCAGTGTCAGTGTGTGACCCAGTGTCAGTGTGTGTCCCAGCGTCAGTGTGTGACCCAGTGTCAGTGTGTGAACCCGTGTCAGTGTGTGCCCCAGTGTCGGTGTGACCCAGTGTCAGTGCATGGGCCCAGTGTCAGTGTGTGTTCCAGTATCACTGTGACCCAGTGTTTGAGTAAGATCCAGTGTCAATGTGTGTGATCCAGTGTCAGTGTGTGGCCCAGAGTCAGTGTGTGGGCCCAGTGTCAGTGCGACTCAGTGTCAGTGTGTGAGCCAGTGTCAGTGTGACCCAGTGTCAGAGTGACCCAGTGTCAGTGTGTGACCCAGTGTCAGTGCGTGGACCCAGTGTCATTGTGACTCAGTGTCAGTGTATGGCCAGTGTCAGTGTGTGACCCAGTGTCAGTGTGACCCAGTGTCAGTGTGTGGACAAGTGTCAGTGTGACCCAGTGTCAGTGTGACCCAGTGTCAGTGTGTGGGCCCAGTGTCAGTGTGTGTGGACCCAGTGACAGTGTGTGACCCAGTGTCAGTGCGTGGGCCAGTGTCAGTGTGTGTTCCAGTGTCACTGTGACCCAGTGTCAGTGTAAGAACCAGTGTCAGTGTGTGTGACCCAGCGTAAGTGTATGGCCCAGAGTCAGTTTGTGACCCAGTGTCAGTGTAAGACCCAGTGTCAATGTGTGGGCCCACTGTCAGTGTGTGTGGACCCAGTGACAGTGTGTGACCCAGTGTCAGTGCGTGGGCCAAGTGTCAGTGTGTGTTCCAATGTCAGTGTGCGTCCCAGTGTCAGTGTGACCCAGTTTCAGTGTGACCCAGTGTCAGTGTGTGACCCAGTGTCAGTGTGTGACGCAGTGTCAGTGTGACCCAGTGTCAGTGTGACTCAGTGTCAGTGTATGGCCAGTGTCAGTGTGTGACCCATTGACAGTGTGTGACCCAATGTTAGTGTGGACCCAGTGTCAGCGTGTGACCCAGTGTCAGAGTGACCCAGTGTCAGTGTGTGACCCCGTGTCAGTGTGTGCCCCAGTATCGGTGTGACCCAGTGTCGGTGCGTGGGCCCAGTGTCAGTGTGTGTTCCAGTATCACTGTGACCCAGTGTTTGAGTAAGATCCAGTGTCAGTGTGTGTGATCCAGTGTCAGTGTGTGGCCCAGAGTCAGTGTGTGGGCCCAGTGTCAGTGCGACTCAGTGTCAGTGTGTGAGCCAGTGTCAGTGTGACCCAGTGTCAGAGTGACCCAGTGTCAGTGTGTGACCCAGTGTCAGTGGGTGGACCCAGTGTCATTGTGACTCAGTGTCAGTGTATGGCCAGTGTCAGTCTGTGACCCAGTGTCAGTGTGTGACCCAGTGTTAGTGTGGACCCAGTGTCAGTGTGTGACCCAGTGTCAGTTTGTGACCCAGTGTCAGTGTGTGATCCAGTGTCAGTGTGACCCAGTGTCAGTGTGACCCAGGGCCACTGTGCCCCAGTGTCTGTGTGTGACCCAGTGTCATTGTGTGATCCAGTGTCAGTGTGCGTCCCAGTGTCAGTGTGACCCAATGTCAGTGTGACCTAGTGTCAGTGTGACCCAGTGTCAGTGCGTGGACCCAGTGTCAGTGTGACCCAGGGTCAGTGTGACCCAGTGTCAGTGTGTGATCCAGTGTCAGTGTACGTCCCAGTGTCAGTGTGACCCAATGTCATTGTGACCTAGTGTCAGTGTGACCCAGTGTCAGTGCGTGGACCCAGTGTCAGTGTGACTCAGTGTCAGTGTATGGCCAGTGTCAGTGTGTGACCCAGTGTCAGTGTGTGACCCAGTGTTAGTGTGGACCCAGTGACAGTGTGTGACCCAGTGTCAGTGTGACCCAGTGTCACTGTGCCCGAGTGTCTGTGTGTGACCCAGTGAAAGTGTGACCCAGTGTCAGTGTGTGGGCCCAGAGTCAATGTGTGTGGACCCATGACAGTGTGTGAGCCAGTGTCAGCGTGTGGTCTAGTGTCACTGTGCCCCAGTGTCTGTGTGTGACCCAGTGTCAGTGTGTGACCCAGTGTCAGTGCGTGGGCCCAGTGTCAGTGTTTGTTCCAGTGTCACTGTGACCCAGTGTCAGTGCAAGATCCAGTGTCAGTGTGTGTGATCCAGTGTCAGTGTGTGGGCCCAGTGTCAGTGTGTGACCCAGTGTCAGTGTAAGACTCAGTGTCAGTGCGTGATCCAGTGTCAGTGTGTGTCCCAGTGTCAGTGTGACCCAGTGTCAGTGTGACCTAGTGTCAGTGTAACCCAGTGTCAGAGCGTGGAGCCAGTGTCAGTGTGACTCAGTGTCAGTGTATGGCCAGTGTCAGTGTGTGACCCAGTGTCAGTGTTTGCCCCAGTGTTAGTGTGGACCCAGAGTCAGTGTGTGACCCAGTGTCAGTGTGCCCAGTGTCAGTGTGACCCAGTGTCAGTGTGTGAGCCAGTGTCAATGTGTGGTCCAGTGTCACTGTGACCCAGTGCCTGTATGTGACCCAGTGTCAGTGTGTGTCCCCGTGTCAGTGTGTGACTCCATGTCAGTGTGTACCCCAGTGTCAGTGTGATCCAGTGTCAGTGTGTGTGACCCAGTGTCAGTGTGTGGCCCAGAGTCAGTTTGTGGACCCAGTGTCAGCATGTGGCCCAGAGTCAGTGTGTGGGCCCAGTGTCAGTGTGTGACCCAGTGTAAGACCCATTGTCATTGTCTGATCCAGTGTCAGTGTGCGTCCCAGAGTCAGTGTGATCCAGTGTCAGTGTGACCCAATGTCAGTGTGACCCTATGTCAGTGGGTGACCCAGTGTCAGTGTGTGGACCCAGTGTCAGTGCGACTCTGTGTCAGTGTATGGCCAGTGTCAGTGTGTGACCCAGTGTCAATGTGTGACCAAGAGTCAGTGTGACCCAGTGTCAGTGTGTGACCCCGTGTCAGTGTGTGCCCCAGTGTCAGTGTGACCCAGTGTCAGTGTGTGGGCCCAGTGTCAGTGTGTGTGGACCCAGTGACAGTACGTGACCCAGTGTCAGTGTGACCCAGTGTCAGTGTGTGGGCCCAGTGTCAGTGTGTGTGGACCCAGTGATAGTGTGTGACCCAGTGTCAGTGCGTGGGCCCAGTGTCAGTGTGTGTTTCAGTGTCAGTGTGACTCAGTGTCATTTTATGGCCAGTGTCAGTGTGTGACCCAGTGTCAATGTGTGACCAAGAGTCAGTATGTTCCAGTGTCAGTGTGTGAGCCAGTGTCATGTGTGGTCCAGTGTCACTGTGCCCCAGTGTTTGTGTGTGACCCAGTGTCAGTGTGTGATCCAGTGTCAGTGTGCGTCCCAGTGTCAGTGTGACCCAGTGTCAGTGTGACCTAGTGTCAGTGTGACCCAGTCTCAGTGTTTGACCCCGTGTCAGTGCGTGGACCCAGTGTCAGTGTGACTCAGTGTCAGTGTATGGCCAGTGTTAGTGTGGACCCAGAGTCAGTGTGTGACCCAGTGTCAGTGTGACCCAGTGTCAGTGTGACCCAGTGTCAGTGTGTGGTCCAGTGTCACTGTACCCCAGTGTATGTGTGTGACCCAGTGTCAGTGTGTGCCCCCATGTCAGTGTATGCCCCAGTGTCAGTGTGACCCAGTGTCAGTCTGTGGGCCCGGTGTCAGTGTGTGTTCCAGTGTCACTGTGACCTAGTGTCAGTGTAAGATCCAGTGTGTGTGAACCCAGTGACAGTGTGTGACCCAGTGTCAGTGCTTGGGCCCAGTGTCAGTGTGTGTTCCAGTGTCACTGTGACCTAGTGTCAGTGTAAGATCCAGTGTCAGTGTGTGTGACCCAGTGTCAGTGTGTGGCCCAGAGTCAGTTTGTGGGCCCAGTGTCAGTGTGTGACCCAGTGTCAGTGCGTGGGCCAAGTGTCAGTGTGTGCTCCAATGTCAGTGTGCGTCTCGGTGTCAGTGTGACCCAGATTCAGTGTGACCCAGTCTCAGTGTATGGCCAGTGTCAGTGTGTGACCCAGTGTCAATGTGTGACCAAGAGTCAGTGTGACCCAGTGTCAGTGTGTGAGCCAGTGTCATTGTGTGGTCCACTGTCACTGTGCCCCAGTGTCTATGTGTGACCCAGTGTCAGTGCTTGGGCCCAGTGTCAGTGTGTGACCCAGTGTCACTGTGACCTAGTGTCAGTGTAAGATCCAGTGTCAGTGTGTGTGACCCAGTGTCAGTGTGTGGCCCAGAGTCAGTTTGTGGACCCAGTGTCAGCATGTGGCCCAGAGTCAGTGTGTGGGCCCAGTGTCAGTGTGTGACCCAGTGTCAGTGTAAGACCCAGTGTCAGTGTCTGATCCAGTGTCAGTGTGCGTCCCAGAGTCAGTGTGATCCAGTGTCAGTGTGACCCAATGTCAGTGTGACCCTATGTCAGTGGGTGACCCAGTGTCAGTGTGTGGACCCAGTGTCAGTGCGACTCCGTGTCAGTGTATGGCCAGTGTCAGTGTGTGTGACCCAGCGTAAGTGTATGGCCCAGAGTCAGTTTGTGACCCAGTGTCAGTGTAAGACCCAGTGTCAATGTGTGGGCCCACTGTCAGTGTGTGTGGACCCAGTGACAGTGTGTGACCCAGTGTCAGTGCGTGGGCCAAGTGTCAGTGTGTGTTCCAATGTCAGTGTGCGTCCCAGTGTCAGTGTGACCCAGTTTCAGTGTGACCCAGTGTCAGTGTGTGACCCAGTGTCAGTGTGTGACGCAGTGTCAGTGTGACCCAGTGTCAGTGTGACTCAGTGTCAGTGTATGGCCAGTGTCAGTGTGTGACCCATTGACAGTGTGTGACCCAATGTTAGTGTGGACCCAGTGTCAGCGTGTGACCCAGTGTCAGAGTGACCCAGTGTCAGTGTGTGACCCATTGCCAGTGTAGGTTCCAGTTTCAATGTGACCCAGTGTCAGTGTAAGATCCAGTGTCAGAGTTTGTGACCCAGTGTCAGCGTGTGGCCCAGAGTCAGTGTGTGGACCCAGTGTCAGTGTGTGATCCAATGTCAGTGTGCGTCTCAGAGTCAGTGTGATCCATTGTCAGTGTGACCCAGTGTCAGTGTGACCCAGTGTCAGTGTGTGACCCATTGTCACTGTGTGGACCCAGTGTCAGTGTGTGACCAAGATTCAGTGTGACCCAGTGTCAGTGTGTGAGCCAGTGTCATTATGTGATCCAGTGGCACTGTGCCCCAGTGTCTGTGTGTGACCCAGTGTCAGCGTGTGACCCCGTGTCAGTGTGTGCCCCAGTGTCAGAGTGACCCAGTGTCAGTGTGTGGGCCCAGTGTCAGTGTGTGTGGACCCAGTGACACTGCGTGACCCAGTGTCAGTGCGTGCCCCAGTGTCAGTGTGACCCAGTGTCAGTGTGTGTGGACCCAGTGACAGTGTGTGACCCAGTGTCAGTGCGTGGGCCAGTGTCAGTGTGTGGGCCCAGTGTCAGTGTGTGTGGACCCAGTGACACTGCGTGACCCAGTGTCAGTGCGTAGGCACCAGTGTCAGTGTGTGTTCCAGTGTCACTGTGACCCAGTGTCAGTGTAAGATCCAGTGTCAGTGTGTGTGACCCAGTGTCAGTGTGTGGCCCAGAGTCAGTGTGTGCCCCAGTGTCAGTGTGACCCAGTATCAGTGTGTGGACGCAGTGACAGTGTGTGGCCCAGAGTCAGTGTGTGACCCAGTGTCAGTGTGAGCCAGTGTCAGTGTGTGAGCCAGTGTCAGTGTGTGGTCCAGTGTCACTGTGCCCGAGTGTCTGTGTGTGACCCAGTGAAAGTGTGACCCAGTGTCAGTGTGTGGGCCCAGAGTCAGTGTGTGTGGACCCATGACAGTGTGTGAGCCAGTGTCAGTGTGTGGTCCAGTGTCACTGTGCCCCAGTGACAGTGTGTGACCCAGTGTCAGTGTGTGACCCCGTGTCAGTGTGTGTGGACCCAGTGACAGTGTGTGACCCAGTGTCAGTGCGTGGACCCAGTGTCAGTGTGACTCAGTGTCAGTGTATGGCCAGTGTCAGTGTGTGGCCCAGTGTCAGTGTGGACCCAGTGTCAGTGTGACCCAGTGTCAGTGTGTGACCCAGTGTTAGTGTGGACCCAGTGTTAGTGTGGACCCAGTGTTTGTGTGTGACCCAGTGTCAGTGTGTGAACCCGTGTCAGTGTGTGAGCCAGTGTCAGTGTGTGGTCCAGTGTCACTGTGCCCCAGTGTCTGTGTGTGACCCAGTGTCAGTGTGTGACCCCGTGTCAGTGTGTGCCCCAGTGTCGGCGTGACCCAATGTCAGTGCGTGGACCCAGTGTCAGTGTGTGTTTCAGTATCACTGTGACCCAGTGTTAGAGTAAGATCCAGTGTCAGTGTGTGTGATCCAGTGTCAGTGTGTGGCACAGAGTCAGTGTGGTCCAGTGTCACTGTGCCCCAGTGTCTGTGTGTGACCCAGTGTCAGTGTGTGACCGCGTGTCAGTGTGTGTGGACCCAGTGACAGTGGGTGACCCAGTGTCAATGTGTGGACCCAGTGTCAGTGTGACCCAGTGTCAGTGTGTGAGCCAGTGTCATTATGTGATCCAGTGTCACTGTGCCCCAGTGTCTGTGTGTGACCCAGTGTCAGCGTGTGACCCCGTGTCAGTGTGTGCCCCAGTGTCAGAGTGACCCAGTGTCAGTGTGTGGGCCCAGTGTCAGTGTGTGTGGACCCAGTGACACTGCGTGACCCAGTGTCAGTGTGTGCCCCAGTGTCAGTGTGACCCAGTGTCAGTGTGTGTGGACCCAGTGACAGTGTGTGACCCAGTGTCAGTGCGTGGGCCAGTGTCAGTGTGTGTTCCAGTGTCACTGTGACCCAGTGTCAGTGTAAGAACCAGTGTCAGTGTGTGTGACCCAGCGTAAGTGTATGGCCCAGAGTCAGTTTGTGACCCAGTGTCAGTGTAAGACCCAGTGTCAATGTGTGGGCCCACTGTCAGTGTGTGTGGACCCAGTGACAGTGTGTGACCCAGTGTCAGTGCGTGGGCCAAGTGTCAGTGTGTGTTCCAATGTCAGTGTGCGTCCCAGTGTCAGTGTGACCCAGTTTCAGTGTGACCCAGTGTCAGTGTGTGACCCAGTGTCAGTGTGTGACGCAGTGTCAGTGTGACCCAGTGTCAGTGTGACTCAGTGTCAGTGTATGGCCAGTGTCAGTGTGTGACCCATTGACAGTGTGTGACCCAATGTTAGTGTGGACCCAGTGTCAGCGTGTGACCCAGTGTCAGAGTGACCCAGTGTCAGTGTGTGACCCATTGCCAGTGTAGGTTCCAGTTTCACTGTGACCCAGTGTCAGTGTAAGATCCAGTGTCAGAGTTTGTGACCCAGTGTCAGCGTGTGGCCCAGAGTCAGTGTGTGGGCCCAGTGTCAGTGTGTGATCCAATGTCAGTGTGCGTCTCAGAGTCAGTGTGATCCATTGTCAGTGTGACCCAGTGTCAGTGTGACCCAGTGTCAGTGTGTGACCAAGAGTCAGTGTGACCCAGTGTCAGTGTGTGACCCCGTGTCAGTGTGTGCCCCAGTGTCAGTGTGACCCAGTGTCAGTGTGTGGGCCCAGTGTCAGTGTGTGTGGACCCAGTGACAGTGTGTGACCCAGTGTCAGTGTGACCCAGTGTCAGTGTGTGGGCACAGTGTCAGTGTGTCTGGACCCAGTGATAGTGTGTGACCCAGTGTCAGTGTGTGGACCCAGTGTCAGTGTGACTCAGTGTCATTTTATGGCCAGTGTCAGTGTGTGACCCAGTGTCAATGTGTGACCAAGAGTCAGTATGACCCAGTGTCAGTGTGTGAGCCAGTGTCATTGTGTGGTCCAGTGTCACTGTGCCCCAGTGTTTGTGTGAGACCCAGTGTCAGTGTGTGATCCAGTGTCAGTGTGACTCAGTGTCAGTGTGTGACCCCGTGTCAGTGTGTGCCCCAGTGTCAGTGTGACCCAGTGTCAGTGTGTGGGCCCAGTGTCAGTGTGTTTGGACCCAGTGACAGTGCGTGACCCAGTGTCAGTGTGACCCAGTGTCAGTGTGTGGGCACAGTGTCAGTGTGTCTAGACCCAGTGATAGTGTGTGACCCAGTGTCAGTGTGTGGACCCAGTGTCAGTGTGACTCAGTGTCATTTTATGGCCAGTGTCAGTGTGTGACCCAGTGTCAATGTGTGACCAAGAGTCAGTATGACCCAGTGTCAGTGTGTGAGCCAGTGTCATTGTGTGGTCCAGTGTCACTGTGCCCCAGTGTTTGTGTGAGACCCAGTGTCAGTGTGTGATCCAGTGTCAGTGTGACTCAGTGTCAGTGTATGGCCAGTGTCAGTGTGTGACCCAGTGTTAGTGTCGACCCAGAGTCAGTGTGTGATCCAGTGTCAGTGTGCGTCCCAGTGTCAGTGTGACCCAGTGTCAGTGTGACCTAGTGTCAGTGTGACGCAGTGTCAGTTTGTGACCCAGTGTCAGTGTGTGATCCAGTGTCAGTGTGCATCCCAGTGTCAGTTTGTGACCAGTGTCAGTGTGTGATCCAATGTCAGTGTGACCCAGCGTCACTGTGCCTCAGTGTCTGTGTGTGACCCAGTGTCAGTGTGTGATCCAGTGTCAGTGTGCGTCCCAGTGTCAGTGTGACCCAGTGTCAGTGTGACCTAGTGCCAGTGTGACCCAGTGTCAGTGTGTGACCTAGTGTCAGTGCGTGGACCCAGTGTCAGTGTGACTCAGTGTCAGTGTATGGCCAGTGTTAGTGTGGACCCAGAGTCAGTGTGTGACCCAGTGTCAGTGTGACTCAGTGTCAGTGTGTGCCCCAGTGTCAGTGTGTGGTCCAGTGTCACTGTACCCCAGTGTCTGTGTGTGACCCAGTGTCAGTGTGTGACCCCATGTCAGTGTATGCCCCAGTGTCAGTGTGACCCAGTGTCAGTCTGTGGGCCCGGTGTCAGTGTGTGTGAACCCAGTGATAGTGTGTGACCCAGTGTCAGTGCTTGGGCCCAGTGTCAGTGTGTGTTCCAGTGTCACTGGGACCTAGTGTCAGTGTAAGATCCAGTGTCAGTGTGTGGCCCAGAGTCAGTTTGTGGGCCCAGTGTCAGTGTGTGACCCAGTGTCAGTGTGTAGGCCAAGTGTCAGTGTGTGCCCCAGTGTCAGTGTGACCCAGTGTCAGTGTGTGGGCCCAGTGTCAGTGTGTGTGGACCCAGTGACAGTGCGTGACCCAGTGTCAGTGTGACCCAGTGTCAGTGTGTGGGCCCAGTGTCAGTGTGTGTGGACCCAGTGACACTGCGTGACCCAGTGTCAGTGTGTGCCCCAGTGTCAGTGTGACCCAGTGTCAGTGTGTGTGGACCCAGTGACAGTGTGTGACCCAGTGTCAGTGCGTGGGCCAGTGTCAGTGTGTGTTCCAGTGTCACTGTGACCCAGTGTCAGTGTAAGAACCAGTGTCAGTGTGTGTGACCCAGCGTAAGTGTATGGCCCAGAGTCAGTTTGTGACCCAGTGTCAGTGTAAGACCCAGTGTCAATGTGTGGGCCCACTGTCAGTGTGTGTGGACCCAGTGACAGTGTGTGACCCAGTGTCAGTGCGTGGGCCAAGTGTCAGTGTGTGTTCCAATGTCAGTGTGCGTCCCAGTGTCAGTGTGACCCAGTTTCAGTGTGACCCAGTGTCAGTGTGTGACCCAGTGTCAGTGTGACTCAGTGTCAGTGTATGGCCAGTGTCAGTGTGTGACCCATTGACAGTGTGTGACCCAATGTTAGTGTGGACCCAGTGTCAGCGTGTGACCCAGTGTCAGAGTGACCCAGTGTCAGTGTGTGACCCATTGCCAGTGTAGGTTCCAGTTTCACTGTGACCCAGTGTCAGTGTAAGATCCAGTGTCAGAGTTTGTGACCCAGTGTCAGCGTGTGGCCCAGAGTCAGTGTGTGGGCCCAGTGTCAGTGTGTGATCCAATGTCAGTGTGCGTCTCAGAGTCAGTGTGATCCATTGTCAGTGTGACCCAGTGTCAGTGTGACCCAGTGTCAGTGTGTGACCAAGAGTCAGTGTGACCCAGTGTCAGTGTGTGACCCCGTGTCAGTGTGTGCCCCAGTGTCAGTGTGACCCAGTGTCAGTGTGTGGGCCCAGTGTCAGTGTGTGTGGACCCAGTGACAGTGTGTGACCCAGTGTCAGTGTGACCCAGTGTCAGTGTGTGGGCACAGTGTCAGTGTGTCTGGACCCAGTGATAGTGTGTGACCCAGTGTCAGTGTGTGGACCCAGTGTCAGTGTGACTCAGTGTCATTTTATGGCCAGTGTCAGTGTGTGACCCAGTGTCAATGTGTGACCAAGAGTCAGTATGACCCAGTGTCAGTGTGTGAGCCAGTGTCATTGTGTGGTCCAGTGTCACTGTGCCCCAGTGTTTGTGTGAGACCCAGTGTCAGTGTGTGATCCAGTGTCAGTGTGACTCAGTGTCAGTGTGTGACCCCGTGTCAGTGTGTGCCCCAGTGTCAGTGTGACCCAGTGTCAGTGTGTGGGCCCAGTGTCAGTGTGTTTGGACCCAGTGACAGTGCGTGACCCAGTGTCAGTGTGACCCAGTGTCAGTGTGTGGGCACAGTGTCAGTGTGTCTAGACCCAGTGATAGTGTGTGACCCAGTGTCAGTGTGTGGACCCAGTGTCAGTGTGACTCAGTGTCATTTTATGGCCAGTGTCAGTGTGTGACCCAGTGTCAATGTGTGACCAAGAGTCAGTATGACCCAGTGTCAGTGTGTGAGCCAGTGTCATTGTGTGGTCCAGTGTCACTGTGCCCCAGTGTTTGTGTGAGACCCAGTGTCAGTGTGTGATCCAGTGTCAGTGTGACTCAGTGTCAGTGTATGGCCAGTGTCAGTGTGTGACCCAGTGTTAGTGTCGACCCAGAGTCAGTGTGTGATCCAGTGTCAGTGTGCGTCCCAGTGTCAGTGTGACCCAGTGTCAGTGTGACCTAGTGTCAGTGTGACGCAGTGTCAGTTTGTGACCCAGTGTCAGTGTGTGATCCAGTGTCAGTGTGCATCCCAGTGTCAGTTTGTGACCAGTGTCAGTGTGTGATCCAATGTCAGTGTGACCCAGCGTCACTGTGCCTCAGTGTCTGTGTGTGACCCAGTGTCAGTGTGTGATCCAGTGTCAGTGTGCGTCCCAGTGTCAGTGTGACCCAGTGTCAGTGTGACCTAGTGCCAGTGTGACCCAGTGTCAGTGTGTGACCCAGTGTCAGTGCGTGGACCCAGTGTCAGTGTGACTCAGTGTCAGTGTATGGCCAGTGTTAGTGTGGACCCAGAGTCAGTGTGTGACCCAGTGTCAGTGTGACTCAGTGTCAGTGTGTGCCCCAGTGTCAGTGTGTGGTCCAGTGTCAGTCTGTGGGCCCGGTGTCAGTGTGTGTGAACCCAGTGATAGTGTGTGACCCAGTGTCAGTGCTTGGGCCCAGTGTCAGTGTGTGTTCCAGTATCACTGGGACCTAGTGTCAGTGTAAGATCCAGTGTCAGTGTGTGGCCCAGAGTCAGTTTGTGGGCCCAGTGTCAGTGTGTGACCCAGTGTCAGTGCGTAGGCCAAGTGTCAGTGTGTGCCCCAGTGTCAGTGTGACCCAGTGTCAGTGTGTGGGCCCAGTGTCAGTGTGTGTGGACCCAGTGACAGTGCGTGACCCAGTGTCAGTGTGACCCAGTGTCAGTGTGTGGGCCCAGTGTCAGTGTGTGTTCCAGTGTCACTGTGACCCACTGTTAGTGTAAGATCCAGTGTCAATGTGTGTGACCCAGTGTCAGTGTGTGACCCCGTGTCAGGGTGTGCCCCAGTGTCAGTGTGACCCAGTGTCAGTGTGTGGGCCCAGTGTCAGTGTGTGTGGACCCAGTGACAGTGTGTGACCCAGTGTCAGTGCGTGGGCCCAGTGGCAGTGTGTGTTCCAGTGTCACTGTGACCCACTGTCAGTGTAAGATCCAGTGTCAGTGCATGTGACCCAGTGTCCGTGTGTGGCCGAGAGTCAGTTTGAGGGCCCAGTGTCAGTGTGTGACCCAGTGTCAGTGTAAGACCCAGTGTCAATGTGTGGGCCCAGTGTCAGTGTGTGTGGACCCAGTGCCAGTGTGTGACCCAGTGTCAGTGCGTGGGCCCAGTGTCAGTGTTTGTTCCAGTGTCACTGTGACCCAGTGTCAGTGCAAGATCCAGTGTCAGTGTGTGTGATCCAGTGTCAGTGTGTGGGCCCAGTGTCAGTGTGTGACCCAGTGTCAGTGTAAGACTCAGTGTCAGTGCGTGATCCAGTGTCAGTGTGTGTCCCAGTGTCAGTGTGACCCAGTGTCAGTGTGACCTAGTGTCAGTGTAACCCAGTGTCAGAGCGTGGAGCCAGTGTCACTGTGACCCAGTGTCAGTGTATGGCCAGTGTCAGTGTGTGACCCAGTGTCAGTGTTTGCCCCAGTGTTAGTGTGGACCCAGAGTCAGTGTGTGACCCAGTGTCAGTGTGCCCAGTGTCAGTGTGACCCAGTGTCAGTGTGTGAGCCAGTGTCAATGTGTGGTCCAGTGTCACTGTGACCCAGTGCCTGTATGTGACCCAGTGTCAGTGTGTGTCCCCGTGTCAGTGTGTGACTCCATGTCAGTGTGTACCCCAGTGTCAGTGTGATCCAGTGTCAGTGTGTGGGCCAGTGTCAGTTTGTGGGCCCAGTGTCAGTGTGTGACCCACTGTCAGTGTGTGACCCAGTGTCAATGTGTGACCAAGAGTCAGTATGACCCAGTGTCAGTTTGTGAGCCAGTGTCATTGTATGGTCCAGTGTCAGTGTGACCCAGTGTCAGTGTGACCTAGTGTCAGTGTGACCCAGTGTCAGTGTGTGACCCAGTGTCAGTGTGTGGTCCAGTGTCACTGTACCCCAGTGTCTGTGTGTGACCCAGTGTCAGTGTGTGACCCCATGTCAGTGTATGCCCCAGTGTCAGTGTGACCCAGTGTCAGTCTGTGGGCCCGGTGTCAGTGTGTGTGAACCCAGTGATAGTGTGTGACCCAGTGTCAGTGCTTGGGCCCAGTGTCAGTGTGTGTTCCAGTGTCACTGGGACCTAGTGTCAGTGTAAGATCCAGTGTCAGTGTGTGGCCCAGAGTCAGTTTGTGGGCCCAGTTTCAGTGTGTGACCCAGTGTCAGTGCGTGGGCCAAGTGTCAGTGTGTGACCCAGTGTCAATGTGTGACCAAGAGTCAGTGTGACCCAGTGTCAGTGTGTGAGCCAGTGTCATTGTGTGGTCCAGTGTCACTGTGCCCCAGTGTCTATGTGTGACCCAGTGTCAGTGCTTGGGCCCAGTGTCAGTGTGTGTTCCAGTGTCACTGTGACCTAGTGGCAGTGTAAGATCCAGTGTCAGTGTGTGTGACCCAGTGTCAGTGTGTGGCCCAGAGTCAGTTTGTGGACCCAATGTCAGCATGTGGCCCAGAGTCAGTGTGTGGGCCCAGTGTCAGTGTGTGACCCAGTGTCAGTGTAAGACCCAGTGTCAGTGTCTGATCCAGTGTCAGTGTGCGTCCCAGAGTCAGTGTGATCCAGTGTCAGTGTGACCCAATGTCAGTGTGACCCTATGTCAGTGGGTGACCCAGTGTCAGTGTGTGGACCCAGTGTCAGTGCGACTCTGTGTTAGTGTATGGCCAGTGTCAGTGTGTGACCCAGTGTCAATGTGTGACCAAGAGTCAGTGTGACCCAGTGTCAGTGTGTGACCCCGTGTCAGTGTGTGCCCCAGTGTCAGTGTGTGCCCCAATGTCAGTTTGACCCAGTGTCAGTGTGACCCAGTGTCAGTGTGTGCCCCAGTGTCAGTGTGTGGTCCAGTGTCACTGTACCCCAGTGCCTGTGTGTGACCCAGTGTCAGTGTGTGACCCCATGTCAGTGTATGTCCCAGTGTCAGTGTGACCCAGTGTCAGTCTGTGGGCTCGGTGTCAGTGTGTGTGAACCCAGTGATAGTGTGTGACCCAGTGTCAGTGCTTGGGCCCAGTGTCAGTGTGTGTTCCAGTGTCACTGTGACCTAGTGTCAGTTTAAGATCCAGTGTCAGTGTGTGTGACCCAGTGTCAGTGTGTGGCCCAGAGTCAGTTTGTGGGCCCAGTGTCAGTGTGTGACCCACTGTCAGTGTGTGACCCAGTGTCAATGTGTGACCAAGAGTCAGTATGACCCAGTGTCAGTTTGTGAGCCAGTGTCATTGTATGGTCCAGTGTCACTGTGCCCCAGTGTTTGTGTGTGACCCAGTGTCAGTGTGTGATCCAGTGTCAGTGTGCATCCCAGTGTCAGTGTGACCCAGTGTCAGTGTGACCTAGTGTCAGTGTGACCCAGTGTCAGTGTGTGACCCAGTGTCAGTGTGTGGTCCAGTGTCACTGTACCCCAGTGTCTGTGTGTGACCCAGTGTCAGTGTGTGACCCCATGTCAGTGTATGCCCCAGTGTCAGTGTGACCCAGTGTCAGTCTGTGGGCCCGGTGTCAGTGTGTGTGAACCCAGTGATAGTGTGTGACCCAGTGTCAGTGCTTGGGCCCAGTGTCAGTGTGTGTTCCAGTGTCACTGGGACCTAGTGTCAGTGTAAGATCCAGTGTCATTGTGTGGCCTAGAGTCAGTTTGTGGGCCCAGTTTCAGTGTGTGACCCAGTGTCAGTGCGTGGGCCAAGTGTCAGTGTGTGACCCAGTGTCAATGTGTGACCAAGAGTCAGTGTGATCCAGTGTCAGTGTGTGAGCCAGTGTCATTGTGTGGTCCAGTGTCACTGTGCCCCAGTGTCTATGTGTGACCCAGTGTCAGTGCTTGGGCCCAGTGTCAGTGTGTGTTCCAGTGTCACTGTGACCTAGTGGCAGTGTAAGATCCAGTGTCAGTGTGTGTGACCCAGTGTCAGTGTGTGGCCCAGAGTCAGTTTGTGGACCCAGTGTCAGCATGTGGCCCAGAGTCAGTGTGTGGGCCCAGTGTCAGTGTGTGACCCAGTGTCAGTGTAAGACCCAGTGTCAGTGTCTGATCCAGTGTCAGTGTGCGTCCCAGAGTCAGTGTGATCCAGTGTCAGTGTGACCCAATGTCAGTGTGACCCTATGTCAGTGGGTGACCCAGTGTCAGTGTGTGGACCCAGTGTCAGTGCGACTCTGTGTTAGTGTATGGCCAGTGTCAGTGTGTGACCCAGTGTCAATGTGTGACCAAGAGTCAGTGTGACCCAGTGTCAGTGTGTGACCCCGTGTCAGTGTGTGCCCCAGTGTCAGTGTGTGCCCCAATGTCAGTTTGACCCAGTGTCAGTGTGACCCAGTGTCAGTGTGTGCCCCAGTGTCAGTGTGTGGTCCAGTGTCACTGTACCCCAGTGCCTGTGTGTGACCCAGTGTCAGTGTGTGACCCCATGTCAGTGTATGTCCCAGTGTCAGTGTGACCCAGTGTCAGTCTGTGGGCTCGGTGTCAGTGTGTGTGAACCCAGTGATAGTGTGTGACCCAGTGTCAGTGCTTGGGCCCAGTGTCAGTGTGTGTTCCAGTGTCACTGTGACCTAGTGTCAGTTTAAGATCCAGTGTCAGTGTGTGTGACCCAGTGTCAGTGTGTGGCCCAGAGTCAGTTTGTGGGCCCAGTGTCAGTGTGTGACCCACTGTCAGTGTGTGACCCAGTGTCAATGTGTGACCAAGAGTCAGTATGACCCAGTGTCAGTTTGTGAGCCAGTGTCATTGTATGGTCCAGTGTCACTGTGCCCCAGTGTTTGTGTGTGACCCAGTGTCAGTGTGTGATCCAGTGTCAGTGTGCATCCCAGTGTCAGTGTGACCCAGTGTCAGTGTGACCTAGTGTCAGTGTGACCCAGTGTCAGTGTGTGACCCAGTGTCAGTGTGTGGTCCAGTGTCACTGTACCCCAGTGTCTGTGTGTGACCCAGTGTCAGTGTGTGACCCCATGTCAGTGTATGCCCCAGTGTCAGTGTGACCCAGTGTCAGTCTGTGGGCCCGGTGTCAGTGTGTGTGAACCCAGTGATAGTGTGTGACCCAGTGTCAGTGCTTGGGCCCAGTGTCAGTGTGTGTTCCAGTGTCACTGGGACCTAGTGTCAGTGTAAGATCCAGTGTCATTGTGTGGCCCAGAGTCAGTTTGTGGGCCCAGTTTCAGTGTGTGACCCAGTGTCAGTGCGTGGGCCAAGTGTCAGTGTGTGACCCAGTGTCAATGTGTGACCAAGAGTCAGTGTGACCCAGTGTCAGTGTGTGAGCCAGTGTCATTGTGTGGTCCAGTGTCACTGTGCCCCAGTGTCTATGTGTGACCCAGTGTCAGTGCTTGGGCCCAGTGTCAGTGTGTGTTCCAGTGTCACTGTGACCTAGTGGCAGTGTAAGATCCAGTGTCAGTGTGTGTGACCCAGTGTCAGTGTGTGGCCCAGAGTCAGTTTGTGGACCCAGTGTCAGCATGTGGCCCAGAGTCAGTGTGTGGGCCCAGTGTCAGTGTGTGACCCAGTGTCAGTGTAAGACCCAGTGTCAGTGTCTGATCCAGTGTCAGTGTGCGTCCAAGAGTCAGTGTGATCCAGTGTCAGTGTGACCCAATGTCAGTGTGACCCTATGTCAGTGGGTGACCCAGTGTCAGTGTGTGGACCCAGTGTCAGTGCGACTCTGTGTTAGTGTATGGCCAGTGTCAGTGTGTGACCCAGTGTCAATGTGTGACCAAGAGTCAGTGTGACCCAGTGTCAGTGTGTGACCCCGTGTCAGTGTGTGCCCCAGTGTCAGTGTGTGCCCCAATGTCAGTTTGACCCAGTGTCAGTGTGACCCAGTGTCAGTGTGTGCCCCAGTGTCAGTGTGTGGTCCAGTGTCACTGTACCCCAGTGCCTGTGTGTGACCCAGTGTCAGTGTGTGACCCCATGTCAGTGTATGTCCCAGTGTCAGTGTGACCCAGTGTCAGTCTGTGGGCTCGGTGTCAGTGTGTGTGAACCCAGTGATAGTGTGTGACCCAGTGTCAGTGCTTGGGCCCAGTGTCAGTGTGTGTTCCAGTGTCACTGTGACCTAGTGTCAGTTTAAGATCCAGTGTCACTGTGTGTGACCCAGTGTCAGTGTTCGGCCCAGAGTCAGTTTGTGGGCCCAGTGTCAGTGTGTGACCCAGTGTCAGTGCGTGGGCCAAGTGTCAGTGTGTACTCCAATGTCAGTGTGCGTCTCGGTGTCAGTGTGACCCAGATTCAGTGTGACCTAGTGTCAGTGTGTCACCCAGTGTTAGTGTGGACCCAGTGTCAGTGTGTGACCCAGTGTCAGTTTGTGACCCAGTGTCAGTGTGTGATCCAGTGTCAGTGTGCGTCCCAGTGTCAGTGTGACCCAGTTTCAATGTGACCTAGTGTCAGTGTGTGACCCAGTGTCAGTGCATGGACCCAGTGGCAGTGTGTGTTCCAGTTTCACTGTGACCCACTGTCAGTGTAAGATCCAGTGTCAGTGCATGTGACCCAGTGTCAGGGAGTGGCCGAGAGTCAGTTTGTGGGCCTAGTGTCAGTGTGTGACCCAGTGTCAGTGTAAGACCCAGTGTCAATGTGTGGGCCCAGTGTCAGTGTGTGTGGACCCAGTGACAGTGTGTGACCCAGTGTCAGTGCGTGGGCCCAGTGTCAGTGTGTGTTCCAGTGTCACTGTGACCCAGTGTCAGTGCAAGATCCAGTGTCAGTGTGTGTGATCCATTGTCAGTGTGTGAGCCCAGTGTCAGTGTAAGACCCAGTGTCAGTGTGTGATCCAGTGTCAGTGTGCGTCCCAGTGTCAATGTGACCCAGTGTCAGTGTGACCTAGTGTCAGTGTAACCCAGTGTCAGAGCGTGGACCCAGTGTCAGTGTGACTCAGTGTCAGTGTATGGCCAGTGTCAGTGTGTGGCCCAGTGTCAGTGTTTGCACCAGTGTTAGTGTGGACCCAGAGTCAGTGTGTGACCCAGTGTCAGTGTGCCCAGTGTCAGTGTGACCCAGTGTCAGTGTGTGAGCTAGTGTCAGTGTGTGGTCCAGTATCACTGTGACCCAGTGCCTGTGTGTGACCCAGTGTCAGTGTGTGTCCCCGTGTCAGTGTGTGACCCCCATGTCAGTGTGTGCCCCAGTGTCAGTGTGACCCAGTGTCAGTGTGTAGGCCAGAGTCAGTTTGTGGGCCCAGTGTCAGTGTGTGACCCAGTGTCAGTGTAAGACCCAGTGTCAATGTGTGGGCCCAGTGCCAGTGTGTGCTCCAATGTCAGTGTGCATCCCAGTGTCAGTGTGACCCAGTGTCAGTGTGGCTAAGTGTCAGTGTATGGCCAGTGTCAGTGTGTGACCCAGTGTCAGTGCGTGGGCCCAGTATCAATGTGTGTTCCAGTATCACTGTGACCCAGTGTCAATGTAAGATCCAGTGCCAGTGCGTGTGACCCAGTGTCAGTGTGTGGCCCAGAGTCAGTGTGTGGGCCCAGTGTCAGTGTGTGACCCAGTGTCAGTGTAAGACCCAGTGTCAGTGTCTGATCCAGTGCCAGTGTGCATCCCAGAGTCAGTGTGATCCAGTGTCAGTGTGACCCAATGTCAGTGTGACCCTATGTCAGTGGGTGACCCAGTGTCAGTGTATGGCCAGTGTCAGTGTGTGACCCAGTGTCAATGTGTGACCAAGAGTCAGTGTGACCCAGTGTCAGTGTGTGACCCCGTATCAGTGTGTGCCCCAGTGTCAGTGTGACCCAGTGTCAGTGTGTGGGCCCAGTGTCAGTGTGTGTGGACCCAGTGACAGTGTGTGACCCAGTGTCAGTGTGACCCAGTGTCAGTGTGTGGGCCCAGTGTCAGTGTGTGACCCAGTGTCAGTGCGTGGGCCCAGTGTCAGTATGACCCAGTGTCAGTTTGTGAGCCAGTGCCATTGTGTGGTCCAGTGTCACTGTGCCCCAGTGTTTGTGTGTGACCTAGTGTCAGTGTGACCCCGTGTCAGTGTGCGTCCCAGTGTCAGTGCGTGGACCCAGTGTCAGTGTGACTCAGTGTCAGTGTATGGCCAGTGTTAGTGTGGACCCAGAGTCAGTGTGTGATCCAGTGTCAGTGTGACCTAGTGTCAGTGTGACCCAGTGTCAGTTTGTGACCCAGTGTCAGTGTGTGATCCAGTGTCAGTGTGCGTCCCAGTGTCAGTTTGTGACCAGTGTCAGTGTGTGATCCAGTTTCAGTGTGATCCAATGTCAGTGTGACCCAGCGTCACTGTGCCTCAGTGTCGGTGTGTGACCCAGTGTCAGTGTGTGACCCAGTGTCAGTGCGTGGGCCCAGTGTCAGTGTGTGTTTCAGTGTCAGTGTGACTCAGTGTCATTTTATGGCCAGTGTCAGTGTGTGACCCAGTGTCAATGTGTGACCAAGAGTCAGTATGACCCAGTGTCAGTTTGTGAGCCAGTGCCATTGTGTGGTCCAGTGTCACTGTGCCCCAGTGTTTGTGTGTGACCCAGTGTCAGTGTGTGATCCAGTGTCAGTGTGCGTCCCAGTGTCAGTGTGACCCAGTGTCAGTGTGACCTAGTGTCAGTGTGACCCCGTGTCAGTGTGTGACCCAGTGTCAGTGCGTGGACCCAGTGTCAGTGTGACTCAGTGTCAGTGTATGGCCAGTGTTAGTGTGGACCCAGAGTCAGTGTGTGATCCAGTGTCAGTGTGACCTAGTGTCAGTGTGACCCAGTGTCAGTTTGTGACCCAGTGTCAGTGTGTGATCCAGTGTCAGTGTGCGTCCCAGTGTCAGTTTGTGACCAGTGTCAGTGTGTGATCCAGTTTCAGTGTGATCCAATGTCAGTGTGACCCAGCGTCACTGTGCCTCAGTGTCTGTGTGTGACCCAGTGTCAGTGTGTGACCCTGTGTCAGTGTGTGGGCACAGTGTCGGTGTGTGGACCCAGTGACAGTGTGTGACCCAGTGTCAGTGCGTGGGCCCAGTGTCAGTGTGTGTTCCAGTGTCACTGTGACCCACTGTCAGTGTAAGATCCAGTATCAATGTGTGTGACCCAGTGTCAGTGTGTGACCCCGTGTCAGGGTGTGCCCCAGTGTCAGTGTAAGATCCAGTGTCAATGTCTGTGACCCAGTGTCAGTGTGTGACCCCGTGTCAGGGTGTGCCCCAGTGTCAGTGTGACCCAGTGTCAGTGTGTGGATCCAGTGTCAGTGCATGTGACCCAGTTTCAGTGTGTGGCCGAGAGTCAGTTTGAGGGCCCAGTGTCAGTGTGTGACCCAGTGTCAGTGTAAGACCCAGTGTCAATGTGTGGGCCCAGTGTCAGTGTGTGTGGACCCAGTGACAGTGTGTGACCCAGTGTCAGTGCGTGGGCCCAGTGTCAGTGTTTGTTCCAGTGTCACTGTGACCCAGTGTCAGTGCAAGGTCCAGTGTCAGTGTGTGTGATCCATTGTCAGTGTGTGGGCCCAGTGTCAGTGTGTGACCCAGTGTCAGTGTAAGACTCAGTGTCAGTGCGTGATCCAGTGTCAGTGTGTGTCCCAGTGTCAGTGTGACCCAGTGTCAGTGTGACCTAGTGTCAGTGTAACCCAGTGTCAGAGCGTGGAGCCAGTGTCAGTGTGACTCAGTGTCAGTGTATGGCCAGTGTCAGTGTGTGACCCAGTGTCAGTGTTTGCCCCAGTGTTAGTGTGGACCCAGAGTCAGTGTGTGACCCAGTGTCAGTGTGCCCAGTGTCAGTGTGACCCAGTGTCAGTGTGTGAGCCAGTGTCAATGTGTGGTCCAGTGTCACTGTGACCCAGTGCCTGTATGTGACCCAGTGTCAGTGTGTGTCCCCGTGTCAGTGTGTGATTCCATGTCAGTGTGTGCTCCAGTGTCAGTGTGATCCAGTGTCAGTGTGTGGGCCAGAGTCAGTTCGTGGGCCCAGTGTCAGTGTGTGACCCAGTGTCAGTGTGTGACCTAGTGTCAATGTGTGACCAAGAGTCAGTATGACCCAGTGTCAGTTTGTGAGCCAGTGTCATTGTATGGTCCAGTGTCACTGTGCCCCAGTGTTTGTGTGTGACCCAGTGTCAGTGTGTGATCCAGTGTCAGTGTGCGTCCCAGTGTCAGTGTGACCCAGTGTCAGTGTGACCTAGTGTCAGTGTGACCCAGTGTCAGTGTGTGACCCAGTGTCAGTGTGTGGTCCAGTGTCAATGTACCCCAGTGTCTGTGAGTGACCCAGTGTCAGTGTGTGACCCCATGTCAGTGTATGCCCCAGTGTCAGTGTGACCCAGTGTCAGTCTGTGGGCCCGGTGTCAGTGTGTGTGGACCCAGTGACAGTGTGTGTGGACCCAGTGACAGTGCGTGACCCAGTGTCAGTGTGACCCAGTGTCAGTGTGGGGGCCCAGTGTCAGTGTGTGACCCAGTGTCAGTGCGTGGGCCCAGTGTCAGTGTGTGTTTCAGTGTCAGTGTGACTCAGTGTCATTTTATGGCCAGTGTCAGTGTGTGACCCAGTGTCAATGTGTGACCAAGAGTCAGTATGACCCAGTGTCAGTTTGTGAGCCAGTGCCATTGTGTGGTCCAGTGTCACTGTGCCCCAGTGTTTGTGTGTGACCCAGTGTCAATGTGTGATCCAGTGTCAGTGTGCGTCCCAGTGTCAGTGTGACCCAGTGTCAGTGTGACCTAGTGTCAGTGTGACCCAGTGTCAGTGTGTGACCCAGTGTCAGTGCGTGGACCCAGTGTCAGTGTGACTCAGTGTCAGTGTATGGCCAGTGTTAGTGTGGACCCAGAGTCAGTGTGTGACCCAGTGTCAGTGTGACCCAGTGTCAGTGTGTGCCCCAGTGTCAGTGTGTGGTCCAGTGTCACTGTACCCCAGTGTCTGTGTGTGACCCAGTGTCAGTGTGTGACCCCATGTCAGTGTATGCCCCAGTGTCAGTGTGACCCAGTGTCAGTCTGTGGGCCCGGTGTCAGTGTGTGTGAACCCAGTGATAGTGTGTGACCCAGTGTCAGTGCTTGGGCCCAGTGTCAGTGTGTGTTCCAGTATCACTGGGACCTAGTGTCAGTGTAAGATCCAGTGTCAGTGTGTGGCCCAGAGTCAGTTTGTGGGCCCAGTGTCAGTGTGTGACCCAGTGTCAGTGCGTAGGCCAAGTGTCAGTGTGTGCCCCAGTGTCAGTGTGACCCAGTGTCAGTGTGTGGGCCCAGTGTCAGTGTGTGTGGACCCAGTGATAGTGTGTGACCCAGTGTCAGTGCGTGGGCCCAGTGTCAGTGTGTGTTCCAGTGTCACTGTGACCCACTGTCAGTGTAAGATCCAGTGTCAATGTGTGTGACCCAGTGTCAGTGTGTGACCCCGTGTCAGGGTGTGCCCCAGTGTCAGTGTGACCCAGTGTCAGTGTGTGGGCCCAGTGTCAGTGTGTGTGGACCCAGTGACAGTGTGTGACCCAGTGTCAGTGCGTGGGCCCAGTGGCAGTGTGTGTTCCAGTGTCACTGTGACCCACTGACAGTGTAAGATCCAGTGTCAGTGCATGTGACCCAGTGTCAGTGTGTGGCCGAGAGTCAGTTTGAGGTCCCAGTGTCAGTGTGTGACCCAGTGTCAGTGTAAGACCCAGTGTCAATATGTGGGCCCAGTGTCAGTGTGTGTGGACCCAGTGACAGTGTGTGACCCAGTGTCAGTGCGTGGGCCCAGTGTCAGTGTTTGTTCCAGTGTCACTGTGACCCAGTGTCAGTGCAAGATCCAGTGTCAGTGTGTGTGATCCAGTGTCAGTGTGTGGGCCCAGTGTCAGTGTGTGACCCAGTGTCAGTGTAAGACTCAGTGTCAGTGCGTGATCCAGTGTCAGTGTGTGTCCCAGTGTCAGTGTGACCCAGTGTCAGTGTGACCTAGTGTCAGTGTAACCCAGTGTCAGAGCGTGGAGCCAGTGTCAGTGTGACTCAGTGTCAGTGTATGGCCAGTGTCAGTGTGTGACCCAGTGTCAGTGTTTGCCCCAGTGTTAGTGTGGACCCAGAGTCAGTGTGTGACCCAGTGTCAGTGTGCCCAGTGTCAGTGTGACCCAGTGTCAGTGTGTGAGCCAGTGTCAATGTGTGGTCCAGTGTCACTGTGACCCAGTGCCTGTATGTGACCCAGTGTCAGTGTGTGTCCCCGTGTCAGTGTGTGACTCCATGTCAGTGTGTGCCCCAGTGTCAGTGTGATCCAGTGTCAGTGTGTGGGCCAGAGTCAGTTTGTGGGCCCAGTGTCAGTGTGTGACCCAGTGTCAGTGTGTGACCCAGTGTCAATGTGTGACCAAGAGTCAGTATGACCCAGTGTCAGTTTCTGAGCCAGTGTCATTGTATGGTCCAGTGTCACTGTGCCCCAGTGTTTGTGTGTGACCCAGTGTCAGTGTGTGATCCAGTGTCAGTGTGCGTCCCAGTGTCAGTGTGACCTAGTGTCAGTGTGACCCAGTGTCAGTGTGTGACCCAGTGTCAGTGTGTGGTCCAGTGTCACTGTACCCCAGTGTCTGTGTGTGACCCAGTGTCAGTGTGGGACCCCATGTCAGTGTATGCCCCAGTGTCAGTGTGACCCAGTGTCAGTCTGTGGGCCCGGTGTCAGTGTGTGTGGACCCAGTGACAGTGTGTGTGGACCCAGTGACAGTGCGTGACCCAGTGTCAGTGTGACCCAGTGTCAGTGTGTGGGCCCAGTGTCAGTGTGTGACCCAGTGTCAGTGTGTGACCCAGTGTCAATGTGTGACCAAGAGTCAGTATGACCCAGTGTCAGTTTGTGAGCCAGTGCCATTGTGTGGTCCAGTGTCACTGTGCCCCAGTGTTTGTGTGTGACCCAGTGTCAGTGTGTGATCCAGTGTCAGTGTGCGTCCCAGTGTCAGTGTGATCCAGTGTCAGTGTGACCTAGTGTCAGTGTGACCCAGTGTCAGTGTGTGACCCAGTGTCAGTGCGTGGACCCAGTGTCAGTGTGACTCAGTGTCAGTGTATGGCCAGTGTTAGTGTGGACCCAGAGTCAGTGTGTGACCCAGTGTCAGTGTGACCCAGTGTCAGTGTGTGCCCCAGTGTCAGTGTGTGGTCCAGTGTCACTGTACCCCAGTGTCTGTGTGTGACCCAGTGTCAGTGTGTGACCCCATGTCAGTGTATGCCCCAGTGTCAGTGTGACCCAGTGTCAGTCTGTGGGCCCGGTGTCAGTGTGTGTGAACCCAGTGATAGTGTGTGACCCAGTGTCAGTGCTTGGGCCCAGTGTCAGTGTGTGTTCCAGTATCACTGGGACCTAGTGTCAGTGTAAGATCCAGTGTCAGTGTGTGGCCCAGAGTCAGTTTGTGGGCCCAGTGTCAGTGTGTGACCCAGTGTCAGTGCGTAGGCCAAGTGTCAGTGTGTGCCCCAGTGTCAGTGTGACCCAGTGTCAGTGTGTGGGCCCAGTGTCAGTGTGTGTGGACCCAGTGACAGTGCGTGACCCAGTGTCAGTGTGACCCAGTGTCAGTGTGTGGGCCCAGTGTCAGTGTGTGTGGACCCAGTGATAGTGTGTGACCCAGTGTCAGTGCGTGGGCCCAGTGTCAGTGTGTGTTCCAGTGTCAGTGTGACCCAGTGTCAGTGTGACCTAGTGTCAGTGTGACCCAGTGTCAGTGTGTGACCCAGTGTCAGTGCGTGGACCCAGTGTCAGTGTGACTCAGTGTCAGTGTATGGCCAGTGTTAGTGTGGACCCAGAGTCAGTGTGTGATCCAGTGTCAGTGTGACCTAGTGTCAGTGTGACCCAGTGTCAGTTTGTGACCCAGTGTCAGCGTGTGATCCAGTGTCAGTGTGCGTCCCAGTGTCAGTTTGTGACCAGTGTCAGTGTGTGATCCAGTTTCAGTGTGATCCAATGTCAGTGTGACCCAGCGTCACTGTGCCTCAGTGTCTGTGTGTGACCCAGTGTCAGTGTGTGACCCTGTGTCAGTGTGTGGGCACAGTGTCGGTGTGTGGACCCAGTGACAGTGTGTGACCCAGTGTCAGTGCGTGGGCCCAGTGTCAGTGTTTGTTCCAGTGTCACTGTGACCCAGTGTCAGTGCAAGGTCCAGTGTCAGTGTGTGTGATCCAGTGTCAGTGTGTGGGCCCAGTGTCAGTGTGTGACCCAGTGTCAGTGTAAGACTCAGTGTCAGTGCGTGATCCAGTGTCAGTGTGTGTGTCAGTGTCAGTGTGACCCAGTGTCAGTGTGACCTAGTGTCAGTGTAACCCAGTGTCAGAGCGTGGAGCCAGTGTCAGTGTGACTCAGTGTCAGTGTATGGCCAGTGTCAGTGTGTGACCCAGTGTCAGTGTTTGCCCCAGTGTTAGTGTGGACCCAGAGTCAGTGTGTGACCCAGTGTCAGTGTGCCCAGTGTCAGTGTGACCCAGTGTCAGTGTGTGAGCCAGTGTCAATGTGTGGTCCAGTGTCACTGTGACCCAGTGCCTGTATGTGACCCAGTGTCAGTGTGTGTCCCCGTGTCAGTGTGTGACTCCATGTCAGTGTGTGCCCCAGTGTCAGTGTGATCCAGTGTCAGTGTGTGGGCCAGAGTCAGTTTGTGGGCCCAGTGTCAGTGTGTGACCCAGTGTCAGTGTGTGACCCAGTGTCAATGTGTGACCAAGAGTCAGTATGACCCAGTGTCAGTTTGTGAGCCAGTGTCATTGTATGGTCCAGTGTCACTGTGCCCCAGTGTTTGTGTGACCCAGTGTCAGTGTGTGATCCAGTGTCAGTGTGCGTCCCAGTGTCAGTGTGACCCAGTGTCAGTGTGACCTAGTGTCAGTGTGACCCAGTGTCAGTGTGTGACCCAGTGTCAGTGCGTGGACCCAGTGTCAGTGTGACTCAGTGTCAGTGTATGGCCAGTGTTAGTGTGGACCCAGAGTCAGTGTGTGACCCAGTGTCAGTGTGACCCAGTGTCAGTGTGTGCCCCAGTGTCAGTGTGTGGTCCAGTGTCACTGTACCCCAGTGTCTGTGTGTGACCCAGTGTCAGTGTGTGACCCCATGTCAGTGTATGCCCCAGTGTCAGTGTGACCCAGTGTCAGTCTGTGGGCCCGGTGTCAGTGTGTGTGAACCCAGTGATAGTGTGTGACCCAGTGTCAGTGCTTGGGCCCAGTGTCAGTGTGTGTTCCAGTATCACTGGGACCTAGTGTCAGTGTAAGATCCAGTGTCAGTGTGTGGCCCAGAGTCAGTTTGTGGGCCCAGTGTCAGTGTGTGACCCAGTGTCAGTGCGTAGGCCAAGTGTCAGTGTGTGCCCCAGTGTCAGTGTGACCCAGTGTCAGTGTGTGGGCCCAGTGTCAGTGTGTGTGGACCCAGTGATAGTGTGTGACCCAGTGTCAGTGCGTGGGCCCAGTGTCAGTGTGTGTTCCAGTGTCACTGTGACCCACTGTCAGTGTAAGATCCAGTGTCAATGTGTGTGACCCAGTGTCAGTGTGTGACCCCGTGTCAGGGTGTGCCCCAGTGTCAGTGTGACCCAGTGTCAGTGTGTGGGCCCAGTGTCAGTGTGTGTGGACCCAGTGACAGTGTGTGACCCAGTGTCAGTGCGTGGGCCCAGTGGCAGTGTGTGTTCCAGTGTCACTGTGACCCACTGACAGTGTAAGATCCAGTGTCAGTGCATGTGACCCAGTGTCAGTGTGTGGCCGAGAGTCAGTTTGAGGTCCCAGTGTCAGTGTGTGACCCAGTGTCAGTGTAAGACCCAGTGTCAATATGTGGGCCCAGTGTCAGTGTGTGTGGACCCAGTGACAGTGTGTGACCCAGTGTCAGTGCGTGGGCCCAGTGTCAGTGTTTGTTCCAGTGTCACTGTGACCCAGTGTCAGTGCAAGATCCAGTGTCAGTGTGTGTGATCCAGTGTCAGTGTGTGGGCCCAGTGTCAGTGTGTGACCCAGTGTCAGTGTAAGACTCAGTGTCAGTGCGTGATCCAGTGTCAGTGTGTGCCCCAGTGTCAGTGTGTGGTCCAGTGTCACTGTACCCCAGTGTCTGTGTGTGACCCAGTGTCAGTGTGTGACCCCATGTCAGTGTATGCCCCAGTGTCAGTGTGACCCAGTGTCAGTCTGTGGGCCCGGTGTCAGTGTGTGTGAACCCAGTGATAGTGTGTGACCCAGTGTCAGTGCTTGGGCCCAGTGTCAGTGTGTGTTCCAGTATCACTGGGACCTAGTGTCAGTGTAAGATCCAGTGTCAGTGTGTGGCCCAGAGTCAGTTTGTGGGCCCAGTGTCAGTGTGTGACCCAGTGTCAGTGCGTAGGCCAAGTGTCAGTGTGTGCCCCAGTGTCAGTGTGACCCAGTGTCAGTGTGTGGGCCCAGTGTCAGTGTGTGTGGACCCAGTGATAGTGTGTGACCCAGTGTCAGTGCGTGGGCCCAGTGTCAGTGTGTGTTCCAGTGTCACTGTGACCCACTGTCAGTGTAAGATCCAGTGTCAATGTGTGTGACCCAGTGTCAGTGTGTGACCCCGTGTCAGGGTGTGCCCCAGTGTCAGTGTGACCCAGTGTCAGTGTGTGGGCCCAGTGTCAGTGTGTGTGGACCCAGTGACAGTGTGTGACCCAGTGTCAGTGCGTGGGCCCAGTGGCAGTGTGTGTTCCAGTGTCACTGTGACCCACTGACAGTGTAAGATCCAGTGTCAGTGCATGTGACCCAGTGTCAGTGTGTGGCCGAGAGTCAGTTTGAGGTCCCAGTGTCAGTGTGTGACCCAGTGTCAGTGTAAGACCCAGTGTCAATATGTGGGCCCAGTGTCAGTGTGTGTGGACCCAGTGACAGTGTGTGACCCAGTGTCAGTGCGTGGGCCCAGTGTCAGTGTTTGTTCCAGTGTCACTGTGACCCAGTGTCAGTGCAAGATCCAGTGTCAGTGTGTGTGATCCAGTGTCAGTGTGTGGGCCCAGTGTCAGTGTGTGACCCAGTGTCAGTGTAAGACTCAGTGTCAGTGCGTGATCCAGTGTCAGTGTGTGTCCCAGTGTCAGTGTGACCCAGTGTCAGTGTGACCTAGTGTCAGTGTAACCCAGTGTCAGAGCGTGGAGCCAGTGTCAGTGTGACTCAGTGTCAGTGTATGGCCAGTGTCAGTGTGTGACCCAGTGTCAGTGTTTGCCCCAGTGTTAGTGTGGACCCAGAGTCAGTGTGTGACCCAGTGTCAGTGTGCCCAGTGTCAGTGTGACCCAGTGTCAGTGTGTGAGCCAGTGTCAATGTGTGGTCCAGTGTCACTGTGACCCAGTGCCTGTATGTGACCCAGTGTCAGTGTGTGTCCCCGTGTCAGTGTGTGACTCCATGTCAGTGTGTGCCCCAGTGTCAGTGTGATCCAGTGTCAGTGTGTGGGCCAGAGTCAGTTTGTGGGCCCAGTGTCAGTGTGTGACCCAGTGTCAGTGTGTGACCCAGTGTCAATGTGTGACCAAGAGTCAGTATGACCCAGTGTCAGTTTCTGAGCCAGTGTCATTGTATGGTCCAGTGTCACTGTGCCCCAGTGTTTGTGTGTGACCCAGTGTCAGTGTGTGATCCAGTGTCAGTGTGCGTCCCAGTGTCAGTGTGACCTAGTGTCAGTGTGACCCAGTGTCAGTGTGTGACCCAGTGTCAGTGTGTGGTCCAGTGTCACTGTACCCCAGTGTCTGTGTGTGACCCAGTGTCAGTGTGGGACCCCATGTCAGTGTATGCCCCAGTGTCAGTGTGACCCAGTGTCAGTCTGTGGGCCCGGTGTCAGTGTGTGTGGACCCAGTGACAGTGTGTGTGGACCCAGTGACAGTGCGTGACCCAGTGTCAGTGTGACCCAGTGTCAGTGTGTGGGCCCAGTGTCAGTGTGTGACCCAGTGTCAGTGTGTGACCCAGTGTCAATGTGTGACCAAGAGTCAGTATGACCCAGTGTCAGTTTGTGAGCCAGTGCCATTGTGTGGTCCAGTGTCACTGTGCCCCAGTGTTTGTGTGTGACCCAGTGTCAGTGTGTGATCCAGTGTCAGTGTGCGTCCCAGTGTCAGTGTGATCCAGTGTCAGTGTGACCTAGTGTCAGTGTGACCCAGTGTCAGTGTGTGACCCAGTGTCAGTGCGTGGACCCAGTGTCAGTGTGACTCAGTGTCAGTGTATGGCCAGTGTTAGTGTGGACCCAGAGTCAGTGTGTGACCCAGTGTCAGTGTGACCCAGTGTCAGTGTGTGCCCCAGTGTCAGTGTGTGGTCCAGTGTCACTGTACCCCAGTGTCTGTGTGTGACCCAGTGTCAGTGTGTGACCCCATGTCAGTGTATGCCCCAGTGTCAGTGTGACCCAGTGTCAGTCTGTGGGCCCGGTGTCAGTGTGTGTGAACCCAGTGATAGTGTGTGACCCAGTGTCAGTGCTTGGGCCCAGTGTCAGTGTGTGTTCCAGTATCACTGGGACCTAGTGTCAGTGTAAGATCCAGTGTCAGTGTGTGGCCCAGAGTCAGTTTGTGGGCCCAGTGTCAGTGTGTGACCCAGTGTCAGTGCGTAGGCCAAGTGTCAGTGTGTGCCCCAGTGTCAGTGTGACCCAGTGTCAGTGTGTGGGCCCAGTGTCAGTGTGTGTGGACCCAGTGACAGTGCGTGACCCAGTGTCAGTGTGACCCAGTGTCAGTGTGTGGGCCCAGTGTCAGTGTGTGTGGACCCAGTGATAGTGTGTGACCCAGTGTCAGTGCGTGGGCCCAGTGTCAGTGTGTGTTCCAGTGTCAGTGTGACCCAGTGTCAGTGTGACCTAGTGTCAGTGTGACCCAGTGTCAGTGTGTGACCCAGTGTCAGTGCGTGGACCCAGTGTCAGTGTGACTCAGTGTCAGTGTATGGCCAGTGTTAGTGTGGACCCAGAGTCAGTGTGTGATCCAGTGTCAGTGTGACCTAGTGTCAGTGTGACCCAGTGTCAGTTTGTGACCCAGTGTCAGCGTGTGATCCAGTGTCAGTGTGCGTCCCAGTGTCAGTTTGTGACCAGTGTCAGTGTGTGATCCAGTTTCAGTGTGATCCAATGTCAGTGTGACCCAGCGTCACTGTGCCTCAGTGTCTGTGTGTGACCCAGTGTCAGTGTGTGACCCTGTGTCAGTGTGTGGGCACAGTGTCGGTGTGTGGACCCAGTGACAGTGTGTGACCCAGTGTCAGTGCGTGGGCCCAGTGTCAGTGTTTGTTCCAGTGTCACTGTGACCCAGTGTCAGTGCAAGGTCCAGTGTCAGTGTGTGTGATCCAGTGTCAGTGTGTGGGCCCAGTGTCAGTGTGTGACCCAGTGTCAGTGTAAGACTCAGTGTCAGTGCGTGATCCAGTGTCAGTGTGTGTCCCAGTGTCAGTGTGACCCAGTGTCAGTGTGACCTAGTGTCAGTGTAACCCAGTGTCAGAGCGTGGAGCCAGTGTCAGTGTGACTCAGTGTCAGTGTATGGCCAGTGTCAGTGTGTGACCCAGTGTCAGTGTTTGCCCCAGTGTTAGTGTGGACCCAGAGTCAGTGTGTGACCCAGTGTCAGTGTGCCCAGTGTCAGTGTGACCCAGTGTCAGTGTGTGAGCCAGTGTCAATGTGTGGTCCAGTGTCACTGTGACCCAGTGCCTGTATGTGACCCAGTGTCAGTGTGTGTCCCCGTGTCAGTGTGTGACTCCATGTCAGTGTGTGCCCCAGTGTCAGTGTGATCCAGTGTCAGTGTGTGGGCCAGAGTCAGTTTGTGGGCCCAGTGTCAGTGTGTGACCCAGTGTCAGTGTGTGACCCAGTGTCAATGTGTGACCAAGAGTCAGTATGACCCAGTGTCAGTTTGTGAGCCAGTGTCATTGTATGGTCCAGTGTCACTGTGCCCCAGTGTTTGTGTGACCCAGTGTCAGTGTGTGATCCAGTGTCAGTGTGCGTCCCAGTGTCAGTGTGACCCAGTGTCAGTGTGACCTAGTGTCAGTGTGACCCAGTGTCAGTGTGTGACCCAGTGTCAGTGTGTGGTCCAGTGTCAATGTACCCCAGTGTCTGTGAGTGACCCAGTGTCAGTGTGTGACCCCATGTCAGTGTATGCCCCAGTGTCAGTGTGACCCAGTGTCAGTCTGTGGGCCCGGTGTCAGTGTGTGTGGACCCAGTGACAGTGTGTGTGGACCCAGTGACAGTGCGTGACCCAGTGTCAGTGTGACCCAGTGTCAGTGTGTGGGCCCAGTGTCAGTGTGTGACCCAGTGTCAGTGCGTGGGCCCAGTGTCAGTGTGTGTTTCAGTGTCAGTGTGACTCAGTGTCATTTTATGGCCAGTGTCAGTGTGTGACCCAGTGTCAATGTGTGACCAAGAGTCAGTATGACCCAGTGTCAGTTTGTGAGCCAGTGCCATTGTGTGGTCCAGTGTCACTGTGCCCCAGTGTTTGTGTGTGACCCAGTGTCAGTGTGTGATCCAGTGTCAGTGTGCGTCCCAGTGTCAGTGTGACCCAGTGTCAGTGTGACCTAGTGTCAGTGTGACCCAGTGTCAGTGTGTGACCCAGTGTCAGTGCGTGGACCCAGTGTCAGTGTGACTCAGTGTCAGTGTATGGCCAGTGTTAGTGTGGACCCAGAGTCAGTGTGTGACCCAGTGTCAGTGTGACCCAGTGTCAGTGTGTGCCCCAGTGTCAGTGTGTGGTCCAGTGTCACTGTACCCCAGTGTCTGTGTGTGACCCAGTGTCAGTGTGTGACCCCATGTCAGTGTATGCCCCAGTGTCAGTGTGACCCAGTGTCAGTCTGTGGGCCCGGTGTCAGTGTGTGTGAACCCAGTGATAGTGTGTGACCCAGTGTCAGTGCTTGGGCCCAGTGTCAGTGTGTGTTCCAGTATCACTGGGACCTAGTGTCAGTGTAAGATCCAGTGTCAGTGTGTGGCCCAGAGTCAGTTTGTGGGCCCAGTGTCAGTGTGTGACCCAGTGTCAGTGCGTAGGCCAAGTGTCAGTGTGTGCCCCAGTGTCAGTGTGACCCAGTGTCAGTGTGTGGGCCCAGTGTCAGTGTGTGTGGACCCAGTGACAGTGCGTGACCCAGTGTCAGTGTGACCCAGTGTCAGTGTGTGGGCCCAGTGTCAGTGTGTGTGGACCCAGTGATAGTGTGTGACCCAGTGTCAGTGCGTGGGCCCAGTGTCAGTGTGTGTTCCAGTGTCAGTGTGACCCAGTGTCAGTGTGACCTAGTGTCAGTGTGACCCAGTGTCAGTGTGTGACCCAGTGTCAGTGCGTGGACCCAGTGTCAGTGTGACTCAGTGTCAATGTATGGCCAGTGTTAGTGTGGACCCAGAGTCAGTGTGTGATCCAGTGTCAGTGTGACCTAGTGTCAGTGTGACCCAGTGTCAGTTTGTGACCCAGTGTCAGCGTGTGATCCAGTGTCAGTGTGCGTCCCAGTGTCAGTTTGTGACCAGTGTCAGTGTGTGATCCAGTTTCAGTGTGATCCAATGTCAGTGTGACCCAGCGTCACTGTGCCTCAGTGTCTGTGTGTGACCCAGTGTCAGTGTGTGACCCTGTGTCAGTGTGTGGGCACAGTGTCGGTGTGTGGACCCAGTGACAGTGTGTGACCCAGTGTCAGTGCGTGGGCCCAGTGTCAGTGTGTGTTCCAGTGTCACTGTGACCCACTGTCAGTGTAAGATCCAGTGTCAATGTGTGTGACCCAGTGTCAGTGTGTGACCCCGTGTCAGGGTGTGCCCCAGTGTCAGTGTGACCCAGTGTCAGTGTGTGGGCCCAGTGTCAGTGTGTGTGGACCCAGTGACAGTGTGTGACCCAGTGTCACTGTGACCCACTGTCAGTGTAAGATCCAGTGTCAGTGCATGTGACCCAGTTTCAGTGTGTGGCCGAGAGTCAGTTTGAGGGCCCAGTGTCAGTGTGTGACCCAGTGTCAGTGTAAGACCCAGTGTCAATGTGTGGGCCCAGTGTCAGTGTGTGTGGACCCAGTGACAGTGTGTGACCCAGTGTCAGTGCGTGGGCCCAGTGTCAGTGTTTGTTCCAGTGTCACTGTGACCCAGTGTCAGTGCAAGGTCCAGTGTCAGTGTGTGTGATCCATTGTCAGTGTGTGGGCCCAGTGTCAGTGTGTGACCCAGTGTCAGTGTAAGACTCAGTGTCAGTGCGTGATCCAGTGTCAGTGTGTGTCCCAGTGTCAGTGTGACCCAGTGTCAGTGTGACCTAGTGTCAGTGTAACCCAGTGTCAGAGCGTGGAGCCAGTGTCAGTGTGACTCAGTGTCAGTGTATGGCCAGTGTCAGTGTGTGACCCAGTGTCAGTGTTTGCCCCAGTGTTAGTGTGGACCCAGAGTCAGTGTGTGACCCAGTGTCAGTGTGCCCAGTGTCAGTGTGACCCAGTGTCAGTGTGTGAGCCAGTGTCAATGTGTGGTCCAGTGTCACTGTGACCCAGTGCCTGTATGTGACCCAGTGTCAGTGTGTGTCCCCGTGTCAGTGTGTGACTCCATGTCAGTGTGTGCTCCAGTGTCAGTGTGATCCAGTGTCAGTGTGTGGGCCAGAGTCAGTTCGTGGGCCCAGTGTCAGTGTGTGACCCAGTGTCAGTGTGTGACCTAGTGTCAATGTGTGACCAAGAGTCAGTATGACCCAGTGTCAGTTTGTGAGCCAGTGTCATTGTATGGTCCAGTGTCACTGTGCCCCAGTGTTTGTGTGTGACCCAGTGTCAGTGTGTGATCCAGTGTCAGTGTGCGTCCCAGTGTCAGTGTGACCCAGTGTCAGTGTGACCTAGTGTCAGTGTGACCCAGTGTCAGTGTGTGACCCAGTGTCAGTGTGTGGTCCAGTGTCAATGTACCCCAGTGTCTGTGAGTGACCCAGTGTCAGTGTGTGACCCCATGTCAGTGTATGCCCCAGTGTCAGTGTGACCCAGTGTCAGTCTGTGGGCCCGGTGTCAGTGTGTGTGGACCCAGTGACAGTGTGTGTGGACCCAGTGACAGTGCGTGACCCAGTGTCAGTGTGACCCAGTGTCAGTGTGGGGGCCCAGTGTCAGTGTGTGACCCAGTGTCAGTGCGTGGGCCCAGTGTCAGTGTGTGTTTCAGTGTCAGTGTGACTCAGTGTCATTTTATGGCCAGTGTCAGTGTGTGACCCAGTGTCAATGTGTGACCAAGAGTCAGTATGACCCAGTGTCAGTTTGTGAGCCAGTGCCATTGTGTGGTCCAGTGTCACTGTGCCCCAGTGTTTGTGTGTGACCCAGTGTCAATGTGTGATCCAGTGTCAGTGTGCGTCCCAGTGTCAGTGTGACCCAGTGTCAGTGTGACCTAGTGTCAGTGTGACCCAGTGTCAGTGTGTGACCCAGTGTCAGTGCGTGGACCCAGTGTCAGTGTGACTCAGTGTCAGTGTATGGCCAGTGTTAGTGTGGACCCAGAGTCAGTGTGTGACCCAGTGTCAGTGTGACCCAGTGTCAGTGTGTGCCCCAGTGTCAGTGTGTGGTCCAGTGTCACTGTACCCCAGTGTCTGTGTGTGACCCAGTGTCAGTGTGTGACCCCATGTCAGTGTATGCCCCAGTGTCAGTGTGACCCAGTGTCAGTCTGTGGGCCCGGTGTCAGTGTGTGTGAACCCAGTGATAGTGTGTGACCCAGTGTCAGTGCTTGGGCCCAGTGTCAGTGTGTGTTCCAGTATCACTGGGACCTAGTGTCAGTGTAAGATCCAGTGTCAGTGTGTGGCCCAGAGTCAGTTTGTGGGCCCAGTGTCAGTGTGTGACCCAGTGTCAGTGCGTAGGCCAAGTGTCAGTGTGTGCCCCAGTGTCAGTGTGACCCAGTGTCAGTGTGTGGGCCCAGTGTCAGTGTGTGTGGACCCAGTGATAGTGTGTGACTCAGTGTCAGTGCGTGGGCCCAGTGTCAGTGTGTGTTCCAGTGTCACTGTGACCCACTGTCAGTGTAAGATCCAGTGTCAATGTGTGTGACCCAGTGTCAGTGTGTGATCCCGTGTCAGGGTGTGCCCCAGTGTCAGTGTGACCCAGTGTCAGTGTGTGGGCCCAGTGTCAGTGTGTGTGGACCCAGTGACAGTGTGTGACCCAGTGTCAGTGCGTGGGCCCAGTGGCAGTGTGTGTTCCAGTGTCACTGTGACCCACTGACAGTGTAAGATCCAGTGTCAGTGCATGTGACCCAGTGTCAGTGTGTGGCCGAGAGTCAGTTTGAGGTCCCAGTGTCAGTGTGTGACCCAGTGTCAGTGTAAGACCCAGTGTCAATGTGTGGGCCCAGTGTCAGTGTGTGTGGACCCAGTGACAGTGTGTGACCCAGTGTCAGTGCGTGGGCCCAGTGTCAGTGTTTGTTCCAGTGTCACTGTGACCCAGTGTCAGTGCAAGATCCAGTGTCAGTGTGTGTGATCCAGTGTCAGTGTGTGGGCCCAGTGTCAGTGTGTGACCCAGTGTCAGTGTAAGACTCAGTGTCAGTGCGTGATCCAGTGTCAGTGTGTGTCCCAGTGTCAGTGTGACCCAGTGTCAGTGTGACCTAGTGTCAGTGTAACCCAGTGTCAGAGCGTGGAGCCAGTGTCAGTGTGACTCAGTGTCAGTGTATGGCCAGTGTCAGTGTGTGACCCAGTGTCAGTGTTTGCCCCAGTGTTAGTGTGGACCCAGAGTCAGTGTGTGACCCAGTGTCAGTGTGCCCAGTGTCAGTGTGACCCAGTGTCAGTGTGTGAGCCAGTGTCAATGTGTGGTCCAGTGTCACTGTGACCCAGTGCCTGTATGTGACCCAGTGTCAGTGTGTGTCCCCGTGTCAGTGTGTGACTCCATGTCAGTGTGTGCCCCAGTGTCAGTGTGATCCAATGTCAGTGTGTGGGCCAGAGTCAGTTTGTGGGCCCAGTCTCAGTGTGTGACCCAGTGTCAGTGTGTGACCCAGTGTCAATGTGTGACCAAGAGTCAGTATGACCCAGTGTCAGTTTCTGAGCCAGTGTCATTGTATGGTCCAGTGTCACTGTGCCCCAGTGTTTGTGTGTGACCCAGTGTCAGTGTGTGATCCAGTGTCAGTGTGCGTCCCAGTGTCAGTGTGACCTAGTGTCAGTGTGACCCAGTGTCAGTGTGTGACCCAGTGTCAGTGTGTGGTCCAGTGTCACTGTACCCCAGTGTCTGTGTGTGACCCAGTGTCAGTGTGGGACCCCATGTCAGTGTATGCCCCAGTGTCAGTGTGACCCAGTGTCAGTCTGTGGGCCCGGTGTCAGTGTGTGTGGACCCAGTGACAGTGTGTGTGGACCCAGTGACAGTGCGTGACCCAGTGTCAGTGTGACCCAGTGTCAGTGTGTGGGCCCAGTGTCAGTGTGTGACCCAGTGTCAGTGTGTGACCCAGTGTCAATGTGTGACCAAGAGTCAGTATGACCCAGTGTCAGTTTGTGAGCCAGTGCCATTGTGTGGTCCAGTGTCACTGTGCCCCAGTGTTTGTGTGTGACCCAGTGTCAGTGTGTGATCCAGTGTCAGTGTGCGTCCCAGTGTCAGTGTGATCCAGTGTCAGTGTGACCTAGTGTCAGTGTGACCCAGTGTCAGTGTGTGACCCAGTGTCAGTGCGTGGACCCAGTGTCAGTGTGACTCAGTGTCAGTGTATGGCCAGTGTTAGTGTGGACCCAGAGTCAGTGTGTGACCCAGTGTCAGTGTGACCCAGTGTCAGTGTGTGCCCCAGTGTCAGTGTGTGGTCCAGTGTCACTGTACCCCAGTGTCTGTGTGTGACCCAGTGTCAGTGTGTGACCCCATGTCAGTGTATGCCCCAGTGTCAGTGTGACCCAGTGTCAGTCTGTGGGCCCGGTGTCAGTGTGTGTGAACCCAGTGATAGTGTGTGACCCAGTGTCAGTGCTTGGGCCCAGTGTCAGTGTGTGTTCCAGTGTCACTGGGACCTAGTGTCAGTGTAAGATCCAGTGTCAGTGTGTGGCCCAGAGTCAGTTTGTGGGCCCAGTGTCAGTGTGTGACCCAGTGTCAGTGCGTAGGCCAAGTGTCAGTGTGTGCCCCAGTGTCAGTGTGACCCAGTGTCAGTGTGTGGGCCCAGTGTCAGTGTGTGTGGACCCAGTGACAGTGCGTGACCCAGTGTCAGTGTGACCCAGTGTCAGTGTGTGGGCCCAGTGTCAGTGTGTGTGGACCCAGTGATAGTGTGTGACCCAGTGTCAGTGCGTGGGCCCAGTGTCAGTGTGTGTTTCAGTGTCAGTGTGACTCAGTGTCATTTTATGGCCAGTGTCAGTGTGTGACCCAGTGTCAATGTGTGACCAAGAGTCAGTATGACCCAGTGTCAGTTTGTGAGCCAGTGTCATTGTATGGTCCAGTGTCACTGTGCCCCAGTGTTTGTGTGTGACCCAGTGTCAGTGTGTGATCCAGTGTCAGTGTGCGTCCCAGTGTCAGTGTGACCCAGTGTCAGTGTGACCTAGTGTCAGTGTGACCCAGTGTCAGTGTGTGACCCAGTGTCATTGCGTGGACCCAGTGTCAGTGTGACTCAGTGTCAGTGTATGGCCAGTGTTAGTGTGGACCCAGAGTCAGTGTGTGACCCAGTGTCAGTGTGACCCAGTGTCAGTGTGTGCCCCAGTGTCAGTGTGTGGTCCAGTGTCACTGTACCCCAGTGTCTGTGTGTGACCCAGTGTCAGTGTGTGACCCCATGTCAGTGTATGCCCCAGTGTCAGTGTGACCCAGTGTCAGTCTGTGGGCCCGGTGTCAGTGTGTGTGAACCCAGTGATAGTGTGTGACCCAGTGTCAGTGCTTGGGCCCAGTGTCAGTGTGTGTTCCAGTGTCACTGGGACCTAGTGTCAGTGTAAGATGCAGTGCCAGTGTGTGGCCCAGAGTCAGTTTGTGGGCCCAGTGTCAGTGTGTGACCCAGTGTCAGTGCGTGGGCCAAGTGTCAGTGTGTGCTCCAATGTCAGTGTGCGTCTCGGTGTCAGTGTGACCCAGATTCAGTGTGACCCAGTGTCAGTGTATGGTCAGTGTCAGTGTGTGACCCAGTGTCAATGTGTGACCAAGAGTCAGTGTGACCCAGTGTCAGTGTGTGAGCCAGTGTCATTGTGTGGTCCAGTGTCACTGTGCCCCAGTGTCTATGTGTGACCCAGTGTCAGTGCTTGGGCCCAGTGTCAGTGTGTGTTCCAGTGTCACTGTGACCTAGTGTCAGTGTAAGATCCAGTGTCAGTGTGTGTGACCCAGTGTCAGTGTGTGGCCCAGAGTCAGTTTGTGGACCCAGTGTCAGCATGTGGCCCAGAGTCAGTGTGTGGGCCCAGTGTCAGTGTGTGACCCAGTGTCAGTGTAAGACCCAGTGTCAGTGTCTGATCCAGTGTCAGTGTGCGTCCCAGAGTCAGTGTGATCCAGTGTCAGTGTGACCCAATGTCAGTGTGACCCTATGTCAGTGGGTGACCCAGTGTCAGTGTGTGGACCCAGTGTCAGTGCGACTCTGTGTCAGTGTATGGCCAGTGTCAGTGTGTGTTCCAGTGTCACTGTGACCTAGTGTCAGTGTAAGATCCAGTGTCAGTGTGTGTGACCCAGTGTCAGTGTGTGGCCCAGAGTCAGTTTGTGGACCCAGTGTCAGCATGTGGCCCAGAGTCAGTGTGTGGGCCCAGTGTCAGTGTGTGACCCAGTGTCAGTGTAAGACCCAGTGTCAGTGTCTGATCCAGTGTCAGTGTGCGTCCCAGAGTCAGTGTGATCCAGTGTCAGTGTGACCCAATGTCAGTGTGACCCTATGTCAGTGGGTGACCCAGTGTCAGTGTGTGGACCCAGTGTCAGTGCGACTCTGTGTCAGTGTATGGCCAGTGTCAGTGTGTGACCCAGTGTCAATGTGTGACCAAGAGTCAGTGTGACCCAGTGTCAGTGTGTGACCCCGTGTCAGTGTGTGCCCCAGTGTCAGTGTGTGCCCCAGTGTCAGTTTGACCCAGTGTCAGTGTGACCCAGTGTCAGTGTGTGCCCCAGTGTCAGTGTGTGGTCCAGTGTCACTGTACCCCAGTGTCTGTGTGTGACCCAGTGTCAGTCTGTGGGCTCGGTGTCAGTGTGTGTGAACCCAGTGATAGTGTGTGACCCAGTGTCAGTGCTTGGGCCCAGTGTCAGTGTGTGTTCCAGTGTCACTGTGACCTAGTGTCAGTGTAAGATCCAGTGTCAGTGTGTGTGACCCAGTGTCAGTGTGTGGCCCAGAGTCAGTTTGTGGGCCCAGTGTCAGTGTGTGACCCAGTGTCAGTGCGTGGGCCAAGTGTCAGTGTGTGCTCCAATGTCAGTGTGCGTCTCGGTGTCAGTGTGACCCAGATTCAGTGTGACCCAGTGTCAGTGTGTCACCCAGTGTTAGTGTGGACCCAGTGTCAGTGTGTGACCCAGTGTCAGTTTGTGACCCAGTGTCAGTGTGTGATCCAGTGTCAGTGTGCGTCCCAGTGTCAGTGTGACCCAGTTTCAATGTGACCTAGTGTCAGTGTGTGACCCAGTGTCAGTGCATGGACCCAGTGTCAGTGTGACTCAATGTCAGCGTATGGCCAGTGTCAGTGTGTGACCCAGTGTCAGTGTGTGACCCAGTGTTAGTGTGGACCCAGAGTCAGTGTGTGACCCAGTGTCAGTGTGTGACCCCATGTCAGTGTGTGCCCCAGTGTCAGTGTGACCCAGTGTCAGTGTGTGGGCCCAGAGTCAGTGTGTGACCCAGTGTCAGTGTGTACCCAGTGTCAGTGTGATCCAGTGTCAGTTTTACCCAGTGTCAGTGCGTGACTTGGTGTCAGTGTGACACAATGTCAGCGTGTGAACCAGTGCCAGTGTGTGACCCAGTGTCAGTGTGACCCAGTGTGAGTGGGAACCAGTGTCAGTGTGTGACCCAGTGTCAGTGTGTGACCCAGGGTCAGTGTGACTCAGTGTCTGTGTATGACCCAGTGTCAGTGTGTGCCCCAGTGGCAGTGTGACCCAGTGTCAGTGTGTGACCCAGTGTCAGTGTGACCCAGTGTCAGTGTGTGACCAAGTGTCAGCGTGTGACCCAGTGTCAGTGTGATCCAGTGTCAGTGTTATCCAGTGTCAGTGTGTGACCCAGTGTCTGTGTGACCCAGTGTCAGTGCAATCCAGTGTCAAGGTGTGACCCAGTGTCAGTGTGTGACCCAGTGTCAGTGTGACCCAGTGTCAGTGTGACCCAGTGTCAGTGTGTGCCCCAGTGTCAGTGTGTGACCCAGTGTCAGTGTGACCCAGTGTCAGTGTGTGATCCAGTGTCAGTGTGTGACCCAGTGTCAGTGTGACCCAGTGTCAGTGTGTGACCCAGTGTCAGTGTGTACCCAGTGTCAGTGTGATCCAGTGTCAGTGTTACCCAGTGTCAGTGTGTGACCCAGTGTCAATGTGTGACCCAGTGTCCATGTGTGAGCATTGTCAGTGTGACACAGTGTCAGTATGGATTCAGTGTCAGTGTGTGACCCAGTGTCAGTATGGATCCAGTGTCAGTATGGACCCAGTGTCAGTGTGACCCAGTGTCAGTGTGATCCAGTGTCAGTGTGTGACCCAGTGTCAGTGTGTGAACCAGTTTCAGTGTGATCCAGTGTCAGTGTGATCCAGTGTCAGTGTGTGACCCAGTGTCAGTGTGATCCAGTGTCAGTGTGATCCAGTGTCAGTGTGTGACACAGGATCAGTGTGACCCACTGTCAGTGTGACCCAGTGTCAGTGTGATCCAGTGTCAGTGTGTGACCCAGTGTCAGTGTGATCCAGTGTCAGTGTGATCCAGTGTCAGTGTGTGACACAGGATCAGTGTGACCCACTGTCAGTGTGACCCAGTGTCAGTGTGATCCAGTGTCAGTGTGTGACCCAGTGTCAGTGTGTGTGACCCAGTGTCAGTGTGACCCAGTGTCAGCATGTGAACCAGTGTCAGTGTGTGACCCAGTGTTAGTGTGTGACCCAGTGTTAATGTGTGACCCAGTGTCAGTGTGACCCAGTGTCCGTGTGTGACCCACTGTCAGTGTGTGACCCAGTGGCAGTGTGACCCAGTGTCAGTGTGTGATCCAGTGTCAGTGTTACCCAGCGTCAGTGTGTTACCCAGTGTCAGTGTGTGACCCAGTGTCCGTGTGTGAGCAGTGTCAGTGTTACCCAGTGTCAGTATGGATCCAGTGTCAGTGTGTGACCCAGAGTCAGTGTGACCCAGTGTCAGTGTGACCCAGTGTCAGTGTGTGACCCAGTGTCAGTGTGTGACCCAGTGTCAGTGTGTGTGACCCAGTGTCAGTGTGTGACCCAGTGTCAGTGTGATCCAGTGTCAGTGTGTGACCCAGTGTCAGTGTGACCCAGTGTCCGTGTGTGGCCCAGTGTCAGTGTGTGACCCAGTGTCAGTGTGACCCAGTGTCAGTGTGTGACCCAGTGTCAGTGTGATCCAGTGTCAGTGTTATCCAGTGTCAGTGTGTGACCCAGTGTCAGTGTTATCCAGTGTCAGTGTGTGACCCAGTGTCAGTGTGACCCAGTATCAGTGTGATCCAGTGTCAGTGTGTGAACCATTGTCAGTGTGTGACCCAGTGTCAGCGTGTGACCCAGTGTCTGTGTGTGACCCAGTGTCAGTGTGTGACCCAGTTGCAGTGTGACCCAGTGTCAGTGCGTAATCCAGTGTCAGTGTGTGACTCAGTGTCAGTGTGACCCAGTGTCAGTGTGTGACCCAGTGTCAGTGTGTGACCCAGTGTCAGTGTGATCCAGTGTTAGTGTGATCCAGTGTCAGTGTGTGACCCAGTGTCAGTGTGACCCAGTGTCAGTGTGTGACCCAGTATCAGTGTGTGACCCAGTGTCAGTGTGTGACCCAGTGTCAATGTGTGACCCAATGTCAGTGTGATCCAGTGTCAGTGTGATCCAGTGTCAGTGTGATCCAGTGTCAGTATGTGACTCAGTGTCAGTGTGACCCAGTGTCAGTGTGTGACCCAGTGCCAGTGTGACCCAGTGTTAGTGTGACCCAGTGTCAGTGTGGCCCAGTGTCAGTGTGTGATCCAGTGTCAGTGTGATCCAGTGTCAGTGTGACCCAGTGTCAGTGTGTGGCCAAGTGTCCGTGTGTGACCCAGTGTCAGTGTGTGTGACCCAGTGTCAGTGTGACCCAGTGTCAGTGTGACCCAGTGGCAGTGTGACCCAGTGTCAGTGTGTGACCGAGTGTCCGTGTGTGACCCAGTGTCAGTGTGTGTGACCCAGTGTCAGTGTGTGACCCAGTGTCAGTGTGATCCAGTGTCAGTGTGTGACCCAGTGTCAGTGTGACCCAGTGTCCGTGTGTGACCCAGTGTCAGTGTGTGACCCAGTGTCAGTGTGACCCAGTGTCAGTGTGTGACCCAGTGTCAGTGTGATCCAGTGTCAGTGTTATCCAGTGTCAGTGTGTGACCCAGTGTCAGTGTGACCCAGTGTCAGTATGATCCAGTGTCAGTGTGTGAACCAGTGTCAGTGTGTGACCCAGTGTCAGCGTGTGACCCAGTGTCCGTGTGTGTCCCAGTGTCAGTGTGTGACCCAGTTGCAGTGTGACCCAGTGTCAGTGCGTAATCCAGTGTCAGTGTGTGACTCAGTGTCAGTGTGACCCAGTGTCAGTGTGTGACCCAGTGTCAGTGTGTGACCCAGTGTCAGTGTGATCCAGTGTTAGTGTGATCCAGTGTCAGTGTGTGACCCAGTTTCAGTGTGACCCAGTGTCAGTGTGTGACCCAGTATCAGTGTGTGACCCAGTGTCAGTGTGTGACCCAGTGTCAACGTGTGACCCAATGTCAGTGTGATCCAGTGTCAGCGTGATCCAGTGTCAGTGTGATCCAGTGTCATTGTGTGACTCAGTGTCAGTGTGACCCAGTGTCAGTGTGCGACCCAGTGCCAGTGTGACCCAGTGTTAGTGTGACCCAGTGTCAGTGTGGCCCAGCATCAGTGTGTGACCCAGTGTCAGTGTGTGTGACCCAGTGTCAGTGTGTGACCCAGTGTCAGTGTGATCCAGTGTCAGTGTGTGACCCAGTGTCAGTGTGACCCAGTGTCCGTGTGTGACCCAGTGTCAGTGTGTGACCCAGTGTCAGTGTGACCCAGTGTCAGTGTGTGACCCAGTGTCAGTGTGATCCAGTGTCAGTGTTATCCAGTGTCAGTGTGTGACCCAGTGTCAGTGTTATCCAGTGTCAGTGTGTGACCCAGTGTCAGTGTGACCCAGTATCAGTGTGATCCAGTGTCAGTGTGTGAACCAGTGTCAGTGTGTGACCCAGTGTCAGCGTGTGACCCAGTGTCTGTGTGTGACCCAGTGTCAGTGTGTGACCCAGTTGCAGTGTGACCCAGTGTCAGTGCGTAATCCAGTGTCAGTGTGTGACTCAGTGTCAGTGTGACCCAGTGTCAGTGTGTGACCCAGTGTCAGTGTGTGACCCAGTGTCAGTGTGATCCAGTGTTAGTGTGATCCAGTGTCAGTGTGTGACCCAGTGTCAGTGTGACCCAGTGTCAGTGTGTGACCCAGTATCAGTGTGTGACCCAGTGTCAGTGTGTGACCCAGTGTCAATGTGTGACCCAATGTCAGTGTGATCCAGTGTCAGTGTGATCCAGTGTCAGTGTGATCCAGTGTCAGTATGTGACTCAGTGTCAGTGTGACCCAGTGTCAGTGTGTGATCCAGTGTCAGTGTGATCCAGTGTCAGTGTGACCCAGTGTCAGTGTGTGACCGAGTGTCCGTGTGTGACCCAGTGTCAGTGTGTGTGACCCAGTGTCAGTGTGTGACCCAGTGTCAGTGTGACCCAGTGTCAGTGTGACCCAGTGGCAGTGTGACCCAGTGTCAGTGTGTGACCGAGTGTCCGTGTGTGACCCAGTGTCCGTGTGTGACCCAGTGTCAGTGTGTGACCCAGTGTCAGTGTGACCCAGTGTCAGTGTGTGACCCAGTGTCAGTGTGATCCAGTGTCAGTGTTATCCAGTGTCAGTGTGTGACCCAGTGTCAGTGTGACCCAGTGTCAGTATGATCCAGTGCCAGTGTGTGAACCAGTGTCAGTGTGTGATCCAGTGTCAGCGTGTGACCCAGTGTCCGTGTGTGTCCCAGTGTCAGTGTGTGACCCAGTTGCAGTGTGACCCAGTGTCAGTGCGTAATCCAGTGTCAGTGTGTGACTCAGTGTCAGTGTGACCCAGTGTCAGTGTGTGACCCAGTGTCAGTGTGTGACCCAGTGTCAGTGTGATCCAGTGTTAGTGTGACCCAGTGTCAGTGTGTGACCCAGTTTCAGTGTGACCCAGTGTCAGTGTGTGACCCAGTATCAGTGTGTGACCCAGTGTCAGTGTGTGACCCAGTGTCAACGTGTGACCCAATGTCAGTGTGATCCAGTGTCAGCGTGATCCAGTGTCAGTGTGATCCAGTGTCATTATGTGACTCAGTGTCAGTGTGACCCAGTGTCAGTGTGTGACCCAGTGCCAGTGTGACCCAGTGTTAGTGTGACCCAGTGTCAGTGTGGCCCAGTGTCAGTGTGTGACCCAGTGTCAGTGTGATCCAGTGTCAGTGTGATCCAGTGTCAGTGTGTGACCCATTTTCAGTGTGACCCAGTGTCCGTGTGTGACCCAGTGTCAGTGTGTGACACAGTGTCAGTGTGATCCAGTGTTAGTGTGATCCAGTGTCAGTGTGATCCAGTGTCAGTGTGTGACCCTGTGTCATTGTGATCCAGTGTCAGTGTGAACCAGTGTCAGTGTGTGACCCAGAGTCGGTGCGGCCCAGTGTCAGTGTGACCCAGTGTCAGTGTGTGACCCAGTGTCAGTGTGATCCAGTGTCAGTTTGACCCAGTGTCAGTGTGATCCAGCATCAGTGTGTGACCCAGTGTCAGTGCGATCCAGTGTCAGTGTGATCCAGTGTCAGTGTGTGACCCAGTGACAGTGTGACCCAGTATCAGTGTGTGACCCAGTGCCAGTGTGTGACCCAGTTTCAGTGTGACCCAGTGTCAGTGTGTGACCCAGTGTCAGTGTGTGACCCAGTGTCAGTGTGTGACCCAGTGTCAGTGTGTTATCCAGTGTCAGTGTGTGACCTAGTTTCAGTGTGATCTAGTGTCATTGTGTGACCCAGTGTCATTGTGTGACCCAGTGTCAGTGTGACCGAGTATCATTGTGTGACCCAGTTTCAATGTTACCCAGTGTCAATGTGTGACCCAGTGTCAGTGTGTGACCCAGTGTCAGTGTGATCCAGTGTCAGTGTGACCCAGTGTCAGTGTGTAAACCAATGCCAGTGTGATCCAGTGTCAGTGTGACCCAGTGTCAATGTGTGAACCAGGGTTAGTGTGACCCAGTGTCAGTGTGTGACCCAGTGTCAGTGTGACCCAGTGTCAGTGCGTGACCCAGTGTCAGTGTGATCCAGTGTCAGTGTGATCCAGTGTCAGTGTGTGACCCATTGCCAGTGTGACCCAGTGTCCGTGTGTGACCCAGTGTCAGTGTGTGACACAGTGCCAGTGTGATCCAGTGTTAGTGTGATCCAGTTCAGTGTGATCCAGTGTCAGTGTGTGACCATGTGTCATTGTGACCCAGTGTCAGTGTGACCTAGTATCATTGTGTGACCCAGTGTCAGTGTGATCCAGTGTCAGGTTGTGACCCAGTGTCAGTGTGTGAACCAGTGTTAGTGTGACCCAGTGTCAGTGTGTGACCCAGTGTCAGTGTGACCCAGTGTCAGTGTGTGACCCAGTGTCAGTGTGATCCAGTGTCAGTGTGATCCAGTGTCAGTGTGTGACCCATTGCCAGTGTGACCCAGTGTCCGTGTATGACCCAGTGTCAGTGTGTGACCCAGTGGCAGTGTGACCCAGTGGCAGTGTGTGACCCAGTTTCAGTGTGACCCAGTGTCAGTGTGTGACCCAGTGTCAGTGTGTGACCCAGTGTCAGTGTGATCCAGTGTCAGTGTTATCCAGTGTCAGTGTGTGACCCAGTGTCAGTGTGACCCAGTGTCAGTGCAATCCAGTGTCAAGGTGTGACCCAGTGTCAGTGTGTGACCCAGTGTCAGTGTGACCCAGTGTCAGTGTGTGACCCAGTGTCAGTGTGTGACCCAGTGTCAGTGTGACCCAGTGTCAGTGTGTGATCCAGTGTCAGTGTGTGACCCAGTGTCAGTGTGACCCAGTGTCAGTGTGTGACCCAGTGTCAGTGTGTACCCAGTATCAGTGTGATCCAGTGTCAGTGTTACTCAGTGTCAGTGTGTGACCCAGTGTCAATGTGTGACCCAGTGTCCATGTGTGAGCAATGTCAGTGTGACACAGTGTCAGTATGGATTCAGTGTCAGTGTGTGACCCAGTGTCAGTATGGATCCAGTGTCAGTATGGACCCAGTGTCAGTGTGACACAGTGTCAGTATGGATCCAGTGTCAGTATGGACCCAGTGTCAGTGTGACCCAGTGTCAGTGTGATCCAGTGTCAGTGTGTGACCCAGTGTCAGTGTGTGACCCAGTTTCAGTGTGATCCAGTGTCAGTGTGATCCAGTGTCAGTGTGTGACCCAGTGTCAGTGTGATCCAGTGTCAGTGTGTGACACAGAGTCAGTGTGACCCACTGTCAGTGTGACCCAGTGTGAGTGTGATCCAGTGTCAGTGTGTGACCCAGTGTCAGTGTGTGTGACCCAGTGTCAGTGTGACCCAGTGTCAGCATGTGAACCAGTGTCAATGTGTGACCCAGTGTGAGTGTGACCCAGTGTTAGTGTGTGACCCAGTGTTAATGTGTGACCCAGTGTCAGTGTGACCCAGTGTCCGTGTGTGACCCACCGTCAGTGTGTGACACAGTGGCAGTGTGACCCAGTGTCAGTGTGTGATCCAGTGTCAGTGTTACCCAGCGTCAGTGTGTTACCCAGTGTCAGTGTGTGACCCAGTGTCCGTGTGTGAGCAGTGTCAGTGTTACCCAGTGTCAGTATGGATCCAGTGTCAGTGTGTGACCCAATGTCAGTGTGACCCAGTGTCAGTGTGACCCAGTGTCAGTGTGTGACCGAGTGTCCGTGTGTGACCCAGTGTCAGTGTGTGTGACCCAGTGTCAGTGTGTGACCCAGTGTCAGTGTGATCCAGTGTCAGTGTGTGACCCATTGTCAGTGTGACCCAGTGTCCGTGTGTGACCCAGTGTCAGTGTGTGACACAGTGTCAGTGTGATCCAGTGTTAGTGTGATCCAGTGTCAGTGTGATCCAGTGTCAGTGTGTGACCCTGTGTCATTGTGATCCAGTGTCAGTGTGAACCAGTGTCAGTGTGTGTCCCAGAGTCAGTGCGGCCCAGTGTCAGTGTGACCCAGTGTCAGTGTGTGACCCAGTGTCAGTTTGACCCAGTGTCAGTGTGATCCAGCATCAGTGTGTGACCCCGTGTCAGTGTGATCCAGTGTCAGTGTGATCCAGTGTCAGTGTGTGACCCAGTGACAGTGTGACCCAGTATCAGTGTGTGACCCAGTGCCAGTGTGTGACCCAGTTTCAGTGTGACCCAGTGTCAGTGTGTGACCCAGTGTCAGTGTGTGATCCAGTGTCAGTGTGTGACCCAGTTTCAGTGTGATCCAGTGTCAGTGTGTGACCCAGTGACAGTGTGACCCAGTATCAGTGTGTGACCCAGTGCCAGTGTGTGACCCCGTTTCAGTGTGACCCAGTGTCTGTGTGTGACCCAGTGTCAGTGTGTGATCCAGTGTCAGTGTGTGACCCAGTTTCAGTGTGATCTAGTGTCATTGTGTGACCCAGTGTCATTGTGTGACCCAGTGTCAGTGTGACCGAGTATCATTGTGTGACCCAGTGTCAATGTTACCCAGTGTCAGTGTGTGACCCAGTTGCAGTGTGACCCAGTGTCAGTGCGTAATCCAGTGTCAGTGTGATCCAGTGTCAGTGTGTGACCCAGTGTCAGTGTGACCCAGTGTCCGTGTGTGACCCAGTGTCAGTGTGTGACCCAGTGTCAGTGTGACCCAGTGTCAGTGTGTGACCCAGTGTCAGTGTGATCCAGTGTCAGTGTGTGACCCAGTGTCAGTGTGTGACCCAGTGTCAGTGTTATCCAGTGTCAGAGTGTGACCCAGTGTCAGTGTGACCCAGTGTCAGTGTGATCCAGTGTCAGTGTGTGACTCAGTGTCAGTGTGACCCAGTGTCAGTGTGTGACCAAGTGTCAGTGTGTGACCCAGTGTCAGTGTGATCCAGTGTTAGTGTGATCCAGTGTCAGTGTGTGACCCAGTGTCAGTGTGACCCAGTGTCAGTGTGTGACCCAGTATCAGTGTGTGACCCAGTGTCAGTGTGTTACCCAGTGTCAACGTGTGACCCAATGTCAGTGTGATCCAGTGTCAGCGTGATCCAGTGTCAGTGTGATCCAGTGTCAGTGTGTGACTCAGTGTCAGTGTGACCCAGTGTCAGTGTGTGACCCAGTGCCAATGTGACCCAGTGTTAGTGTGACCCAGTGTCAGTGTGGCCCAGTGTCAGTGTGTGACCCAGTGTCAGTGTGATCCAGTGTCAGTGTGATCCAGTGTCAGTGTGTGACCCATTGTCAGTGTGACCCAGTGTCCGTGTGTGACCCAGTGTCAGTGTGTGACACAGTGTCAGTGTGATCCAGTGTTAGTGTGATCCAGTGTCAGTGTGTGACTCAGTGTCAGTGTGACCCAGTGTCAGTGTGTGACCCAGTGCCAGTGTGACCCAGTGTTAGTGTGACCCAGTGTCAGTGTGGCCCAGTGTCAGTGTGTGACCCAGTGTCAGTGTGATCCAGTGTCAGTGTGATCCAGTGTCAGTGTGTGACCCATTGTCAGTGTGACCCAGTGTCCGTGTGTGACCCAGTGTCAGTGTGTGACACAGTGTCAGTGTGATCCAGTGTTAGTGTGATCCAGTGTCAGTGTGTGACTCAGTGTCAGTGTGACCCAGTGTCAGTGTGTGACCCAGTGCCAGTGTGACCCAGTGTTAGTGTGACCCAGTGTCAGTGTGGCCCAGTGTCAGTGTGTGACCCAGTGTCAGTGTGATCCAGTGTCAGTGTGATCCAGTGTCAGTGTGTGACCCATTGTCAGTGTGACCCAGTGTCCGTGTGTGGCCCAGTGTCAGTGTGTGACACAGTGTCAGTGTGATCCAGTGTTAATGTGATCCAGTGTCAGTGTGATCCAGTGCCAGTGTGTGACCCTGTGTCATTGTGATCCAGTGTCAGTGTGAACCAGTGTCAGTGTGTGACCCAGAGTCGGTGCGGCCCAGTGTCAGTGTGACCCAGTGTCAGTGTGTGACCCAGTGTCAGTGTGATCCAGTGTCAGTGTGTGACCCAGTGTCAGTGTGACCCAGTGTCCGTGTGTGACCCAGTGTCAGTGTGTGACCCAGTGTCAGTGTGACCCAGTGTCAGTGTGTGACCCAGTGTCAGTGTGATCCAGTGTCAGTGTTATCCAGTGTCAGTGTGTGACCCAGTGCCAGTGTTATCCAGTGTCAGTGTGTGACCCAGTGTCAGTGTGACCCAGTATCAGTGTGATCCAGTGTCAGTGTGTGAACCAGTGTCAGTGTGTGACCCAGTGTCAGCGTGTGACCCAGTGTCTGTGTGTGACCCAGTGTCAGTGTGTGACCCAGTTGCAGTGTGACCCAGTGTCAGTGCGTAATCCAGTGTCAGTGTGTGACTCAGTGTCAGTGTGACCCAGTGTCAGTGTGTGACCCAGTGTCAGTGTGTGACCCAGTGTCAGTGTGATCCAGTGTTAGTGTGATCCAGTGTCAGTGTGTGACCCAGTGTCAGTGTGACCCAGTGTCAGTGTGTGACCCAGTATCAGTGTGTGACCCAGTGTCAGTGTGTGACCCAGTGTCAATGTGTGACCCAATGTCAGTGTGATCCAGTGTCAGTGTGATCCAGTGTCAGTGTGATCCAGTGTCAGTATGTGACTCAGTGTCAGTGTGACCCAGTGTCAGTGTGTGATCCAGTGTCAGTGTGATCCAGTGTCAGTGTGAACCAGTGTCAGTGTGTGACCGAGTGTCCGTGTGTGACCCAGTGTCAGTGTGTGTGACCCAGTGTCAGTGTGTGACCCAGTGTCAGTGTGACCCAGTGTCAGTGTGACCCAGTGGCAGTGTGACCCAGTGTCAGTGTGTGACCGAGTGTCCGTGTGTGACCCAGTGTCCGTGTGTGACCCAGTGTCAGTGTGTGACCCAGTGTCAGTGTGACCCAGTGTCAGTGTGTGACCCAGTGTCAGTGTGATCCAGTGTCAGTGTTATCCAGTGTCAGTGTGTGACCCAGTGTCAGTGTGACCCAGTGTCAGTATGATCCAGTGCCAGTGTGTGAACCAGTGTCAGTGTGTGATCCAGTGTCAGCGTGTGACCCAGTGTCCGTGTGTGTCCCAGTGTCAGTGTGTGACCCAGTTGCAGTGTGACCCAGTGTCAGTGCGTAATCCAGTGTCAGTGTGTGACTCAGTGTCAGTGTGACCCAGTGTCAGTGTGTGACCCAGTGTCAGTGTGTGACCCAGTGTCAGTGTGATCCAGTGTTAGTGTGACCCAGTGTCAGTGTGTGACCCAGTTTCAGTGTGACCCAGTGTCAGTGTGTGACCCAGTATCAGTGTGTGACCCAGTGTCAGTGTGTGACCCAGTGTCAACGTGTGACCCAATGTCAGTGTGATCCAGTGTCAGCGTGATCCAGTGTCAGTGTGATCCAGTGTCATTATGTGACTCAGTGTCAGTGTGACCCAGTGTCAGTGTGTGACCCAGTGCCAGTGTGACCCAGTGTTAGTGTGACCCAGTGTCAGTGTGGCCCAGTGTCAGTGTGTGACCCAGTGTCAGTGTGATCCAGTGTCAGTGTGATCCAGTGTCAGTGTGTGACCCATTTTCAGTGTGACCCAGTGTCCGTGTGTGACCCAGTGTCAGTGTGTGACACAGTGTCAGTGTGATCCAGTGTTAGTGTGATCCAGTGTCAGTGTGATCCAGTGTCAGTGTGTGACCCTGTGTCATTGTGATCCAGTGTCAGTGTGAACCAGTGTCAGTGTGTGACCCAGAGTCGGTGCGGCCCAGTGTCAGTGTGACCCAGTGTCAGTGTGTGACCCAGTGTCAGTGTGATCCAGTGTCAGTTTGACCCAGTGTCAGTGTGATCCAGCATCAGTGTGTGACCCAGTGTCAGTGCGATCCAGTGTCAGTGTGATCCAGTGTCAGTGTGTGACCCAGTGACAGTGTGACCCAGTATCAGTGTGTGACCCAGTGCCAGTGTGTGACCCAGTTTCAGTGTGACCCAGTGTCAGTGTGTGACCCAGTGTCAGTGTGTGACCCAGTGTCAGTGTGTGACCCAGTGTCAGTGTGTTATCCAGTGTCAGTGTGTGACCTAGTTTCAGTGTGATCTAGTGTCATTGTGTGACCCAGTGTCATTGTGTGACCCAGTGTCAGTGTGACCGAGTATCATTGTGTGACCCAGTTTCAATGTTACCCAGTGTCAATGTGTGACCCAGTGTCAGTGTGTGACCCAGTGTCAGTGTGATCCAGTGTCAGTGTGACCCAGTGTCAGTGTGTAAACCAATGCCAGTGTGATCCAGTGTCAGTGTGACCCAGTGTCAATGTGTGAACCAGGGTTAGTGTGACCCAGTGTCAGTGTGTGACCCAGTGTCAGTGTGACCCAGTGTCAGTGCGTGACCCAGTGTCAGTGTGATCCAGTGTCAGTGTGATCCAGTGTCAGTGTGTGACCCATTGCCAGTGTGACCCAGTGTCCGTGTGTGACCCAGTGTCAGTGTGTGACACAGTGCCAGTGTGATCCAGTGTTAGTGTGATCCAGTTCAGTGTGATCCAGTGTCAGTGTGTGACCATGTGTCATTGTGACCCAGTGTCAGTGTGACCTAGTATCATTGTGTGACCCAGTGTCAGTGTGATCCAGTGTCAGGTTGTGACCCAGTGTCAGTGTGTGAACCAGTGTTAGTGTGACCCAGTGTCAGTGTGTGACCCAGTGTCAGTGTGACCCAGTGTCAGTGTGTGACCCAGTGTCAGTGTGATCCAGTGTCAGTGTGATCCAGTGTCAGTGTGTGACCCATTGCCAGTGTGACCCAGTGTCCGTGTATGACCCAGTGTCAGTGTGTGACCCAGTGGCAGTGTGACCCAGTGGCAGTGTGTGACCCAGTTTCAGTGTGACCCAGTGTCAGTGTGTGACCCAGTGTCAGTGTGTGACCCAGTGTCAGTGTGATCCAGTGTCAGTGTTATCCAGTGTCAGTGTGTGACCCAGTGTCAGTGTGACCCAGTGTCAGTGCAATCCAGTGTCAAGGTGTGACCCAGTGTCAGTGTGTGACCCAGTGTCAGTGTGACCCAGTGTCAGTGTGTGACCCAGTGTCAGTGTGTGACCCAGTGTCAGTGTGACCCAGTGTCAGTGTGTGATCCAGTGTCAGTGTGTGACCCAGTGTCAGTGTGACCCAGTGTCAGTGTGTGACCCAGTGTCAGTGTGTACCCAGTATCAGTGTGATCCAGTGTCAGTGTTACTCAGTGTCAGTGTGTGACCCAGTGTCAATGTGTGACCCAGTGTCCATGTGTGAGCAATGTCAGTGTGACACAGTGTCAGTATGGATTCAGTGTCAGTGTGTGACCCAGTGTCAGTATGGATCCAGTGTCAGTATGGACCCAGTGTCAGTGTGACACAGTGTCAGTATGGATCCAGTGTCAGTATGGACCCAGTGTCAGTGTGACCCAGTGTCAGTGTGATCCAGTGTCAGTGTGTGACCCAGTGTCAGTGTGTGACCCAGTTTCAGTGTGATCCAGTGTCAGTGTGATCCAGTGTCAGTGTGTGACCCAGTGTCAGTGTGATCCAGTGTCAGTGTGTGACACAGAGTCAGTGTGACCCACTGTCAGTGTGACCCAGTGTGAGTGTGATCCAGTGTCAGTGTGTGACCCAGTGTCAGTGTGTGTGACCCAGTGTCAGTGTGACCCAGTGTCAGCATGTGAACCAGTGTCAATGTGTGACCCAGTGTGAGTGTGACCCAGTGTTAGTGTGTGACCCAGTGTTAATGTGTGACCCAGTGTCAGTGTGACCCAGTGTCCGTGTGTGACCCACCGTCAGTGTGTGACACAGTGGCAGTGTGACCCAGTGTCAGTGTGTGATCCAGTGTCAGTGTTACCCAGCGTCAGTGTGTTACCCAGTGTCAGTGTGTGACCCAGTGTCCGTGTGTGAGCAGTGTCAGTGTTACCCAGTGTCAGTATGGATCCAGTGTCAGTGTGTGACCCAATGTCAGTGTGACCCAGTGTCAGTGTGACCCAGTGTCAGTGTGTGACCGAGTGTCCGTGTGTGACCCAGTGTCAGTGTGTGTGACCCAGTGTCAGTGTGTGACCCAGTGTCAGTGTGATCCAGTGTCAGTGTGTGACCCATTGTCAGTGTGACCCAGTGTCCGTGTGTGACCCAGTGTCAGTGTGTGACACAGTGTCAGTGTGATCCAGTGTTAGTGTGATCCAGTGTCAGTGTGATCCAGTGTCAGTGTGTGACCCTGTGTCATTGTGATCCAGTGTCAGTGTGAACCAGTGTCAGTGTGTGTCCCAGAGTCAGTGCGGCCCAGTGTCAGTGTGACCCAGTGTCAGTGTGTGACCCAGTGTCAGTTTGACCCAGTGTCAGTGTGATCCAGCATCAGTGTGTGACCCCGTGTCAGTGTGATCCAGTGTCAGTGTGATCCAGTGTCAGTGTGTGACCCAGTGACAGTGTGACCCAGTATCAGTGTGTGACCCAGTGCCAGTGTGTGACCCAGTTTCAGTGTGACCCAGTGTCAGTGTGTGACCCAGTGTCAGTGTGTGATCCAGTGTCAGTGTGTGACCCAGTTTCAGTGTGATCCAGTGTCAGTGTGTGACCCAGTGACAGTGTGACCCAGTATCAGTGTGTGACCCAGTGCCAGTGTGTGACCCCGTTTCAGTGTGACCCAGTGTCTGTGTGTGACCCAGTGTCAGTGTGTGATCCAGTGTCAGTGTGTGACCCAGTTTCAGTGTGATCTAGTGTCATTGTGTGACCCAGTGTCATTGTGTGACCCAGTGTCAGTGTGACCGAGTATCATTGTGTGACCCAGTGTCAATGTTACCCAGTGTCAGTGTGTGACCCAGTTGCAGTGTGACCCAGTGTCAGTGCGTAATCCAGTGTCAGTGTGATCCAGTGTCAGTGTGTGACCCAGTGTCAGTGTGACCCAGTGTCCGTGTGTGACCCAGTGTCAGTGTGTGACCCAGTGTCAGTGTGACCCAGTGTCAGTGTGTGACCCAGTGTCAGTGTGATCCAGTGTCAGTGTGTGACCCAGTGTCAGTGTGTGACCCAGTGTCAGTGTTATCCAGTGTCAGAGTGTGACCCAGTGTCAGTGTGACCCAGTGTCAGTGTGATCCAGTGTCAGTGTGTGACTCAGTGTCAGTGTGACCCAGTGTCAGTGTGTGACCAAGTGTCAGTGTGTGACCCAGTGTCAGTGTGATCCAGTGTTAGTGTGATCCAGTGTCAGTGTGTGACCCAGTGTCAGTGTGACCCAGTGTCAGTGTGTGACCCAGTATCAGTGTGTGACCCAGTGTCAGTGTGTTACCCAGTGTCAACGTGTGACCCAATGTCAGTGTGATCCAGTGTCAGCGTGATCCAGTGTCAGTGTGATCCAGTGTCAGTGTGTGACTCAGTGTCAGTGTGACCCAGTGTCAGTGTGTGACCCAGTGCCAATGTGACCCAGTGTTAGTGTGACCCAGTGTCAGTGTGGCCCAGTGTCAGTGTGTGACCCAGTGTCAGTGTGATCCAGTGTCAGTGTGATCCAGTGTCAGTGTGTGACCCATTGTCAGTGTGACCCAGTGTCCGTGTGTGACCCAGTGTCAGTGTGTGACACAGTGTCAGTGTGATCCAGTGTTAGTGTGATCCAGTGTCAGTGTGTGACTCAGTGTCAGTGTGACCCAGTGTCAGTGTGTGACCCAGTGCCAGTGTGACCCAGTGTTAGTGTGACCCAGTGTCAGTGTGGCCCAGTGTCAGTGTGTGACCCAGTGTCAGTGTGATCCAGTGTCAGTGTGATCCAGTGTCAGTGTGTGACCCATTGTCAGTGTGACCCAGTGTCCGTGTGTGACCCAGTGTCAGTGTGTGACACAGTGTCAGTGTGATCCAGTGTTAGTGTGATCCAGTGTCAGTGTGTGACTCAGTGTCAGTGTGACCCAGTGTCAGTGTGTGACCCAGTGCCAGTGTGACCCAGTGTTAGTGTGACCCAGTGTCAGTGTGGCCCAGTGTCAGTGTGTGACCCAGTGTCAGTGTGATCCAGTGTCAGTGTGATCCAGTGTCAGTGTGTGACCCATTGTCAGTGTGACCCAGTGTCCGTGTGTGGCCCAGTGTCAGTGTGTGACACAGTGTCAGTGTGATCCAGTGTTAATGTGATCCAGTGTCAGTGTGATCCAGTGCCAGTGTGTGACCCTGTGTCATTGTGATCCAGTGTCAGTGTGAACCAGTGTCAGTGTGTGACCCAGAGTCGGTGCGGCCCAGTGTCAGTGTGACCCAGTGTCAGTGTGTGACCCAGTGTCAGTGTGATCCAGTGTCAGTTTGACCCAGTGTCAGTGTGATCCAGCATCAGTGTGTGACCCAGTGTCAGTGTGATCCAGTGTCAGTGTGATCCAGTGTCAGTGTGTGACCCAGTGACAGTGTGACCCAGTATCAGTGTGTGACCCAGTGCCAGTGTGTGACCCAGTTTCAGTGTGACCCAGTGTCAGTGTGTGACCCAGTGTCAGTGTGTGACCCAGTGTCAGTGTGTGATCCAGTGTCAGTGTGTGACCCAGTTTCAGTGTGATCTAGTGTCATTGTATGACCCAGTGTCATTGTGTGACCCAGTGTCAGTGTGATCCAGTGTCAGTGTGTGACCCAGTGACAGTGTGACCCAGTATCAGTGTGTGACCCAGTGCCAGTGTGTGACCCAGTTTCAGTGTGACCCAGTGTCAGTGTGTGACCCAGTGTCAGTGTGTGACCCAGTGTCAGTGTGTGACCCAGTGTCAGTGTGTTATCCAGTGTCAGTGTGTGACCTAGTTTCAGTGTGATCTAGTGTCATTGTGTGACCCAGTGTCATTGTGTGACCCAGTGTCAGTGTGACCGAGTATCATTGTGTGACCCAGTTTCAATGTTACCCAGTGTCAATGTGTGACCCAGTGTCAGTGTGTGACCCAGTGTCAGTGTGATCCAGTGTCAGTGTGACCCAGTGTCAGTGTGTAAACCAATGCCAGTGTGATCCAGTGTCAGTGTGACCCAGTGTCAATGTGTGAACCAGGGTTAGTGTGACCCAGTGTCAGTGTGTGACCCAGTGTCAGTGTGACCCAGTGTCAGTGCGTGACCCAGTGTCAGTGTGATCCAGTGTCAGTGTGATCCAGTGTCAGTGTGTGACCCATTGCCAGTGTGACCCAGTGTCCGTGTGTGACCCAGTGTCAGTGTGTGACACAGTGCCAGTGTGATCCAGTGTTAGTGTGATCCAGTTCAGTGTGATCCAGTGTCAGTGTGTGACCATGTGTCATTGTGACCCAGTGTCAGTGTGACCTAGTATCATTGTGTGACCCAGTGTCAGTGTGATCCAGTGTCAGGTTGTGACCCAGTGTCAGTGTGTGAACCAGTGTTAGTGTGACCCAGTGTCAGTGTGTGACCCAGTGTCAGTGTGACCCAGTGTCAGTGTGTGACCCAGTGTCAGTGTGATCCAGTGTCAGTGTGATCCAGTGTCAGTGTGTGACCCATTGCCAGTGTGACCCAGTGTCCGTGTATGACCCAGTGTCAGTGTGTGACCCAGTGGCAGTGTGACCCAGTGGCAGTGTGTGACCCAGTTTCAGTGTGACCCAGTGTCAGTGTGTGACCCAGTGTCAGTGTGTGACCCAGTGTCAGTGTGATCCAGTGTCAGTGTTATCCAGTGTCAGTGTGTGACCCAGTGTCAGTGTGACCCAGTGTCAGTGCAATCCAGGGTCAAGGTGTGACCCAGTGTCAGTGTGTGACCCAGTGTCAGTGTGACCCAGTGTCAGTGTGTGACCCAGTGTCAGTGTGTGACCCAGTGTCAGTGTGACCCAGTGTCAGTGTGTGATCCAGTGTCAGTGTGTGACCCAGTGTCAGTGTGACCCAGTGTCAGTGTGTGACCCAGTGTCAGTGTGTACCCAGTATCAGTGTGATCCAGTGTCAGTGTTACTCAGTGTCAGTGTGTGACCCAGTGTCAATGTGTGACCCAGTGTCCATGTGTGAGCAATGTCAGTGTGACACAGTGTCAGTATGGATTCAGTGTCAGTGTGTGACCCAGTGTCAGTATGGATCCAGTGTCAGTATGGACCCAGTGTCAGTGTGACACAGTGTCAGTATGGATCCAGTGTCAGTATGGACCCAGTGTCAGTGTGACCCAGTGTCAGTGTGATCCAGTGTCAGTGTGTGACCCAGTGTCAGTGTGTGACCCAGTTTCAGTGTGATCCAGTGTCAGTGTGATCCAGTGTCAGTGTGTGACCCAGTGTCAGTGTGATCCAGTGTCAGTGTGTGACACAGGGTCAGTGTGACCCACTGTCAGTGTGACCCAGTGTGAGTGTGATCCAGTGTCAGTGTGTGACCCAGTGTCAGTGTGTGTGACCCAGTGTCAGTGTGACCCAGTGTCAGCATGTGAACCAGTGTCAATGTGTGACCCAGTGTGAGTGTGACCCAGTGTTAGTGTGTGACCCAGTGTTAATGTGTGACCCAGTGTCAGTGTGACCCAGTGTCCGTGTGTGACCCACCGTCAGTGTGTGACACAGTGGCAGTGTGACCCAGTGTCAGTGTGTGATCCAGTGTCAGTGTTACCCAGCGTCAGTGTGTTACCCAGTGTCAGTGTGTGACCCAGTGTCCGTGTGTGAGCAGTGTCAGTGTTACCCAGTGTCAGTATGGATCCAGTGTCAGTGTGTGACCCAATGTCAGTGTGACCCAGTGTCAGTGTGACCCAGTGTCAGTGTGTGACCGAGTGTCCGTGTGTGACCCAGTGTCAGTGTGTGTGACCCAGTGTCAGTGTGTGACCCAGTGTCAGTGTGATCCAGTGTCAGTGTGTGACCCATTGTCAGTGTGACCCAGTGTCCGTGTGTGACCCAGTGTCAGTGTGTGACACAGTGTCAGTGTGATCCAGTGTTAGTGTGATCCAGTGTCAGTGTGATCCAGTGTCAGTGTGTGACCCTGTGTCATTGTGATCCAGTGTCAGTGTGAACCAGTGTCAGTGTGTGTCCCAGAGTCAGTGCGGCCCAGTGTCAGTGTGACCCAGTGTCAGTGTGTGACCCAGTGTCAGTTTGACCCAGTGTCAGTGTGATCCAGCATCAGTGTGTGACCCCGTGTCAGTGTGATCCAGTGTCAGTGTGATCCAGTGTCAGTGTGTGACCCAGTGACAGTGTGACCCAGTATCAGTGTGTGACCCAGTGCCAGTGTGTGACCCAGTTTCAGTGTGACCCAGTGTCAGTGTGTGACCCAGTGTCAGTGTGTGATCCAGTGTCAGTGTGTGACCCAGTTTCAGTGTGATCCAGTGTCAGTGTGTGACCCAGTGACAGTGTGACCCAGTATCAGTGTGTGACCCAGTGCCAGTGTGTGACCCCGTTTCAGTGTGACCCAGTGTCTGTGTGTGACCCAGTGTCAGTGTGTGATCCAGTGTCAGTGTGTGACCCAGTTTCAGTGTGATCTAGTGTCATTGTGTGACCCAGTGTCATTGTGTGACCCAGTGTCAGTGTGACCGAGTATCATTGTGTGACCCAGTGTCAATGTTACCCAGTGTCAGTGTGTGACCCAGTTGCAGTGTGACCCAGTGTCAGTGCGCAATCCAGTGTCAGTGTGATCCAGTGTCAGTGTGTGACCCAGTGTCAGTGTGACCCAGTGTCCGTGTGTGACCCAGTGTCAGTGTGTGACCCAGTGTCAGTGTGACCCAGTGTCAGTGTGTGACCCAGTGTCAGTGTGATCCAGTGTCAGTGTGTGACCCAGTGTCAGTGTGTGACCCAGTGTCAGTGTTATCCAGTGTCAGAGTGTGACCCAGTGTCAGTGTGACCCAGTGTCAGTGTGATCCAGTGTCAGTGTGTGACTCAGTGTCAGTGTGACCCAGTGTCAGTGTGTGACCAAGTGTCAGTGTGTGACCCAGTGTCAGTGTGATCCAGTGTTAGTGTGATCCAGTGTCAGTGTGTGACCCAGTGTCAGTGTGACCCAGTGTCAGTGTGTGACCCAGTATCAGTGTGTGACCCAGTGTCAGTGTGTTACCCAGTGTCAACGTGTGACCCAATGTCAGTGTGATCCAGTGTCAGCGTGATCCAGTGTCAGTGTGATCCAGTGTCAGTGTGTGACTCAGTGTCAGTGTGACCCAGTGTCAGTGTGTGACCCAGTGCCAATGTGACCCAGTGTTAGTGTGACCCAGTGTCAGTGTGGCCCAGTGTCAGTGTGTGACCCAGTGTCAGTGTGATCCAGTGTCAGTGTGATCCAGTGTCAGTGTGTGACCCATTGTCAGTGTGACCCAGTGTCCGTGTGTGACCCAGTGTCAGTGTGTGACACAGTGTCAGTGTGATCCAGTGTTAGTGTGATCCAGTGTCAGTGTGTGACTCAGTGTCAGTGTGACCCAGTGTCAGTGTGTGACCCAGTGCCAGTGTGACCCAGTGTTAGTGTGACCCAGTGTCAGTGTGGCCCAGTGTCAGTGTGTGACCCAGTGTCAGTGTGATCCAGTGTCAGTGTGATCCAGTGTCAGTGTGTGACCCATTGTCAGTGTGACCCAGTGTCCGTGTGTGACCCAGTGTCAGTGTGTGACACAGTGTCAGTGTGATCCAGTGTTAGTGTGATCCAGTGTCAGTGTGTGACTCAGTGTCAGTGTGACCCAGTGTCAGTGTGTGACCCAGTGCCAGTGTGACCCAGTGTTAGTGTGACCCAGTGTCAGTGTGGCCCAGTGTCAGTGTGTGACCCAGTGTCAGTGTGATCCAGTGTCAGTGTGATCCAGTGTCAGTGTGTGACCCATTGTCAGTGTGACCCAGTGTCCGTGTGTGGCCCAGTGTCAGTGTGTGACACAGTGTCAGTGTGATCCAGTGTTAATGTGATCCAGTGTCAGTGTGATCCAGTGTCAGTGTGTGACCCTGTGTCATTGTGATCCAGTGTCAGTGTGAACCAGTGTCAGTGTGTGACCCAGAGTCGGTGCGGCCCAGTGTCAGTGTGACCCAGTGTCAGTGTGTGACCCAGTGTCAGTGTGATCCAGTGTCAGTTTGACCCAGTGTCAGTGTGATCCAGCATCAGTGTGTGACCCAGTGTCAGTGTGATCCAGTGTCAGTGTGATCCAGTGTCAGTGTGTGACCCAGTGACAGTGTGACCCAGTATCAGTGTGTGACCCAGTGCCAGTGTGTGACCCAGTTTCAGTGTGACCCAGTGTCAGTGTGTGACCCAGTGTCAGTGTGTGACCCAGTGTCAGTGTGTGATCCAGTGTCAGTGTGTGACCCAGTTTCAGTGTGATCTAGTGTCATTGTATGACCCAGTGTCATTGTGTGACCCAGTGTCAGTGTGACCGAGTATCATTGTGTGACCCAGTGTCAATGTTACCCAGTGTCAGTGTGTGACCCAGTGTCAGTGTGTGACCCAGTGTCAGTGTGATCCAGTGTCAGTGTGACCCAGTGTCAGTGTGTAAACCAATGCCAGTGTGATCCAGTGTCAGTGTGACCCAGTGTCAATGTGTGAACCAGTGTTAGTGTGACCCAGTGTCAGTGTGTGACCCAGTGTCAGTGTGATCCAGTGTCAGTGTGTGACCCAGTGACAGTGTGACCCAGTATCAGTGTGTGACCCAGTGCCAGTGTGTGACCCAGTTTCAGTGTGACCCAGTGTCAGTGTGTGACCCAGTGTCAGTGTGTGACCCAGTGTCAGTGTGTGACCCAGTGTCAGTGTGTTATCCAGTGTCAGTGTGTGACCTAGTTTCAGTGTGATCTAGTGTCATTGTGTGACCCAGTGTCATTGTGTGACCCAGTGTCAGTGTGACCGAGTATCATTGTGTGACCCAGTTTCAATGTTACCCAGTGTCAGTGTGTGACCCAGTGTCAGTGTGTGACCCAGTGTCAGTGTGATCCAGTGTCAGTGTGACCCAGTGTCAGTGTGTAAACCAATGCCAGTGTGATCCAGTGTCAGTGTGACCCAGTGTCAATGTGTGAACCAGGGTTAGTGTGACCCAGTGTCAGTGTGTGACCCAGTGTCAGTGTGACCCAGTGTCAGTGTGTGACCCAGTGTCAGTGTGATCCAGTGTCAGTGTGATCCAGTGTCAGTGTGTGATCCATTGCCAGTGTGACCCAGTGTCCGTGTGTGACCCAGTGTCAGTGTGTGACACAGTGCCAGTGTGATCCAGTGTTAGTGTGATCCAGTTCAGTGTGATCCAGTGTCAGTGTGTGACCATGTGTCATTGTGACCCAGTGTCAGTGTGACCTAGTATCATTGTGTGACCCAGTGTCAGTGTGATCCAGTGTCAGGTTGTGACCCAGTGTCAGTGTGTGAACCAGTGTTAGTGTGACCCAGTGTCAGTGTGTGACCCAGTGTCAGTGTGACCCAGTGTCAGTGTGTGACCCAGTGTCAGTGTGATCCAGTGTCAGTGTGATCCAGTGTCAGTGTGTGACCCATTGCCAGTGTGACCCAGTGTCCGTGTATGACCCAGTGTCAGTGTGTGACCCAGTGGCAGTGTGACCCAGTGGCAGTGTGTGACCCAGTTTCAGTGTGACCCAGTGTCAGTGTGTGACCCAGTGTCAGTGTGTGACCCAGTGTCAGTGTGATCCAGTGTCAGTGTTATCCAGTGTCAGCGTGTGACCCAGTGTCAGTGTGACCCAGTGTCAGTGCAATCCAGTGTCAAGGTGTGACCCAGTGTCAGTGTGTGACCCAGTGTCAGTGTGACCCAGTGTCAGTGTGTGACCCAGTGTCAGTGTGTGACCCAGTGTCAGTGTGACCCAGTGTCAGTGTGTGATCCAGTGTCAGTGTGTGACCCAGTGTCAGTGTGACCCAGTGTCAGTGTGTGACCCAGTGTCAGTGTGTACCCAGTGTCAGTGTGATCCAGTGTCAGTGTTACTCAGTGTCAGTGTGTGACCCAGTGTCAATGTGTGACCCAGTGTCCATGTGTGAGCAATGTCAGTGTGACACAGTGTCAGTATGGATTCAGTGTCAGTGTGTGACCCAGTGTCAGTATGGATCCAGTGTCAGTATGGACCCAGTGTCAGTGTGACACAGTGTCAGTATGGATCCAGTGTCAGTATGGACCCAGTGTCAGTGTGACCCAGTGTCAGTGTGATCCAGTGTCAGTGTGTGACCCAGTGTCAGTGTGTGACCCAGTTTCAGTGTGATCCAGTGTCAGTGTGATCCAGTGTCAGTGTGTGACCCAGTGTCAGTGTGATCCAGTGTCAGTGTGTGACACAGGGTCAGTGTGACCCACTGTCAGTGTGACCCAGTGTGAGTGTGATCCAGTGTCAGTGTGTGACCCAGTGTCAGTGTGTGTGACCCAGTGTTAATGTGTGACCCAGTGTCAGTGTGGCCCAGTGTCCGTGTGTGACCCACCGTCAGTGTGTGACACAGTGGCAGTGTGACCCAGTGTCAGAGTGTGATCCAGTGTCAGTGTTACCCAGCGTCAGTGTGTTACCCAGTGTCAGTGTGTGACCCAGTGTCCGTGTGTGAACCAGTGTCAATGTGTGACCCAGTGTGAGTGTGACCCAGTGTTAGTGTGTGACCCAGTGTTAATGTGTGACCCAGTGTCAGTGTGGCCCAGTGTCCGTGTGTGACCCACCGTCAGTGTGTGACACAGTGGCAGTGTGACCCAGTGTCAGTGTGTGATCCAGTGTCAGTGTTACCCAGCGTCAGTGTGTTACCCAGTGTCAGTGTGTGACCCAGTGTCCGTGTGTGAGCAGTGTCAGTGTTACCCAGTGTCAGTATGGATCCAGTGTCAGTGTGTGACCCAATGTCAGTGTGACCCAGTGTCAGTGTGACCCAGTGTCAGTGTGTGACCGAGTGTCCGTGTGTGACCCAGTGTCAGTGTGTGTGACCCAGTGTCAGTGTGTGACCCAGTGTCAGTGTGATCCAGTGTCAGTGTGTGACCCATTGTCAGTGTGACCCAGTGTCCGTGTGTGACCCAGTGTCAGTGTGTGACACAGTGTCAGTGTGATCCAGTGTTAGTGTGATCCAGTGTCAGTGTGATCCAGTGTCAGTGTGTGACCCTGTGTCATTGTGATCCAGTGTCAGTGTGAACCAGTGTCAGTGTGTGACCCAGAGTCAGTGCGGCCCAGTGTCAGTGTGACCCAGTGTCAGTGTGTGACCCAGTGTCAGTGTGATCCAGTGTCAGTTTGACCCAGTGTCAGTGTGATCCAGCATCAGTGTGTGACCCCGTGTCAGTGTGATCCAGTGTCAGTGTGATCCAGTGTCAGTGTGTGACCCAGTGACAGTGTGACCCAGTATCAGTGTGTGACCCAGTGCCAGTGTGTGACCCAGTTTCAGTGTGACCCAGTGTCAGTGTGTGACCCAGTGTCAGTGTGTGATCCAGTGTCAGTGTGTGACCCAGTTTCAGTGTGATCCAGTGTCAGTGTGTGACCCAGTGACAGTGTGACCCAGTATCAGTGTGTGACCCAGTGCCAGTGTGTGACCCCGTTTCAGTGTGACCCAGTGTCTGTGTGTGACCCAGTGTCAGTGTGTGATCCAGTGTCAGTGTGTGACCCAGTTTCAGTGTGATCTAGTGTCATTGTGTGACCCAGTGTCATTGTGTGACCCAGTGTCAGTGTGACCGAGTATCATTGTGTGACCCAGTGTCAATGTTACCCAGTGTCAGTGTGTGACCCAGTTGCAGTGTGACCCAGTGTCAGTGCGTAATCCAGTGTCAGTGTGATCCAGTGTCAGTGTGTGACCCAGTGTCAGTGTGACCCAGTGTCCGTGTGTGACCCAGTGTCAGTGTGTGACCCAGTGTCAGTGTGACCCAGTGTCAGTGTGTGACCCAGTGTCAGTGTGATCCAGTGTCAGTGTGTGACCCAGTGTCAGTGTGTGACCCAGTGTCAGTGTTATCCAGTGTCAGAGTGTGACCCAGTGTCAGTGTGACCCAGTGTCAGTGTGATCCAGTGTCAGTGTGTGACTCAGTGTCAGTGTGACCCAGTGTCAGTGTGTGACCAAGTGTCAGTGTGTGACCCAGTGTCAGTGTGATCCAGTGTTAGTGTGATCCAGTGTCAGTGTGTGACCCAGTGTCAGTGTGACCCAGTGTCAGTGTGTGACCCAGTATCAGTGTGTGACCCAGTGTCAGTGTGTTACCCAGTGTCAACGTGTGACCCAATGTCAGTGTGATCCAGTGTCAGCGTGATCCAGTGTCAGTGTGATCCAGTGTCAGTGTGTGACTCAGTGTCAGTGTGACCCAGTGTCAGTGTGTGACCCAGTGCCAATGTGACCCAGTGTTAGTGTGACCCAGTGTCAGTGTGGCCCAGTGTCAGTGTGTGACCCAGTGTCAGTGTGATCCAGTGTCAGTGTGATCCAGTGTCAGTGTGTGACCCATTGTCAGTGTGACCCAGTGTCCGTGTGTGACCCAGTGTCAGTGTGTGACACAGTGTCAGTGTGATCCAGTGTTAGTGTGATCCAGTGTCAGTGTGTGACTCAGTGTCAGTGTGACCCAGTGTCAGTGTGTGACCCAGTGCCAGTGTGACCCAGTGTTAGTGTGACCCAGTGTCAGTGTGGCCCAGTGTCAGTGTGTGACCCAGTGCCAGTGTGTGACCCAGTTTCAGTGTGACCCAGTGTCAGTGTGTGACCCAGTGTCAGTGTGTGACCCAGTTTCAGTGTGATCCAGTGTCAGTGTGTGACCCAGTGACAGTGTGACCCAGTATCAGTGTGTGACCCAGTGCCAGTGTGTGACCCCGTTTCAGTGTGACCCAGTGTCAGTGTGTGACCCAGTGTCAGTGTTATCCAGTGTCAGAGTGTGACCCAGTGTCAGTGTGACCCAGTGTCAGTGTGATCCAGTGTCAGTGTGTGACTCAGTGTCAGTGTGACCCAGTGTCAGTGTGTGACCAAGTGTCAGTGTGTGACCCAGTGTCAGTGTGATCCAGTGTTAGTGTGATCCAGTGTCAGTGTGTGACCCAGTGTCAGTGTGACCCAGTGTCAGTGTGTGACCCAGTATCAGTGTGTGACCCAGTGTCAGTGTGTTACCCAGTGTCAACGTGTGACCCAATGTCAGTGTGATCCAGTGTCAGCGTGATCCAGTGTCAGTGTGATCCAGTGTCAGTGTGTGACTCAGTGTCAGTGTGACCCAGTGTCAGTGTGTGACCCAGTGCCAATGTGACCCAGTGTTAGTGTGACCCAGTGTCAGTGTGGCCCAGTGTCAGTGTGTGACCCAGTGTCAGTGTGATCCAGTGTCAGTGTGATCCAGTGTCAGTGTGTGACCCATTGTCAGTGTGACCCAGTGTCCGTGTGTGACCCAGTGTCAGTGTGTGACACAGTGTCAGTGTGATCCAGTGTTAGTGTGATCCAGTGTCAGTGTGTGACTCAGTGTCAGTGTGACCCAGTGTCAGTGTGTGACCCAGTGCCAGTGTGACCCAGTGTTAGTGTGACCCAGTGTCAGTGTGGCCCAGTGTCAGTGTGTGACCCAGTGCCAGTGTGTGACCCAGTTTCAGTGTGACCCAGTGTCAGTGTGTGACCCAGTGTCAGTGTGTGACCCAGTTTCAGTGTGATCCAGTGTCAGTGTGTGACCCAGTGACAGTGTGACCCAGTATCAGTGTGTGACCCAGTGCCAGTGTGTGACCCCGTTTCAGTGTGACCCAGTGTCTGTGTGTGACCCAGTGTCAGTGTGTGATCCAGTGTCAGTGTGTGACCCAGTTTCAGTGTGATCTAGTGTCATTGTGTGACCCAGTGTCATTGTGTGACCCAGTGTCAGTGTGACCGAGTATCATTGTGTGACCCAGTGTCAATGTTACCCAGTGTCAGTGTGTGACCCAGTTGCAGTGTGACCCAGTGTCAGTGCGTAATCCAGTGTCAGTGTGATCCAGTGTCAGTGTGTGACCCAGTGTCAGTGTGACCCAGTGTCCGTGTGTGACCCAGTGTCAGTGTGTGACCCAGTGTCAGTGTGACCCAGTGTCAGTGTGTGACCCAGTGTCAGTGTGATCCAGTGTCAGTGTGTGACCCAGTGTCAGTGTGTGACCCAGTGTCAGTGTTATCCAGTGTCAGAGTGTGACCCAGTGTCAGTGTGACCCAGTGTCAGTGTGATCCAGTGTCAGTGTGTGACTCAGTGTCAGTGTGACCCAGTGTCAGTGTGTGACCAAGTGTCAGTGTGTGACCCAGTGTCAGTGTGATCCAGTGTTAGTGTGATCCAGTGTCAGTGTGTGACCCAGTGTCAGTGTGACCCAGTGTCAGTGTGTGACCCAGTATCAGTGTGTGACCCAGTGTCAGTGTGTTACCCAGTGTCAACGTGTGACCCAATGTCAGTGTGATCCAGTGTCAGCGTGATCCAGTGTCAGTGTGATCCAGTGTCAGTGTGTGACTCAGTGTCAGTGTGACCCAGTGTCAGTGTGTGACCCAGTGCCAATGTGACCCAGTGTTAGTGTGACCCAGTGTCAGTGTGGCCCAGTGTCAGTGTGTGACCCAGTGTCAGTGTGATCCAGTGTCAGTGTGATCCAGTGTCAGTGTGTGACCCATTGTCAGTGTGACCCAGTGTCCGTGTGTGACCCAGTGTCAGTGTGTGACACAGTGTCAGTGTGATCCAGTGTTAGTGTGATCCAGTGTCAGTGTGTGACTCAGTGTCAGTGTGACCCAGTGTCAGTGTGTGACCCAGTGCCAGTGTGACCCAGTGTTAGTGTGACCCAGTGTCAGTGTGGCCCAGTGTCAGTGTGTGACCCAGTGTCAGTGTGATCCAGTGTCAGTGTGATCCAGTGTCAGTGTGTGACCCATTGTCAGTGTGACCCAGTGTCCGTGTGTGACCCAGTGTCAGTGTGTGACACAGTGTCAGTGTGATCCAGTGTTAGTGTGATCCAGTGTCAGTGTGATCCAGTGTCAGTGTGTGACCCTGTGTCATTGTGATCCAGTGTCAGTGTGAACCAGTGTCAGTGTGTGACCCAGAGTCGGTGCGGCCCAGTGTCAGTGTGACCCAGTGTCAGTGTGTGACCCAGTGTCAGTGTGATCCAGTGTCAGTTTGACCCAGTGTCAGTGTGATCCAGCATCAGTGTGTGACCCAGTGTCAGTGTGATCCAGTGTCAGTGTGATCCAGTGTCAGTGTGTGACCCAGTGACAGTGTGACCCAGTATCAGTGTGTGACCCAGTGCCAGTGTGTGACCCAGTGTCAGTGTGTGATCCAGTGTCAGTGTGTGACCCAGTTTCAGTGTGATCTAGTGTCATTGTATGACCCAGTGTCATTGTGTGACCCAGTGTCAGTGTGACCGAGTATCATTGTGTGACCCAGTGTCAATGTTACCCAGTGTCAGTGTGTGACCCAGTGTCAGTGTGTGACCCAGTGTCAGTGTGATCCAGTGTCAGTGTGACCCAGTGTCAGTGTGTAAACCAATGCCAGTGTGATCCAGTGTCAGTGTGACCCAGTGTCAATGTGTGAACCAGTGTTAGTGTGACCCAGTGTCAGTGTGTGACCCAGTGTCAGTGTGACCCAGTGTCAGTGTGTGACCCAGTGTCAGTGTGATCCAGTGTCAGTGTGATCCAGTGTCAGTGTGTGACCCATTGCCAGTGTGACCCAGTGTCCGTGTGTGACCCAGTGTCAGTGTGTGACACAGTGTCAGTGTGATCCAGTGTTAGTGTGATCCAGTTCAGTGTGATCCAGTGTCAGTGTGTGACCATGTGTCATTGTGACCCAGTGTCAGTGTGACCTAGTATCATTGTGTGACCCAGTGTCAGTGTGATCCAGTGTCAGGTTGTGACCCAGTGTCAGTGTGTGAACCAGTGTTAGTGTGACCCAGTGTCAGTGTGTGACCCAGTGTCAGTGTGATCCAGTGTCAGTGTGATCCAGTGTCAGTGTGTGACCCATTGCCAATGTGACCCAGTGTCCGTGCATGACCCAGTGTCAGTGTGTGACCCAGTGGCAGTGTGACCCAGTGTCAGTGTGTGACCCGGTGTCAGTGTGACCCAGTGTCAGTGTGTGACCCAGTGTCAGTGTGTGACCCAGTGTCAGTGTGATCCAGTGTCAGTGTTATCCAGTGTCAGTGTGTGACCCAGTGTCAGTGTGACCCAGTGTCAGTGCAATCCAGTGCCAAGGTGTGACCCAGTGTCAGTGTGTGACCCAGTGTCAGTGTGACCCAGTGTCAGTGTGAACCAGTGTCAGTGTGTGACCCAGTGTCAGTGTGTGACCCAGTGTCAGTGTGACCCAGTGTCAGTGTGTGATCCAGTGTCAGTGTGTGACCCAGTGTCAGTGTGACCCAGTGTCAGTGTGTGACCCAGTGTCAGTGTGTGCCCAGTGTCAGTGTGATCCAGTGTCAGTGTTACCCAGTGTCAGTGTGTGACCCAGTGTCAATGTGTGACCCAGTGTCCATGTGTGAGCATTGTCAGTGTGACACAGTGTCAGTATGGATTCAGTGTCAGTGTGTGACCCAGTGTCAGTATGGATCCAGTGTCAGTATGGACCCAGTGTCAGTGTGACACAGTGTCAGTATGGATCCAGTGTCAGTATGGACCCAGTGTCAGTGTGACCCAGTGTCAGTGTGATCCAGTGTCAGTGTGTGACCCAGTGTCAGTGTGTGACCCAGTTTCAGTGTGATCCAGTGTCAGTGTGATCCAGTGTCAGTGTGTGACCCAGTGTCAGTGTGATCCAGTGTCAGTGTGTGACACAGGGTCAGTGTGACCCACTGTCAGTGTGACCCAGTGTAAGTGTGATCCAGTGTCAGTGTGTGACCCAGTGTCAGTGTGTGTGACCCAGTGTCAGTGTGACCCAGTGTCAGCATGTGAACCAGTGTCAGTGTGTGACCCAGTGTGAGTGTGACCCAGTGTTAGTGTGTGACCCAGTGTTAATGTGTGACCCAGTGTCAGTGTGGCCCAGTGTCCGTGTGTGACCCACTGTCAGTGCGTGACCCAGTGGCAGTGTGACCCAGTGTCAGTGTGTGATCCAGTGTCAGTGTTACCCAGCGTCAGTGTGTTACCCAGTGTCAGTGTGTGACCCAGTGTCCGTGTGTGAGCAGTGTCAGTGTTACCCAGTGTCAGTATGGATCCAGTGTCAGTGTGTGACCCAATGTCAGTGTGACCCAGTGTCAGTGTGACCCAGTGTCAGTGTGTGACCGAGTGTCCGTGTGTGACCCAGTGTCAGTGTGTGTGACCCAGTGTCAGTGTGTGACCCAGTGTCAGTGTGATCCAGTGTCAGTGTGTGACCCAGTGTCAGTGTGACCCAGTGTCCGTGTGTGACCCAGTGTCAGTGTGTGACCCAGTGTAAGTGTGACCCAGTGTCAGTGTGTGACCCAGTGTCAGTGTGATCCAGTGTCAGTGTTATCCAGTGTCAGTGTGTGACCCAGTGTCAGTGTGACCCAGTGTCAGTGTGATCCAGTGTCAGTGTGTGAACCAGTGTCAGTGTGTGACCCAGTGTCAGTGTGTGATCCAGTGTCAGTGTGTGACCCAGTTTCAGTGTGATCTAGTGTCATTGTGTGACCCAGTGTCATTGTGTGACCCAGTGTCAGTATGGATCCAGTGTCAGTGTGTGGTGACTGAGACCAAGGTGATTTCACTGTGCAACGTTCCAAAAAACAGACAGGGAGACGGAGTAAATTGTATTTAGTAACTGCTTGCTGCCTTAAACATGTAACATTATAGTGGCGGTTTGTCATTTACTTGGATTGACATTTTGATCAATGTCTGTATTGCTGGGACCGTAACTTGCTCCAGGGGTCATTATTATTAAGATCTGTCACCAGGAAGCGTCTGAGCGATGACTCCGTAAAAAGATTAGGAACATGAAATAAATCATGCGATGGTATTCACTGCCGTCTTCCACTCACATCCCACAAACCCTCTCAGCATTTTGCAACACTTTCATCAGGCGTTACTGTGCTCGCCGGATAGATTGTTGATTCCAGAGAATCCAGCGGCGGGGAAGGAGGACGGGTAGTTCTGGCCTCGGGCCATTGAGATCTGAAACCTCACCTATCCCCCACCAGGCCGGTTTAATCCCACCAGTCGAGACGAGACTTGGTGTTTTGGAAAGCCGGGTGCACTGTTATCTTGCAGGGCGCGGTGTTTGCCGGTCTGACACGTGGTCGTTTGGTGCAGGATATTGTCAGAAAGAACAAGCTTGCATTTCTATAGTGCCTTTCACAACCTGCCAAAGTGCTCTACAGCCAATGAAATACTTTTGAAGTGCAGTCAGTGTGGTAATGTGGGAAATGTGGCAGCCAATGTGCACACAGCAAGCTCCCACACACAGCGATTGAGTTAAACCACCAGCTAATCTGCTTCTGCTACAGGGATGAATATTGGCCCAAGACACAGGGAGAAACTTCCCTGCTCTTCATCGAAATGTTGCCGTGGGATTGTTAACTTCTACCTGAAAGAGCAGACGGGACCTCGGTTTAACTTCTCACCCAAAAGACGGCAACTCCGACAGTGCGGCGCTCCCTCAGTACTGCCCCTCCGACAGTGCGGCGCTCCCTCAGTACTGCCCCTCCGACAGTGCGGCGCTCCCTCAGTACTGCCTTTCCGACAGTGCGGCGCTCCCTCAGTACTGCCCCTCCGACAGTGCGGCGCTCCCTCAGTACTGCCTTTCCGACAGTGCGGCGCTCCCTCAGTACTGCCTTTCCGACAGTGCGGCGCTCCCTCAGTACTGCCCCTCCGACAGTGCGGCGCTCCCTCAGTACTGCCTTTCCGACAGTGCGGCGCTCCCTCAGTACTGCCCCTCCGACAGTGCGGCGCTCCCTCAGTACTGCCCCTCCGACAGAGCGGCGCTCCCTCAGTACTGCCCCTCTGACAGTGCGGCACTCCCTCAGCACTGCCCCTCCGACAGTGCGGCGCTCCCTCAGTACTGCCCCCCCTCAGTACTGCCCCTCCGACAGTGCGGCGCTCCCTCAGTACTGCCCCTCCGACAGTGCGGCACTCACTCAGCACTGCCCCTCCGACAGTGCGGCGCTCCCTCAGTACTGCCCCTCCGACAGTGCGGCACTCCCTCAGCACTGCCCCTCCGACAGTGCGGCGCTCCCTCAGTACTGCCCCTCCGACAGGGCAGCGCTCCCTCAGTACCACACTGGGAGTGTCAGCAAGGACTATAGAATCATAGAACAGTACAGCACAGAGGAGGCCATTCGGCCCATCGATTCTGCACCGATTCTTCCCCCCACCCCCCACCCACTGTTTCCCCATGTCCCGGCAATTGTTCCTCCTTCAGGTATTTATCCTATTCCTTTCGAAGGCTGCTATCGAATCTGTATGCACCGCCCTCCGGCCGTGTTCCAAATCCCAACTCGCTGTAAAAATATTTTTCCTTGACCCCGCTCTGGTCCTTTTGCCAATCACCTTAAATCTGCGTCCCCTGGTTACGGACCGTCCTGGGAACAGTCTCTCCCGATTTACTCTATCTAAACTCTTCATAATTTTAAACAGCTCTATGAAATCTCTCCTCGGCCCTGCCTGTTGTAAGGAGACCCCAGGCTTGTATCTTCTGCCGTATTCAGGCCCCTCTCGGGCAGCCGATGACCCACTGCCGTAACCCGAGACACCCCTCAGTGACACAATAGAATTGCAGTCACAGAATCACACAGCACAGGGAGGCCATTCGGCCCATCGTGCCCATGCTGGCACCGTGAAGGAACGCTCGGCCTAATCCCATCGCTCTGCTCCTGGCCTCGGGGTCTGTGCTGATTGCTGGATCTACATTGCTCAGTCCCAGAATGCACGCAGCAAAGAGGCTGCAGCTAGGGAGTGGCGATAGGGTCGTGCGTGTCTGCGCCAAACCTGACGACGAGGCACTTGGACAGAGGCTGGAGTGTTGAGGTGCCCCCTCACAGAGCAAATCCCAGCTTTCTCCCTCTCTGGGCCTACAATCTGACAGCTGCTCTGTAAACGTTCCCGGAGTCGGTTTGCAACAGGATACCTCCTGGTTGATTTGTGATCCTGCAAATTGCTCAAGTGCTTTGATCAGACAACTCTGCTGGCTAGTTTCATGTTTTACTGTATATTGCCATTAATCACTGGCTGAAAGATTAACAGCGGACATTCTTGGGCCTGCACTTTCCTCCCCCTCACAGCCTCGCACAGATTTCCCTCGCCCTGCCCGCGTCTGACAACAGCTCTACTTCATTAAGCTTTAATCCTCACTGCCCAGCGACTCTGCAATCATCAGTTGCCAGGCCCTATAAATCCCTCCTCCACCAAAGCCTCCCTTCGACAATTCAAATCCTCCTGCTCAACTCCCTCCATAGCCTTGTCCCGCCCTCTCTCAGTAACTCCCTCCATGGCCCTCGCCCATCCCTATCTCAGTAACTCCCTCCATGGTCCCCGCCCCTCCCTATCTCTGTAACTCCTTCCATGGCCCTTGCCCCTCCCTATCTCTGTAACTCCCTCCATGGTCCTCGCTGCTCCCTATCTCTGTAAGTCCCTCCATAGCCCTCGTCACTCCCTATCTCTGTAACTCCCTCCATGGCCCTCGCCCCTCCCTATCTCTGTAACTCCCTCCATGGCCCTCGCCCCTCCATATCTCTGTAATTCCCTCCATGGCCCTCACCACTCCCTATCTCTGTAACCTCCTCCAGTCCCTACACCCCACCCTATCTCTGTAACTCCATGGTCCTCGCCGCTCCCTATCTCTGTAAGTCCCTCCATAGCCCTCGCCACTCCCTATCTCTGTAACTCCATGGCCCTCGCCGCTCCCTATCTCAGTAAGTCCCTCCATAGTCCTCGCCCCTCCCTATCTCTGTAACTCCCTCCATGGCCCTCGCCCCTCCCTATCTCCATAACTCCCTCCATGTCCCTCGCCCCTCCCTATCTCTGTAACTCCCTCCATAGCCCTCGCCCCTCCCTATCTCTGTAATTCCCTCCATGGCCCTCACTACTCCCTATCTCTGTAACCTCCTCCAGCCCTACACCCCTCCCTATCTCTGTAAGCTCCTCCAGCCCCTACACCCCGCCCTATCTCTGTAACCCCCTCCATGGCCCTTGCCTCTCCCTATCTCTGTAACCCCCGCCATGGATCTTGCCCCTCCCTATCTCAGTAACCCCCTCCATAGCCTCGCCCCCCCCATCTCAGTAACTCCCTCCATAGCCCTCGCCCCCTCCCTATCTCTGTAACCTCCCCCATGGCCCTCACCCCTCCCTATCTCTGTAACCCTCTCCAGCCCCTACACCCCTCCCTATCTCTGTAACCCCCTCCATGGCCCTTGCCTCTCCCTATCTCTGTAACCCCCGCCATGGATCTTGCCCCTCCCTATCTCAGTAACCCCCTCCATAGCCTCGCCCCCCCCTATCTCAGTAACTCCCTCCATAGCCCTCGCCCCCTCCCTATCTCTGTAACCTCCCCCATGGCCCTCACCCCTCCCTATCTCTGTAACCCTCTCCAGCCCCTACACCCCTCCCTATCTCTGTAATCCCCTCCAGCCCCTACACCTCTCCCTATCTCTGTAACCTCCAGCCCCTACACCTCTCCCTATCTCTGTAACCTCCAGCCCCTATACCCCTCCCTATCTCTGTAACCTCCAGCCCCTACATCCCTCCCTAGCTCTGTAATCTCCAGCCTCTACACCCCTCCCTATCTCTGTAACCTCCAGCCCCTACATCCCTCCCTATCTCTGTAATGTCCTCCAGCACCACAACCCTCCTAGATCTCCCCACTTCTCCAATTCTGGCCCCGATTTCCTTCTATCAAAACCCCTTCATAATTGTGAACACCTCTATTAAATCTTCTCTTGACCTTCTCTACTCTAAGAAGAACAACCCCAGCTTCTCCAGTCTCTCCAGGTAACTGAAGTCCCGCATCCCTGGACCATTCTAGTCAATCCCTTCTGCACCCTCTCCCAGGCCTCGACATCCTTCCTAACGTGCGGTGGACCAGAATTGGCCTCAATCCTCCAGCTGGGGTCGAACCAGTATTTTGCGACTTCCTTGCTTCTGTTTATAAAGCCCAGGAAGCTTCTTCAATAGTTTTATCACCTTCCCCTGCCACCATCAAAGCTTTCTGTTGTAGTTTGTGATTTCAGAGAAAGGTGGAACCAAGCAAAGGCAATGGGACCAGGTGACTGAAGGCCCTCGACCGGTGTAGGCCCTTGACAACCAGCCCAGCTCGCCGCTCACAGGCTGCATTTATTTCTGCTGGCCCAGGCTGACGGGGGAAGGTTTGCAATGCCTGACTCGAGTTCCCTCACAGGTCGCAGCCTTCATTTCATTAAGCAAAGGGGGAAGCGATGGGCCCGAAGCCAATTCTGTGGATCAGCGCCTGTCAAAGACCCTCCCAGACTCACACTGAACAACAAAAATTAATAACGTTAAAATGCGCCTCAGTCCCTTGGAAGGGCAAGAGGTCGGCTGTGAATCTGGCCGAGATGTCAAGGGCCCAGGCGGAGGCCCCGCTCAGCCTGGCGATAGATTTGTGAGCAGGCCGCTGTGTGAGATTAGAGTGGGGCGGAACACGCCACGAATGAACTGCTCTCTGCACATCGCACGCACACTTTGACAACATTTCGTGGCCCCATTTAAGCTGCACCTGTGTCTCAATCACTGGTGTTTTGTTATGGGGCAGGATTTACACTTTGGCTCCGCTTAGTCCACTGGTAAAATATCAGCTTGTCATAACAAGGAGTGCGTGCCAAAAACAACCCTTTCCTTGGTTGGGGAAACAAACGCTGGCACTTATTGGCTCTTGAAGGTCAAACATACCTGATCCTGAACCCAACTCGGGCCTGAGGGTGGAGGTCGCTGATCACGTGATTGGGGTCATCTGCTGGAGGGCGGAGCTGGGGGAAGGGGAGAAAGAAGAAAATGAAAGTCGTGTATTTCTATAGCGCCTTTCACGATCAGCGCTTTACAGTCAATGAAGTACCTTTGGCATGTGGCCACTGGTGTAATGTGGGAAACGCGGCAGGCAATTTGCACACAGCAAGCTCCCACAAACAGCAATGTGATAACGACCAGATCATCTATTTTTTTGTTATATTGATTGAGGAATAAATATTGGCCCCAGGACACTGGGGAGAACTCCCCCGCTCTAGTACAAAAGCAAGGAACTACACAAAGAGACCCTTCGACATCCCAGTGACGGGTTGGTGAGGCTCAATATTAGCTCAACATTTCCTTCTGCACCACATCAGTGGGTCGAAAAGATGGCGGACAGCAGCAGCCGTGTTCTCACCGTGTGGCGCAGTCCTCCGCCCGCACTCACTCCTGGCGCGCCCGTCACACTCCGAATCCAAGGGCAAAGGTCATTTCACTCTTCTGAGTCTCCTTCTTTTATCCTGCAGACTTGCGGGGCTTCCCACTAAAGAGAATGTGAAATTGGATTCCACCGGCATGTTCCACTGGTGCCCGCCGAAGGGGATCAACCAAGTCACACTGGTGGGTACTCGCACTTGGGCCGGTGACTGATCGCAAGAGCTGATATCGCCTGCGTGTTTGCGCTGGACTTTGCCCCGCACGTCCGGCTGAGGCGCTGGGGGTGTTCAAGGCTACGATCGAGCGGGTGCGTGGGGTCTCACAGCCCCCCCCTCCACACCGCTTGCCCTTCGTGGAATTCTCCAACCGATTAGCTTCCACGTAGCTTCCAGCAGCACAGGCTCCCAGCAACAGTCTGCTCATGATGTGCCGATAATTAGCAGGGCATTGGCACACGGTGGTGCTGTGAGTAATCAAAAATGTCAGGCTGTATTGGGACAGCCCATTCGAGTTTGGGGTGGGATGTCTTACCGGGACATGCAGAGGGAACTTTACTCTGTATCTAACCCCATGCTGTACCTGCCCTGGGAGTGTTTGATGGGACAGTGTAGAGGGAGCTTTACTCTGTATCTAACCCCCTGTACCCGCCCTGGGAGTGTTTGATGGGACAGTGTAGAGGGAGCTTTACTCTGTATCTAACCCCATGCTGTACCTGACCTGGGAGTGTTTGGTGGGACAGTGTAGAAGGAGCTTTACTCTGTATCTAACCCCATGCTGTACCTGGCCTGGGAGTGTTTGATGGGACAGTGTAGAGGGAGCTTTACTCTGTATCTAACCCCCTGTACCCGCCCTGGGAGTGTTTGATGGGGCAGTGTAGAGGGAGCTTTACTCTGTATCTAACCCTGTGCTGGACCTGCCCTGGGCGTGTTTGATGGGACAGTGTAGAGGAAGCTTTACTCTATATCTAACCCCGTGCTGTACCTGCGCTGGGAGTGTTTGATGGGACAGTGTAGAGGGAGCTTTACTCTGTATCTAACCCCGTGCTGTACCTGCCCTGGGAGTGTTTGATGGGACAGTGTAGAAAGAGCTTTACTCTGTATCTAACCCCGTGCTGTACCTGTCCTGGGAGTGTTTGATGACACAGTGTAGAGGGAGTGATATGTCCTTACTATACAGTATAAATGCACACGAAGCCCATGCTTGAGAGAAGGTCACTCTGTGACCTGTCCTTTATTCCTTAGCACTCAAGTGATGGAAGTGGGTGGAGCTTCCCCTTTTACATCTGAAGGTCCAGGTTAGGAGTGTCTCCCACAAGTTCACCACCTAGTGGTCAGTGTTCTCACAGTGTACAACTTAGGTCAAATTATACATGGGTTACAATGCTGGTTGAATAAATGACATCACCTCCTCCCCGCCAAAGTCTTATTGGGAATCACAGGTTGAGTCTCTCTGGTGGTTTACGCTCCCTTGTAGAGCGCCTGAGTTGGGGCTCCGGTTGTTGGGCGCTGGCCTGAGTGTCTGCTGTTTGTGGTGCCTCAGGCCTATCCAGACTGCCCACAGTGACTGGGCTCTCCTCCCTTTGGTTCCGGTGTTTGGTCACCTGTGGTGGAGTGAACTCTACATTTTGTTCTTCCTCTGTTTCTTCTATGGGGTTGCTGAACCTCCTTTTTGTTTGATCCACATGTTTGCGGCAGATTTGTCCATTGGTAAGTTTAACTACCAGAATCCTATTTCCCTCTTTGGCAACCACAGTGCCTGCGAGCCATTTGGGCCCTGCAGCGTAGTTGAGGAAAAAAACAGGGTCATTGACATCAATACATCGCGCCCTCGCATTCCTGTCATGGTAGTGATATTGTGACTGGCGCCTGCTCTCGACAATTTCTGTCATGGTGGGGTGTATAAGGGATAACCGGGTTTTGAGCGTCCTTTTCATTAGCAGCTCTGCGGGTGGAACCCCTGTGAGCGAGTGTGGTCGGGATCTGTAGGCCAACAGGAGGCGTGATAAGCGGCTTTGGAGGGAACCCCCTTGGATTCTGAGCATCCCATGTTTGATTATCTGCACTGCTCGTTCTGCCTGGCCGTTTGAGGCCGGCTTGAACGGTGCTGTTCTGACATGGTTAATTCCATTGCCTGCCATGAAGTCCTGGAATTCAGTGCTTGTGAAGCACGGGCCATTGTTGCTGACCAAGATGTCCAGCAGACCGTGGGCGGCGAACATTGCCCGTAGACTTTCTACCGTGGCAGAGGATGTGCTTGAATTTAAAATGTCACACTCGATCCATTTGGAGTAGGCGTCTACTACAACCAAAAACATTTTCCCCATGAAAGGACCTGCGTAGTCCACATGGATGCGTGACCAAAGCTTGGCGGGCCAGGGCCAGGGGTTAAGGGGGGCTTCCCTGGGCGCATTGCCCAGCTGGGCACACGTGTTGCACCTGCGAACACAAAGTTCCAGATCTGCGTCTATCCCTGGCCACCAAACGTGTGACCTGGCAATTGCCTTCATCGTGACAATGCCCGGGTGCTCATTGTGGAGTTCTCTGATGAACATCTCTCTGCCCATCTGGGGCATGACTACGCGGTTTCCCCACAGTCGGCAATCGGCCTGAATCGAGAGTTCATCCTTGCGCCTGTGAATTGGTTTAAATTTCTCAGGGCATGCCCTGTACGTGGCTGCCCAGTCCCCATTCAGGACACATTTCTTGACTAGAGACAATAGCGGGTCTCTATTTGTCCAGACTTTAATCTGACGGGCTGTCACGGGTGAGCCTTCGCTTCTGAAAGCTTCAACAGCCATGACCATCTCAGCACCATGCTCGGTAGCCCCCTCAGTGGTGGCGCAGTTTTCGGTGCCCGGTCTGTGCCGAATTGTGTAGTCATAGGCGGCTAACATGAGTGCCCACCTCTGTATGTGGGCCGATGCGTTTGCATTTATGGCCTTAATGTCGGCCAAAAGGGACGTTAGGGGTTTGTGATCTGTCTCCAGCTCAAATTTCCTGCCAAACAGGTACTGGTGCATTTTCTTTACCGCATATACACATGCGAGCGCCTCCTTTTCTACCATCCCGTAGCCCCTTTCTGTCTTCTGGAGGCATAAGTTACCGGCTGTAACTGACCCTTAGCATTGACATGCTGCAACACACACCCGACACCATAGGACGACGCATCGCACGTTAACACAAGTTTCTTACATGGGTCATATAGTGTAAACAGATTGTTGGAACATAACAAATTGCGTGCTCTATCAAAAGCCCTTTCCTGGCTGTCCCCCCAGACCCATTCGCGACCTTTGCGTAGGAGCACGTGTAGCGGCTCTAACAACATGCTCAATTTGGGAAGAAAGTTACCAAAATAGTTCAGGAGCTCCAGGAATGAACGCAGCTCCGTCGTGTTACGGGGTCTGGGTGCTCTCTGGATCGCTTCCGTCTTGGATGCAGTAGGGCTGATCCCGTCTGCTGCTACCCTCATCCCCAGGAATTCTACCTCTGGAGCTAGGAAGACGCACTTCGCCTTTTTCAGTCGCAGCCCTACCCGGTCCAGTCTGCGTAGCACCTCCTCCAGGTTGTGGAGGTGTTCTTCAGTATCGCGACCCGTGATGAGGATGTCGTCCTGAAAAACCAACATCCCTGGAATCGACTTGAGGAGGCTTTCCATATTTCGTTGGAAGATCGCGGCAGCCGAGCGAATCCCGAACAGACATCTGTTATACTCAAACAACCCCTTGTGTGTCGTGATGGTGGTCAGCTTCTTCGACTCACTCGCCAGCTCTTGGGTCATGTAAGCTGAGGTCAGGCCCAATTTTGAAAAAAGTTTGCCACTGGATAGCGTCGCAAAGAGGTTCTCCGCTCTCGGTAGCGGGTACTGGTCTCGGAGTGACACCCGATTGATGGTGTCCTTGTAATCACCACATATCCTGACTGACCCATCCGCCTTGAGCACCGGCACAATCGGGCTCGCCCAGTCACTGAATTCAACTGGCGAGATGATGCCTTCCCTCAGCAGGCGGTCCAATTTGCCTTCTATCTTTTCCCGCATCACGTACGGCACCGCTCTGGCCTTGTGGTGTACTGGCCTGGCGTCCGGGTTTATGTGAATCACTACCTTGGCCCCCATGAAAGTGCCGATGCCGGGTTGAAATAATGAGTTGAATTTGTCCAGGATCTTTGAGCATGATACTCGCTCCACAGAGGAAATTGCATTGACATCGCTCCATTTCCAGTTCATGACAGCAAGCCAACTCCTCCCCAGTAGTGCAGGACCGTCCCCTGGGACAATCCAGAGTGGCAGTCTGTTCTCCGAATCTTTGTGGGTCACGACTACTGTGGCGCTGCCTAGCACCGGAATGATCTCCTTTGTGTAAGTCCGTAGCTGTGCGTCAATCGGCGATAATTTTGGCCTCCTGGCCTTGGGCGCCCACAACTTTTCGAACTGTTTGATACCCATCACGGACTGTATACGTGCTCCACATGAACTCGCTGAACTTCAGCTTCCAGCGATTTACCCCAGCATTCATTTCTGCGATTTCTGCAGGTATTTTGCTTACCTCTGCAAACTCCGGCTGAGTGTGTGCCTCCACGCCTCCAGCATGAGCTGCTGTTTGAAATAAAAGGTCCCTTGCCAGTCGATTGTCCCTGACTGCCTCTGTTATTGTCCTTGAGTGCGCCATTAACAGGTGTTGATGGCCCCATTACTGGCCGCATTGTCGCTTGCAATGGCGTGAATCGCTGTTCAGCTTGCCATTGTCTCTATCGAACTCCCCCTCTGGGTTCGACTACATGTTGGGGCATGCCCGACTGCCCTTGTCTGCCTGGAGAACTGTATGCTGCTTTAACAATGTTGAATCTCTGTCCCAACCATTCCTTAACACAGTACCTCTCGTCTGTTCTGCTAGTGGCCATGCTCGCGTGGTTTAAATCCCAGTTTCTTGTCGCCATTGATACGTCCTTACTATACAGTATAAATGCACACGAGGCCCATGCTTGAGAGAAGGTCAGTCTGTGACCTATCCTTTATTCCTTAGCACTCAAGTGATGGAAGTGGGTGGAGCTTCCCCTTTTATACCTGAAGATCCAGGTTAGGAGTGTCTCCCATAAGTTCACCACCTAGTGGTCATTGTTCTCACAGTGTACAAATTAGATCAGATTATGCATGGGTTACAATGCTGATTGAATAAATGACAGGGAGCTTTACTCTGTATCTAACCCTGTGCTGTACCTGCCCTGGGAGTGTTTGATGGGACAGTGTAGAGGGAGCTTTACTCTGTATCTAATCCCCTGTACCTGCCCTGGGAGTGTTTGATGGGACAGTGTAGAGGGAGCTTTACTCTGTATCTAACCCCGTGCTGTACCTGTCCTGGGAATGTTTGATGGGACAGTGTAGAGGGAGCTTTACTCTGTATCTAATCCCCTGTACCTGTCCTGGGAGTGTTTGATGGGACAGTGTAGAGGGAGTTTTACTCTGTATCTAACCCCATGCTGTACCTGCCCTGGGAGTGTTTGATGGGACAGTGTAGAGGGAGCTTTACTCTGTATCTAACCCCATGCTGTACCTGCCCTGGGAGTGTTTGATGGGACAGTGTAGAGGGAGCTTTACTCTGTATCTAACCCCGTGCTGTACCTGCCTTGGGAGTGTTTGATGGGACAGTGTCGAGGGAGCTTTACTCTGTATCAAACCCCGTGCTGTACCTGCCCTGGGAGTGTTTGATGGGACAGTGTATCTATATTATGAGGACAGGTTCTATAGACTAGGTTTGTTTCACTTGAGTGTCGAAGGTTTAGGGGTGATCGGATTGAGGTGTTTAAAGTGATCAAGGAAGTCGATCGGGTGGATAGAGACAAACTATTCCCTCTGGTGGGGGGAGTCCAGAACAAGGGGCGGAACCTTAAAATTCGAGCCCGGCCATTCAGGCTAATGTCAGGGAGCACTTCTTCACACAAAGGGCCGTGGGAATCTGGAACTCTCTCCCCCAAAGTGGGACGTGGACGCTATGGTTGCTGGGGGTGAGTTGGTGCTTCCTCGACTGAGTGTGAGGGGCTGAATGGCCTCCCCTTGTTTCCCAGTGTTCCCCAGTAGGCTTGCTCCTCACCATCTAACCTCACACTCAGGTGACGAGCTGCCGGTGTTTCCTGTCCTCACAGAATCGTGCGATGGCATCGAGGCTGCAGCTCTCCAAACACGTGATCGTCTGCATCTTCGGCGAGGCGCACTACCCCGAGATCGGCCTGCGCAACTTCGTGATGCCCCTGCGGGCGAGCAGCTTCACCTACGACGAGCTGAAGTCCATTGTGTTCGTGGTGTCGCTGCAGTACATCACCCAGGAGTGGGAGACCATTTGTAACTTCCCCAAGGTCTTTATCCTGCCGGTAAGTCCCACAGCACCTGACACAGCTCATCTTCGGTGGGCCGATAGACATGGGGCACAGGCAGGGTGCGACTATCGCAGGACCCCGAGTCAGAAGGTCAGGAGTTCAAGCTCCACTCTCGGACTTGGGCATATCATATAGGCTCACCTAACAACAGCAGACAATAAGAAATAGGAGCAGGAGTCGGCCATTCGGCCCCTCGAGCCTGCTCCGCCTTTCAAAACGATCATGGCTGATCTGATCTTTGCCTCAGCTCCACTTCCCTGCCCGCTCCCCATAACCCTCGACTCCCTTATCGCTCAAAAATCTGTCTATCTCCACCTTATGTATATTCAATGACCCAGCCTCCACAGCTCTCTGGGGCAGAGAATTCCACAGATTTACAACCCTCTGAGAGAAGAAATTCCTCCTCATCTCAGTTTTAAATGGGTGACCCCTTATTCTGAGACTATGCCCCCTAGTTCGAGATTAATCCTCTCTGCACCCACCTTGTCGAGCCCCTCAGAATCTTACACGTTTCAATAAGATCACCTCTCATTATTCTAAACTCCAATGAGTACAGGCCCAACATACTCAACCATTCTTCCAAAGACAACCCCTTCATCTCCGGAATCAACCGAGTGAACCTTCTCTGAACAGCCTCCAATGCAAGTATATCCCTCCTTAAATACGGATTCCAAAACAGTACGCAGTACTCCAGGTGTGGCCTCACCAATACCCTGTACAGTTCTAGCAGGACTTCTCTGCTTTTATACTCTATACCCCTTGCAATAAAGGCCAACATTCCATTTGCCTTCCTGATCACTTGCTGTACCTGCATACTAACTTATTGTGTGTCATGCACAAGGACCCCCAGGTCCCTCTGTACTGCAGCACTTTGCAATTTTTCTCCATTTAAATTATAATTTGCTTTTTTAGTTTTCCTGTCAAAGTGGATAACCTCACACTTTCCCACATTATACTCCATCTGTCAAATCATTGCCCACTCACTTAGCCTGTCTATATCCCTTTGCAGATTCTTGTGTCCTCCTCACAATTTGCTTTCCTCACACTGCAGTAGAGAATGAAGTTGCATTATATAGCGCCTTTAATCGCAAAGAGCTTCGCAGCCAATTTGCAGTGTGGTCACTGTTGTAATGTGGGAAACATGGCAGCCAATATGTGCACAGCATGCGAAAGTGAGCAGGTAGTGATGCTGGTTGAGAGATACATTTTGGCCAAAGGGAGCACTCTGAGCCATGGCTAACATCTTAGTCAGACATTCGTGGGTTGAGCAAAAAATCCAGGCTGACTCTTCTCGACCAGTACTGAGGGAGCGCCGCACTGTCGGAAGGGCAGTACTGAGGGAGTGTCTCACTGTCTGAGGGGCAGTACTGAGGGAGCGCCGCACTGTCGGAGGGGCAGTACTGAGGGAGTGTCTCACTGTCTGAGGGGCAGTACTGAGGGAGCGCCGCACTGTCGGAGGGGCAGTACTGAGGGAGTGCCGCACTTTCGGAGGGGCAGTACTGAGGGAGTGCCGCACTTTCGGAGGGGCAGTACTAAGGGAGCGCCGCACTGTCGGAGGGGCAGTACCGAGGGCTGCACTGTCGAAGTTGCTGCCTTTTAGATGAGCCGTTAACCTGAGGCCCTGTCTGCCCTCCCTGGCTGTAAAAGTCCTATGATCACTATTGGATCACTGAAACTGATTATCTGCTCATTATCACGTTGTGGGAGCTTGCTGTGCGCAAATTGGCTGCTGCGTTTCTTACATTACAACAGTGACTGCACTTCAAAAAAACATTGTACATTGGCTGCTTTGGGACATCCTGAGGTTGTGAAAGGCGCTATATAAATGCAAGTCTAGCTTTTCATTGGCTGTAAAACATCCCGAGGTCGTGAATATAAATGCGAGTTCTTTCTCTTTTTCTCTTGCTCTTTCTTTCTTTTTTTGTTCCATTCCTTCTTTCTTTTCTTCTTCCTGTCTCCTGCGCCATTTGCTGCTGTTCCCCAGCGCGGGCTGTGGGCCGAGTCAGGGTGATAGCGAAGGGGCGGACAGGGTTGTGGCGATCAGGGACGGTGAATAATGAGGTGTGGGTGTTTGATGCAGGGATCCCCGTTGTGCCGCGCTGACCTAAAGGCCGTCAGCATCGGGACCTGTGACATGACCGTCATTCTCTCATCTGCTCGCAGGGACCTGGAGAAAACCCTGCAGGACAAGGAATGCATTCTGGCCACCCTCAACCTCAAGGCAATGCTCTTCGAGGACACCAGGCAACTCACTGACCTCATGCCGCTGTCAGCTATAGGTACGGATCCGCGTTGCCCAACAGGCGCAAGATTTTTATAAGAATAACGGAACAGGAGGAGGCCATTCAGCCCCTCGAGCCTGTTACACAGGAACAGGAGGCCATTCAGCCCCTCGAGCCTGTTACACAGGAACAGGAGGCCATTCAGCCCCTCGAGCCTGTTCTGCCATTCAATGAGAGCATGGCTGGGAACAAGTCCAGGGTGTTATCAATAAATGGTGCCACATCCCAACTATCAGAAATTCCCTTTGGGATTTGGGCAACGCTGGCAAACCCTCAGCTGTTGGCCCCTCCTAGTTGCCCCGATAGAAGGGTGGCCCTTTCACAGGGCATTGAGTCACCCATCTAGTGCAGCCTGGAGTCACCCACTGTGGCAGGGTGAGTGAGGTTGGATGGGTGAGGGTGGCAAGAGAGGGAGGGTGGGCGAGGGTTAGAGAGGGTGGGTGAGGGAGGGAGAGGTTGGGTGAGGGAAGGTGAGGGTGGGTGGGAGAGGGTGGGTGAGGGAGGGAGCGGTTGAGTGAGGGAGCGTAAGGATGGGTGAGGGAGGGTGGACGAGGGAGAGAAGTGGGGTGGAATAGGGGAAGGGTGGGCTGGAGGGGAAGGGTGGGGGTCTAGTTTGGGGAGGGAGGATGGAGGTGGAGAGGGGAGGGAGAGAAGGGGAGGGTGATGGTGGGGGGGGGAGGGAGGGAATGGGAGGGTGCAGGTGGGGAGGGGAAGGGAGGGAGGGGGAGGTGGGGCATGGGGTGTCTGTCACTACGAGGAGCAAGAGAATGCTATTATCAATCAAGTATCCCGGCAGGTGAGGTGTATTGGGACAGGCGTGTGACGGTGTGACCAGGAGGGGCAGGCCTCAAGTGCTGTGCCTTAGATCAGACCCTACGGCCTATTGGCGGACTTGTCCTATCTCGGACCCGCTTGCACCAAACAGCGAGGTAGAGCGAGATAACAGGCACCACAACATGAATTAATAGGCACTACATTGGCACTTGCTGGAAGGGAGCCTGTACAGTGATAATGCAGTGATAACGCGATTAATTAGGCAGCAATGCTTTGTGGTTACTGCCCGCTCACACAATGGGCTCTACTACTTCGCGAGGGCTTTGTCCCGCTTCCGAATCGTGTCACTTCGGTCCATGAGGAGCTGACTCTGAAACCACAGGTGGAGGTGCCATCGCTCTCGTCTCTGGGTCATACGCTGTGGCTTAATGTCCCAGTCCAGGGACTTGAGCACATCCAGGCTGACACTCCCAGTGCAGTCCTGAGGGAGAGCTGCACTGAGGGAGCGCCGCACTGTCGGAGGGGCAGTACTGAGGGAGTGCTGCACTGTCGGAGGGGCAGTACTGAGGGAGTGCTGCACTGTCGGAGGGGCAGTACTGAGGGAGCGCTGCACTGTCGGAGGGGCAGTACTGAGGGAGTGCTGCACTGTCGGAGGGTCAGTACTGAGGGAGTGCTGCACTGAGGGAGCGCTGCACTGTCGGAGGGGCAGTACTGAGGGAGTGCTGCATTGTCGGAGGGGCAGTACTGAGGGAGTGCTGCATTGTCGGAGGGTCAGTACTGAGGGAGTGCTGCATTGTCGGAGGGTCAGTACTGAGGGAGTGCCGCACTGTCGGAGGTGCCGTCTTTCAGGATGAAATGTTAAACCGAGGCCCTGTCTGCCCTCTCGGGTGGATGTAAAAGATCCCATGACACTATTTTGAAGAAGAGAAGTGATCGCTCGCATAAAAACAGCAAATGCTGGAAATACTCAGCGGGTTAAGCATTATCTGTGGAGAGAGAAACGGAGTTCTGACGAAGGGTCATCGACCTGAAACGTTAACTCTGTCTCTCTCCACAGATGCTGCCTGACCCGCTGAGATTTCCAGCATTTCCTGTTTTATTTCCGATTCCAGCCGCCGTGGTACTTTGCTTTAGCATCAGAGGTTTACCAGTTGTTGCCTGGCGTCACTGTTAGCGGTGCACAGATCAGGACACTCTGCTGCTGGCTCAGGGACACTGAGCAACTTTTGAAATGTCAACGGTCACAAAATGGTTGCCTTGCGTCTGACTTTGTGTTTTTAGGAGATGAATTTGTATCTTCGGATTTCTTCATGCTGAACAAGCACTACTACAGAATTCCCATCATCACAGCACTCGGTAAGACACTGTGTTTTCTTACAATCCTTAACCTGTTTCAACCTCCTTAGTGGCCTCACCACTGATTCCCCCACACTGACTCACTCTCCAATAATCTCTGGCTTCACACACCAGCCTTTGAAAACCCAAGTGTACCGAACCACGAGTGGGGGACATCGGTCGTAGCCGTGCGCAGCTCTCTCGCCTCTGAGTCACCAGGTCGTGGGTTCAAGTCGCACTCCAGAGACTTGAGCACAAAATCCAGGCCAATACTCCCAGTGCAGTGCTGAGGGAGCGCCACATGGAGAGGCAGTACTGAGGGAGCGCCGCACTGTCGGAGGGGCAGTACTGAGGGAGTGCCGCACTATCGGAGGGGCAGTACTGAGGGAGTGCCGCACTGTCAGAGGGGCAGCACTGAGGGAGCGGCGCACTGTCAGAGGGGCAGTACTGAGGGAGTGCCGCATTGTCGGAGGGGCAGTACTGAGGGAGTGCCGCACTGTCGGAGGGGCAGTACTGAGGGAGTGCCGCACTGTCGGAGGGGCAGCACTGAGGGAGCGGCGCACTGTCAGAGGGGCAGTACTGAGGGAGTGCCGCATTGTCGGAGGGGCAGTGCTGAGGGAGTGCCGCACTGTCGGAGGGGCAGTATACTGAGGGAGTGTCGCACTGTCGGAGGGGCAGTATACTGAGGGAGTGTCTCACTGTTGGAGGAGCGGCGCACTGTCGGAGATGCCGTGTTTTGGATGAGGCGATAAACTGAGGCCTCGTCTGCCCTCTCAGGTGGATATGAAAGATCCCACGGTACTATTTTGAAGAAGAGCAGGGGAGTTTTCCCTGATGTTCTGGTCAGTATTTATCCCTCACCAATGGGTCATTTATCTCATTGCTGTTTGTGGGAGCTGTGCGTAATTTGGCTGCCATGGACCCGACATTGCAAGAGTCACCACACTTCCTTCATCTCTCCTCTCCTATTTCTTCAACGAGTGATGTAGGGTCTGCGGACACTGCCATTTGGCCCTCTCTCAGCTCCTTTTTTAATTCCAGTTCACGATTCGAACGTCCATTTCTTGGACCAGGAGGACCGGGATGACCCAGACACAGACCTTTACCTCACTCAGCCCTACGCCAGCGGCTCCGTCTTTGCCTCCAATATTTTGAATTCCTTGATGTGCACGGTGAGTTAAACCACAGGAAACAGACATTGGTTTATTTCTGAAGCGCGCTGGAATCTTAGTGAAAGTCAAGGTGGGTGAGTCGTTGTCCACGTGACGAGATTGAGGTGAAATCAGCTTGGTCACTTGCTAGAACCCAAGAACCTTGCAGATGTGTCCTGGATTTGGAGAACTGGATACCTCTCATTGCAGCAGTGAGAAAGCACATCGAAAACCTTCAGGGGGTTGGTGACTTTACATCAATGGGATGATGGTACCGATGGGCTTCGGGAGATTAGAACAAGCAAATCTCAAGGCATGGATGGTATTTATGCTGAGGAATAGAGAGGCGAGGGATCTGAGATGCTTAATGTCTGCAAGGTCCGATGTGATTGGAAATACTTTTCAAAGTGGTGGAAAGGCAGATCGAGGCAATTAGGCTTTGTTGAAACCAGGTAAAAAAAATAATTATTTATTTGTTCTCGGGATGCGGGCAAGGCCGGCATTTATTGCCCGTCCCTAATTACCCCGTGAGAAGGTGGTGGTGAGCCGCCTTCTTGAACCGCTGCAGTCCGTGTGGTGAAGGTGCTCCCACAGTGCTGTTAGGGAGGGAGTTCCAGGATTGTGACCCAGCGACGATGAAGGAACGGCCGATATATTTCGCAGTCAGGATGGTGTGTGACTGAGAGGGGAACGTGGAGGTGGTGGTGTTCCCATGCACCTGCTGCCCTTGTCCTTCTAGGTGGTAGAGATTTGGGAGGTGCTGCTGAAAAAGCCTTGGCGAGTTGCTGCAGTGCATCTTGTAGATGGTACACACTGCAGCCAGGGGGCGCCGGTGGTGGAGGGAGTGAGTGTTGAAGGTGGTGGATGGGGTGAACGATTGTATCTTTGGGGTATTTCAGCAAACACCAACACACACGCACCACCCCACCCCACCCCAACCAGAGAGCGCGATGGACCACCAGAAATGGCCACGCCCTTTTCCATCAAATCCTGTTTTTTTTTAAAAAAAGACTCGCATTGGTAACGGTAGAGTGAGGGATGTGCCAGGCCATGAGGTTACAGATTGTGGTGGAATACAATTCTGCTGCTGCTGATGGCCCACAGCGCCTCACGGATGCCCAGTTTTGAGTTGCGAGATCTGTTCTGAACCTATCCCATTTAGCACGGTGGTAGTTCCACACAACACGATGGATGGTGTTCTCAGTGTGAAGACAGGACTTAGTCTCCACAAGGACTGTGCGGTGGTCACTGCTACCAATACTGTCGTGGATAGATACATCTGCGACAGGTAGATTGGTGAGGACAAGGTCAAGTAGGTTTTTCCATCGTGTTGGTTCTCTCACCACCTGCCGCAGGCCCAGTCTGGCAGCTATGTCCTTCAGGACTTGGCCAGCTCGGTCAGTAGTGGTGTTACCGAGCCACTCCTGGTGATGGACATTGAAGTCCCCCACCCAGAGTACATTCTGTGCCCTTGTTACCCTCAGTGCTTCTTCCAAGTGGTGTTCACCATGGAGGAGAACTGATTCATCAGCTGAGGGAGGGCGGGAGGTGGTAATCAGGAGGTTTCCTTGCCCATGTTTGAGACTTCATTGGGTCCGGAGTCAATGTTGAGGGCTCCCAGGACCACTCCCTCCCGATTGTATCCCACTGTGCTCCCACCCCTGGTGGGTCTGTCCTGCCGGTGGGACAGGACATACCCAGGGATGGTGATGGAGGAGTCTGGGACATTGGCTGGAAGGTCTCATTCTGTGAGTATGACTATGTCAGGCTGTTGCTTGACCAGTCTGTGGGGCAGCTCTCCCAATTGTGGCACGTCCCCAGATGTTAGTGAGGAGGGCTTTGCCGGGTGGCCTGGGCTGGGTGTGTTGTTGTCGTGTCCGGAGCTGGTGCCGAGGGCGATGCCCGGTGGTACGTCCAGTTTCATTCTTGTTATTGTTTTCTGTAGCGGTTTGTCACAACGGAAATACGCTGGGGGTGGTTAATAGTCAGCCACATATCGGCCAGACCGGGTAAGGGCGGCAGATTTCCTTCCCTAAAGGGACATCAGTGAACCAGATGGGTTTTTTGATAATCCGGTAGTTCCATGGTCACTGTCATGTATGTAACCACAATGTAACACCACTGTATACACTCAACCTAGCTGCACACCTTGACCACAAGGGGTGAACTTGTGGGAGGCACTCTTTACCTGATCACACGGGTATATAAAGGGAGGTCCCACGCAGGGTCACCGTCTTTGGAGTCCTGTGAATAAAGAGTTAAGGTCACAGAGTGACCTAGTCCCCAGAATGTGCCTCGTGTGGTTTCATACTGTAGAGTAAGGACTTTACAGTCACCATTCCTGACACTGGCTTTTTATGCCAAATTTAGTTAATTAACTGAATTTAAATTCCCCAGCTGCCGTGATGGGATTTGAACTCTGCGGAGCCCAGGCCTCTGGAATACTGGTCCAGTAATATAACCACTATGTTACCGTACCCGTAAAGTAATGGAATTGGTTATCAGGAGTCAACTTGGTCATCTACAACAACAACTTGCATTTATATAGTGCCTTTAACACAGTAAAACGTCCCGAGGCGCTTCACAGGAGCGATTATCAGACAAAATTTCACACTGAGCCACACATGGAGATGTTAGGACAGGCGACCAAAAGCTTGGCCAAAGAGCTAGGTTTTAAGGAGGAGAGAAGTGGAGAGGTTTAGGGAGGAAGTTCCAGAGCTTGGGGCCCAGGCAGCTGAAGGCACGGCCACCGATGGTGGAGCGATGGAAATCGGGGGATGCACAAGAGGCCAGAATTGGAGGAACGCAGAGATCTCGGGGGGTTGTGGGGCTGGAGGAGATTAGAGAGATAGGCAGGGGCGAGGGGCCATGGAGGGAATTACAAAGATAGGGAGGGGCGAGGGCCATGCAGGGATTTCAACACAAGGATGAAGATTTTAGAATCGAGGTGTTGCTTAACCGGCAGCCAATGTAGGTCAGCGAGCACAGGGGTGATGGGTGAGTGGGACTGGGTGCGAGTTAGGACACAGGCTGCCGAGTTTTGGATGAGCTGGAGAGTATGGAGGGTGTAAGGTGGGAGGCCAGCCAGGCAAACCTTGGAATAGTCGAGGTTCACGATATATAAGTGTGTCTTAATCTAATTTCACAGGCGATCATGTCATGCCCAGTCTAAAGAACGCTCTTGCTCTCCCTCTCTCCCCCTCCCTCCCTCTCCCCCTCCTTCCCTCTCCCCCTCCCTCTTCCCCCTCCCTCCCTCACCCCCTCCTTTCCTCACCCCCTCCCTCTCGCTCCCCTCCTTCCCTCTCCCCCTCCCTCCCTCTCTCCCCTTCCCTTTCCTCCCCCTCCCTTTCCCCCCGCTCCCTCTCCCTCTCTCTCTCTCCCCCTCCCTCTCTCCCTCTCCCCCTCCCTTTCCCACCTCCCTCTCCCCCGCCCTCTCGCTCCCCCTTCTCCCCCCCTCCCCTTCCCTTCCTCTCTCCCTCTCCCCCTCCTTCTCCCCCCTCTTTCCCCCATCCCTTTCCCCCTTCCCTTTCCCCTCTCCCCCTCCCTCTCCCTCTCCCCTCCCTCTCTCCCTCCCCCTCCCTCTCCCGCCCCCTCCCTCCCTCTCCCCCCCCTCTCTTTCCCCCCTCCCTTTCCCCCTCTCTTTCCCCCTCCCTCTCGCTCCCTCCCTCTCCTCCATCCCTCTCCTTCCCGCCCTCTCCCCCTGCCCCTCCCCCCCCTCCCTCTCCCCCTCCCTCCCTCTCCTCCCTTCCCTCTCCCCTCTCTCCCTCTCCCTCTCTCCCTCTCCCCCTCCCTTTCCCACCTCCCTCTCCCCCGCCCTCCCGTTCTCCCCCTCCACTTCCCTCCCTCTACCCCCTCCTTCTCTCCCTCCCCCTCCCTCTCCCCCTCCCTCCCTCTTCCCCCTCTCCCTCCCTCTCCCCCTCCCTCTCCCCTACCTCCCTCTCCCCCCTCTCCCGCTCCCTCCCTCGCCCTCCCTCCCTCTTTCCCTCTCCCCCTCCCTCTCCCCCCTCCCTTTCCCCCCTCCCTCTCCCCCTCCCTCACTCTCCCCCCTCTCCCTTCTCCTCCCGCTCCCCCCTGCCCCTCCCTCCCTCTCCCCCTCCTCCTCCCTCTCCAGACTTACTTCAATGACAATATCCTGATGCTGATCCGCACGCTGGTTACGGGAGGCGCGACCCCGGAGCTGGACGAACAGTTGGCTGACGAGGATGCGCTGAGGGGCAGTATCCACGCCCAGGATATGGAGGAGCAGAGGAACCGGTGCAAGCTGGCGCGAATCACGCTGTGTGACGTGCGCTTTGTGGAGTTTGCGGTAGGTCACGTGTGACGTGCGCTTTGTGGAGTTTGCGGTAGGTCACGTGTGACGTGCGCTTTGTGGAGTTTGCGGTAGGTCACGTGTGACGTACGCTTTGTGGAGTCAGCACGGATTTGTTAAGGGAAGGTCGTGTCTGACTAACGATTGAATTTTTTGAGGAGGTAACAAGGAGGGGCGATGAAGGCAGTGCGTTTGATGTAGTGTATATGGATTTCAGCAAGGCTTTTGATAAGGTCCCACACGGGACTGGTCATGAGAGTAAAAGTCCATGGGATCCAGGGCTAAGTGGCAAGTTGGATCCAAAATTGGCTCAGAGACAGGAAGCAAAGGCAATGGTTGATGGGTGTTTTTGTGACTGGAAGGCTGTATCCAGTGGGGTTCCACAGGGCTCAGTGCTGGGTCCCTTGCTTTTTGTGGTATATATCAATGATTTGGATTTGAATGTACGGGGTGTGATTAAGAAGTTTGCAGATGATACTAAAATTGTCTGTATGGTTGATAATGAAGAAGAAAGATGCGGACTGCAGGAAGATATCGATCAACTGGTCAGGTGGGCAGAACAGTGGCAAATGGAATTCAATCCAGAGAAGTGTGAGGTAATGCATCTGGGGAGGTCTAACGAGGCAAGGGAATACACATTAAATGGTAGGGCACTGAAGTGTAGAGGAACAAAGGGACCTTGGAGTGCAGGTCCACAGATCCCTGAAGGTAGCAGGCCAGGTAGATAAGGTGGTTAAGAAGGTATACAGAATACTTGCCTTTATTGGCCAAGGCATGGAATACAAGAGCAGGGAGGTTATGTGGTTCTCAGAAACCACAAAGAATAAGAAAAGAGCCTGTTTCTGTTCTCTGATGTACACGTTGTGAGGACACGGTGGCCCCAAGGTGGCATAGCCTACCCGGGGCCCAATGTGAATAATTCCACCATTCTGCTTTACCTGCACTGCCCAAGTTGCTTTTCTTTTTGGTAACAGATCTCTCTGTCTTTTACTAGGATGGAGGAAAATATGGCGATCTCTTCTGCAAAGCCTTGAACACCTACGGGATACTTTGCTTCGGGATCTTTCGATTGCAAGACCCAGCCAAGCAGTCAAAGAAGCGGTATTACTTTGTGTTCCCAGGGCGCCCAGCGCCTCCTGACCACACTCGGAGCAATGGCTTGGCAACCATTGCAATGTAACGGCCATAACCTATCTGCTAACATCTACCATTATTGCTGTCAAAGGAACATAATGACACGGGAACAGGAGTGAGCCATTCAGCCCCTCGAGTCTGTTCCGCCATTTAATGAGATCATGGCTGATCTGTATCTTAACTCCATCTACCCGCCTTGGTTCTGTAACCCTCAATACCCTGACCCAACAAAAATCCAGCGATATCAGTTTGACATTTTCAATTGATCCTCAGCATCCAGAGCTTTTTGGGGAGAGAGTTCCCGATTCCCACGGCCCTTTGTGTGAAGAAGTGCTCCCTGACATCACCCCTGAACGGCCGGGCTGTAATGTTACGGTCCTGCCCCCTTGTTCTTGACTCCCCCCACCAGAGGGAACAGTTTCTCTCTATCTACCCCATGAAATCCTTTAATCACCTTAAACACCCCGATTAGATCAGCCCTTAACCTTCTACACTCGAGGGAACACAAGCCCAGTCTGTGCAACCTGCCCTCGGGATTTAACCCTTTTAGCCCGGTAACATTCTGGTGAATCTACGCTGCTTCCCCTCCCAGGCCAATATCTCCTTCCTGAGGGGTGGGGCCCAGAGCTGGACACAGCACTGTCAGCTTGCCTCAGTGGGCAGTGAAAGGTCATGGGTCATGACACTTGAAAACATAATCTCGGCTGACCAGTCCAGTACCAAGAGAGTGTCTGTTTGGATGAGGCTCTGTCCACCCGTTCAGTTGGACCCCATGGCCCTAACTCCCAATGTGCTCACCAACACTTCACCCTTAGCTCCACCAAAGAAACCAGATTATTCAGTCATTCACCTCTTGCCACTTGCACCCAAATTGGCTGCTGTGTAAACCCACAATTTCAGCGGGAATACATTGTGAGTGATGCAAACACAAGGACCAAGCAGATGGACATTGATCATCTGCCTCCTCCATCACAGGTACCCCAAATATAAAGGGGCCTAAAACAGAAGAAATAAATCACCTTGCATGTCCTCAGGACGTCCCAAGTACTTTTGACGTGCGCTCACTGTTGCATTGTGGGAAACATGGCAGCCAATTTGTGCACAGCAAGCTCCCACAAACAGCAATGAGATAATGACCAGATCATCTGTTTGTTTAGTGATGTTAGTTGAGGGATAGATACTGGCCTCAGGACACCGGGGAGAACTCCCCTGCTCTTTGTGCAATGTTCCCGTAAACTGCGCTGGCTGCTCGCTGGTCTTTCAATTGGACTAACAGCGTCTGTGCCAAAATGTAAATGTGCCGCGCACCCAATAAAACCAATGCCGGGCACCATCGGGGCCGTGAGACCTCTTCCACCCACCCGAGAGGGCAGACGGGGGTCTCGGTTTAACGTCTCATCTGAAAGACAAAAGCACGTTGCATTTATATAGCGCTTTTAATGTAGGGAAATGTCCCAATGTGCTTCGTGGGGGTGTAATGCAGAAATGAAAATGGAAAGCAAGCCAAAGAAGGAGGGTGACCGAAGGCTTGGTCCAACAGCACCTGTGGCTCCCTCAGGCTTACACTGACATTGTTGTGCTGCCTGAAACAGATCCATTAATACCTTTCAAAAGGGAATTCGATAAATAATTAAAAAATAAAATTGTTCAGGGGTATAGGGAAAGAGCAGGGCAATGGGACTTATTGTATCGCTCTTCCCTTCTGTGCTGTGTCATTCTATGATTCTAAGTCACTCTTGTCGTCCTCTCCTTCAGATTCGTCATCACAAATCCCTCCTCTTCCTTTGAACTTATCGTGACAGACTTCATCATGTGCACCGTGCCCTACCTTGACACGCAGACCATGTCCACCACCACCTACTGTCAGAAGAATTACATCTCCAAGTTTATCCCGTTGCAAGCTGTGGCCAGAAAAAAGCGCACATCAGTTGGGTATTCCTACTTGAATCTCGATAGCTCTTTTCCGGGCCTAAATGAGTATCCGAGCTCCAACGACGAGAAGCGAGGATCGGAAAAGGACGCGACTAAGATTTCTGAAGAGAGCTTATTTGCTCACTCCAAGGCATTGAAAAATTTAGGGCAAGCACTGGGCATACATCGGAAATCTGTTGACGTGCACAAGCTGCCAAAGGAGAAAAGGAAATCACGTGACATCATGACATACAAACCCTCAAAGGAAGACGTAAAATCTGGTGAAGATTCTGTGCCCAGACTGTCAGAGGAAGAACTGAAGTCCATTGAAGACTCTGTGCCCAGACCGTCAAAGGAAGAACCGAAGTCCATTGAAGACTCTGTGCCCAGACCGTCAAAGGAAGAACCGAAGTCCATTGAAGACTCTGTGCCCAGACCGTCAAAGGAAGAACCGAAGTCCATTGAAGACTCTGTGCCCAGACCGTCAGAGGAAGAACCGAAGTCCGGTGAAGACTCTGTGCCCAGACCGTCAAAGGAAGAACCGAAGTCCATTGAAGACTCTGTGCCCAGACCGTCAAAGGAAGAACCGAAGTCCATTGAAGACTCTGTGCCCAGACCGTCAGAGGAAGAACCGAAGTCCGGTGAAGACTCTGTGCCCAGACCGTCAAAGGAAGAACCGAAGTCCATTGAAGACTCTGTGCCCAGACCGTCAAAGGAAGAACCGAAGTCCATTGAAGACTCTGTGCCCAGACCGTCAGAGGAAGAACCCAAGTCCGGTGAAGACTCTGTAGCTGGACCATCAAAGGAAGAACCAATATCTGGTGAAGACTCTGTGCCCAGACTGTCTGAGGAAGAACCGAAGTCCGGTGAAGACTCTGTGCCCAGACTGTCAGAGGAAGAACCGAAGTCCGGTGAAGACTCTGTAGCTGGACCATCAAAGGAAGAACCAATATCTGGTGAAGACTCTGTGCCCAGACTGTCTGAGGAAGAACCGAAGTCCGGTGACGGTGATCCAGAATGACGTTCATTTGGTCATTCTGTACGAGCTTGGCAGCAGATATATTACAACCATTTTTGTATTTCTCTGCCAGTTATCAATAAAGTTCAGATAACACTTTTTTGTTACACATTTCATTCTTTTATTTGACGACTCCTTACACTGTAAATGAGACTGGGAACCAGAGGACTTTTCCATAACCCGCCTGTGTTTGACTTTCCTCAAAGGTCGGGCAAAGGATCTGAAGCAAGACAGTTATGAAGAGTCAGCAAAGACCGGTGAGCATCTGAGGGAATACAATCCCTTTAGCAATAAGAACATAAGAATTAGGAGCAGGAGTCGGCCATTCGGCCCCTCGAGCCTGCTCCACCATTCAATGAGATCATGGCTGATCTTCGACCTCAACTCCACTTTCCCGCCCGATCCCCATATCCCTCAATTTCCTTTGTGTGCAAAAATCTATCGATCTCTGTCTTGAATATACTCAAAGACTGAGCCTCCACAGCCTTCTGGGGCAGAGAATTCCAAAGACTCACCACCCTCTGAGTGAAGACATTTCTCCTCATCTCAGTCCTAAATGGCCGACCCCTTATCCTGAGATTGTGACCCCTAGTTCTAGTCTCTTCAGCCCGGGGGAAACACCCTCCCTGCATCTACCTTGTCAATCCCCCTCAGAAACTTATACATTCCAATGAAATCACCTCTCATTCTTCTAAATTTCTCAATCTGCTCAACCTCTCCTCATAGGACAACCCTCTCATCCCAGGAATCAATTTAGTGAATCTTCGTTGCACCGCCTCTAAGGCAAGTCTATGTTCCTTAAATACGGAGACCAAACAGTACCAATGGGTCGTCTTACCGGTACCTCACATAATATAATCAAACAATTTTGAGATTACCAAAATTGATTAACCCTGTGTTTCAATTTACTGTAACCGCCCTGCATATTTTAAGCTAATACTAACAAGTGTCAGTCAAAATGAACTTCCAGAATGGTAACATCCCCTTAGACAGGGGCTCCACCTACACGAGGCTTCCGGCTGTGGCTGGGTGAATTCCTGGCTGGTTCAACACCTCACCTACCATCTCCAAGTGCCCCGCCCCCACAATTGGCCCATCCTCACATTGCCCCACCGCCCCCATGGCGACTGGGAAGCGAGCAGATTCATCGCTATTCCAATTGATTGATTTATTTTGATGGGTTGGATTGGGTCGATGGAAAGAAAATGTTCCCACTTGTGGGGGAGACCAGAACCAGGGACCATCAATATAATACTGTCACCAGTAAACCCAATGGGGAATTCAGGAGAAACTTCTTCACTCAGAGAGAGGTGAGAATGTGGAACTCGCTGCCACAGGGAGGGGTTGAGGCGAAGAGCAGAGATACATTTAAGGGGAAGCTGGATAAACACACGGGGGGAGTGAGGAATAGAGGGATCTGGTGATGGGGTGAGATGGAGAGAGTGGGAGGGAGCTGGTGTGGAACATAAATCCCAGCACGGAGCGGTGGGGCCCTGTGCTCGATGTAATCCCACACATAATTATTCACAGTCACAGGTGCAAACTCAGCAGGGGTTGGACATTCATTTTAAAGGGATGGGGAGAAATAAAATGGAGTGCCACACGAGGGGGAGGGGGACAGAATGTCCGATTTAACAAACCTCAAACGACTGCTCCGTCCATGATCAGCTTTGTGCAAGGGGGCGAGATTTCCCAGCGCACGGTTTGGGGCAGTTATTGTTTCCTGTAAGAAAATGTAGCACCTGGCGAGATGGGTCATCAAATTGTGGCAAATTGGGCATTTTCATCCCGGGAGTGAGGGGGGGGAGCAGGGATAACTGAGGCGCTAATGGCCTCAGCCGGGGCGCGATTCACAGACACTTACCCAATTTCAGCAATCGGCCTTCAGTCCTTGCCTCCAGCTCCATCCAGCTCTAAATGGACTGGTCATATGAACCTGCCGATGCTTATTTCCAGCATTGCTCAACTCATTCGCTGATCCGTGGAGTCCAGGAAGGAGAAGAAATGGCTGCTGCAAATCCCTCTTCACTGGAGAGGGCCAAGATTCAGCGATGTGGCCCTGGAGGCATTGGTGGGGGCACGAGAGACCAGCAGCAAGTCACTGTACACTGCCTCGGGGAGGTGGGCATCTCTGCGGGTGTCCAGGGCCGTGTGGCGAGAGGTGACCCGGCCGGGAGCAGTCAGCTAGCACTGTGGTGCAGAGAAGCCTCACCCAGTGCAGCAAAAAATTCAACGACCTAAGCTGCATGGTGAAGGCGAGTACAAGCTTCCACACCTCCTTCATCATCATCATTGGCAGTCCCTCGAAATCAAGGAAGACTTGCTTCCACTCTAAAAGTGAGTTCTTAGGTGACTGAACAGTCCAATACGGGAATTACAGTCTCTGTCACAAGTGGGACAGACAGTCGTTGAGGGAAAGAGAGGGTGGGACTGGTTTGCCGCACGCTCCTTCCGCTGCCTGCGCTTGATTTCTGAGACTTGAGGTGCTCAGCGCCCTCCCGGATGCACTTCCTCCACTTAGGGCGGTCTTTGGCCAGGGAATCTCAGGTGTCGGTGGGGATGTTGCATTTTATCAAGGAGGCTTTGAGGGTGTCCTTGAAACGTTTCCTCTGCCCACCTTGGGCTCGTTTGCCGTGAAGGAGTTCCGAGTAGAGTGCTTGCTTTCGGAGTCTCGTGTCTGTCATGCGGACAATGTGGCCTGCCCAGCGGAGCTGATCAAGTGTGGTCAGTGCTTCGATGCTGGCGATGTTGGCCTGGTTGAGGACGCTAACGTTGGTGCGTCTGTCCTCCCAGGGGATTTGCAGGGTCTTGTGGAGACATCGTTGGTGGTATTTCTCCAGCGACTTGAGGTATCTACTGTACATGGTCCATGTCTCTGAGCCATACAGGAGGGCGGGTATCACTACAGCCCTGTCGACCATGAGCTTGGTGCCAGATTTGAGGACCTGGTCTTCAAACACTCTTTTCCTCAGGCGGCCGAAGGCTGCACTGGTGCACTGGAGGCGGTGTTGGATCTCGTCGTCAATGCCTGCTCTTGTTGATAGGAGGCTCCCGAGGTATGGGAAATGGTCCACGTTGTCCAGGGCCGTGCCGTGGATCTTGATGACTGGGGGGCAGTGCTGTGTGGCAGGGTCCACCATGTTTTGTGTAAGGCCCATGCTTTCGTACGCCTCGGTGAAAGTGTTGACGATGACTTGGAGTTCAGCCTCTGTGTGTGCACAGACGCAGGCGTCGTCAGTGTACTGTAGCTCGACGACAGAGGTTGGGGTGGTCTTGGACCTGGCCTGGAGACAGCGAAGGTTGAACAGCTTCCCACTGGTTCTGTAGTTTAGTTCCACTCCAGCGGGGAGCTTGTTGATTGTGAGGTGGAGCATGGCAGCGAGGAAGATTGAGAAAAGGGTTGGGGCGATGACGCAGCCCTGTTTGACCCCGGTCCGGACGTGGATTGGGTCTGTGATGGATCCGTTGGTCAGGATCACGGCCTGCATGTGGTCGTGGAGCAGGCGGAGGATGGTGATGAACTTTTGGGGGCAGCCGAAACGGAGGAGGCACACCTCCTCCACACCAGCCTCTCAACTTCTGTCTGTGCACACTGTGCAAACCACCACTTCCCCACTACCTAACCATAATCACACTCACAGCCTCATCTCAGGCCTTGCCTGCAGTCACAGCTGTTCAACCACAGAACAGATGGGAGCAGCAGAGGACTGGAGGAGGGGAACCTGACCTGTTACTCCTCTCCGACCATGAGGAGCGAGTGCTGAGGCTCATTGGCCCGCAGGTGGTGGGCGCCGTGGCCAACGGAGACGTTAACCCCACTGGGGACAGCAACGGTATCTATCACCTCTCCTCTCACACCACTTCCCCCCCCCCACACCATAAGGTTTTCTCACTTTCCCGCCCCTGATACTGTCAGCATTCCTTGCTCCATTCCTGCCCCACTGCTCTCACCTTAACGTGGGTCTTGTGCCTTTATGCTTTCAGAGAACCAGGCAACAGCTGTCCATCCTGCACCTGAGCCCCCCGAACACAGTCAGGAGGGCGAGGAGGAGGAGCCAAGCACGGCACCGTTGCTTCTCTCACCCACAGGCACCAGCTCAGAGACTGGCATGACGCACTCCTTCGAGATTAGCTTAGCGGAGGGGTCTGCACTGGGTGATGCACCGGGGCCTAGCGGGCTGCAGGAAGGCCAAGGGGAAAGGGAAACTCAGGAGCTAGCTCCCCAGAGGGTGAGCTCTGCTGCACAGGACTCCGATGAGGATCTCGATGGGGAGGCTATTGTGTTCCGAACACAGATGAGGCTGCACACAGGGAGGTTAAAGTAACAGTGACCTCACTCTTTATTAAGACACTCCAGAGTGAGGAACACGCCTTAGGGGCGCTAAGTTACAGTACTCCCAAGGGATGCTGGGATCCCTTGGGACTTCAGGGGATGAGCTCCCTGGTGGCGGAATATGGGAGTGCATGCTTTACAGATACACAACATCACTCCCCCACAAAGTCAAAGTGAAAACTATTTACAAGGTGAGGCGGTCGGGAGCCTTTCTTTCCCTGGTGGACTGCCTCGGTTCAAATGTCTGTTCTGGTGTGTTGGCTGTGCCCTCGCTGGGATGGCGTGTTGTTGACCCTGCAGGGCTGCTGGGTGAACCTGGCCTTGCTGGGCTGTTGGGCGTGATGGGTTCGATTTCCTGGTCCAGCGTGGTGTCATTGATTCTTTGGGTGTGTGTTGTGGGCTCGAAAAAGGTGGTGTCTGCTGGGGGTTGTTCAGGGCAGTCTGAGAACTGCAGCCTCGTTTGGTCCAGGTGCTTTCTGCAAATTTGTCCATTGTCTAGTTTGACTACAAACACCCTATTCCCTTCTTTAGCTATCACCGTGCCCGCGATCCACTTGGGACCATGTCCATAGTTTAGCACATACACAGGGTCATTCAGATCAATTTCCCGTGACACAGTGGCACGACCATCGTTTACATTTTGTTGCTGCCGCCTGCTCTCTACCTGATCATGCAGGTTGGGGTGAAACAGCGAGAGTCTGGTTTTAAGTGTCCTTTTCATGAGTAGCTCAGCCGGGGGCACCTCTGTGAGCGAGTGGGGTCTCGTGCGGTAGCTGAGCAGTACTCGGGACAGGTGGGTTTGGAGTGAGCCTTCTGTGACTCATTTAAGGCTCTGTTTGATGGTTTGTACTGCCCGCTCTGCCTGCCCATTGGAGGCTGGTTTAAACGGGGCCGAGATGACATGTTTGATCCCATTGCGGGTCATGAATTCTTTAAATTTGGCACTGGTGAAACATGGCCCGTTGTCACTGACCAGTATGTCAGGCAGGCCGTGGGTGGCAAACATGGCCCTCAGGCTTTCAATGGTGGTGATAGCGGTGCTTCCCGACATTATTTCACATTCGATCCATTTTGAAAAAGCATCCACCACCACCAGGAACATTTTACCGAGAAACGGGCCCGCCGAGTCGACATGGATCCTCGACCATGGTCTGGAGGGCCAGGACCACAAACTTAGTGGTGCCTCTCTGGTCACGTTGCTCAACTGACCACACACACTGCATTGCCATACACAGGACTCTAAGTCAGAGTCGATACCAGGCCACCACACGTGGGATCTGGCTATCGCTTTCATCATTACTATACCCGAGTGTGTGCTGTGGAGATCTGAGATGAACGTCTCCCTCCCCTTTTTTGATAGCACTACGCGGTTACCCCACAACAGCTCGTCCTTTCACCGCTGGAACGGCTTGATTAACTCTTGCATTTCATAACCCCGGTAGGAAGTTACCAAAATAGTTGAGGAGTCCCAGGAACGACAGCAGCTCCATGACGTTCTGTGGCCTGGGCGCGTTCCTGATAGCCTCTGTCTTGGCGTCTGTGGGCTGAATGCCGTCCGCCGCGATCTTTCTCCCCAAAAGCTCCACTTCTGTTGCCATGAAGACGCATTTCGACCTCTTCAGCCGCAGCCCTACGCGATCCAGTCGCTGGAGGACCTCCTCCAGGTTTTGTAGGTGCTCGACGGTGTCGCGACCCGTGACCAATATGTCGTCCTGAAAAACCACCGTGTGTGGTATCGACATGAGTAGGCTCTCCGTGTTTCTCTGGAAGATCGCTGCAGCCGACCAAATTCCAAACGGGCATCTGTTGTAGATGAACAGTCCCTTGTGCGTGTTGATGCAGGTGAGGCCCTTCGAAGACTCCTCCAGCTCCTGCGTCATGTAGGCCGAAGTCAAGTCGAGCTTGGTGAATGTCTTGCCTCCTGCCAGCGTCGCAAATAGGTCGTCTGCCTTAGGTAGTGGGTATTGGTCCTGTCACGAGAAACGATTAATAGTTACTTTATAATTGTCGCAAATCCTGATCGTGCCATCACTTTTGCATACTGGAACAATCGGGCTGGCCCACTCACTGAATTCCACTGGGGAGATGATGCCCTCGTGTTGCAGCCTGTCCAGCTTGATTTCCACTCTCTCCCTCATCATGTGAGGTACCGCTCGCGCCTTGTGGTGAATGGGTCGTGCGTCTGGGACCAAATGGATCCACACCTTCGCCCCGGAAAAGTTTCCAATGCCTGGCTCAAAAAGAGAATGAAATTTGTTAAGAACCTGGGTACATGAGGCCTCATCGACATGTGATAACGCTCGGATGTCATCCCAGTTCCAACGGATTTTGCCCAGCCAACTCTTTCCAAGTAGTGTGGGGCCATCGCCCGGGACAATCCAGAGTGGCAGTTCGTGCACCGTGCCCTCGTAGGTGATCTTGACCATGGCGCTGCCCAGGACAGTGATAAGCTCTTTGGTGTACCTTCTCAGTTTCGTGTGGATGGGGCTCAGGGCTGGTCTGAATGCCTTGTTGCACGACAGTCTCTCAAAATCTTTTTACTCAGGATGGATTGGCTAGCGCCAGTGTCCAGTTCCATGGCTACCGGTAAGCCATTCAATTTTATGATTAGCATTTTTGGTGGACATTTCGTCGAAAATGTGTGCACCCCGTGTACTTCAGCATCTGCCTCCTCTCTCAGAGGCTCGAAATTGCTTTGATCCAGCATGGACCGATCTTCCTCTGCCATGTGGTGGTTAACAGGTTTTGCAGAGCTTGCAGCTCGTCTGCAAGCTCGTTGGAGGTGCCCCATTGTTCCACAGCTCTTGCAAACATACCCTTTGAAGCGGCATGAATAGGCTGAATGGAAGCCTCCACAACACCAACAAGATATGAATTGCCTTGCATTCATCCTTTGTTGGGGACTCAGTCATCTGGGTCACCTGAGGCCTGCTGGCAGTTGCAGACTCGTGGATTCTGCCCTGTACATTTCTGCTTGTGAACACAGTTCCAGTTAATTTATGAACATTGCTGGTACTTATGTGCTGAGAAATTTGTTTGGTGTTATCACTGGTGGACATAAACGCCTGCTACCGCCATGGCCTTACTGAGGGTCGGTGTCTCTACAGTCAAAAGTTTTCGTAGGATGGTCTCGTGGCCAATGCCCAGTACAAAAAAGTCACAAAAAAAAATTAAATTAAATTAAAAAATAAAAAAAAATAAAAAAATTTGTTCCAGGTAGCCATCAAACTCAGGACAGTGATAAGCTCTTTGGTGTACGTTCTCAGTTTTGTGTGAATGGGGCTCAGGGCTGGTCTGAATGCCTTGTTGCACCACAGTCTCTCAAACATCTTTTTACTCAGGATGGATTGGCTAGCGCCAGTGTCCTGTTCCATGGCTACGGGTAAGCCATTCAATTTTATGTTTAGCATTATAGGTGGACATTTCTTCGAAAATGTGTGCACCCCGTGTACTTCAGCATCTGCCTCCTGTCCTGAAAGTCGCCTTAGCTCAGCGACGTAGCTCGCCACTTCCTGACCTTCAGATCGCTGGCCATCAGCAAGCTCTCCCTTGGGTTAAGATGCTCCTGAACCAGTGTACACAGCTTCTCATATGACTTATCTGTGGATTTCATCGGAGCCAGAAGATTCTTCATGAGGCTGTAGGTCGGTGCCCCGCATTCTGGGAGGAGGACCACTCTCCTTTTTGCAGCGCTTCCTTCTCCGTCCAGCTCGTTGGCTACAAAGTACTGATCTAGCCGTTCGACATAGACTTCCCAATCCTCACCCTCCGAGAACTTCTCCAGGATGCCCACAGTTTGCTGTATCTTTGCGTTGGATTCGTATTCTCGTCGTTAGTTCTTGTGTTCCTAACACAGATGAGGCTGCACACAGGGAAGTTAAAGTAACAGTGACCTCAGTCTTTAATAAGACACGCCAGAGTGAGGAACATGCCTTAGGGGCCGGCTTATATACAGTGCTCCCAAGGGATGCTGGGATCCGTTGGGACTTCAGGGGATGAGCTCCCTGGTGGCGGAACATGGGAGTGCATGCTTTACAGATACACAACAGAGGTGTTCACACAACGGGTGATAACCATCCACTCTGACATCATGGGTGCAATGGCAAGGGTGCCCGAGAGCCTCTCGGCAATGGAAAGGCGGGTGGAGGAGTCTGCCTTCAACACTGCACAGAGCTCCACGCACACCATGGAGCCCATCATTGCCAGTGTGTAGAGGATGGTGGACTCCCAGAGAGACCGTGTGGGCCCAGACTTCGTGATGTGCGTCATGGGCGATGTGGCAGCTTCCATTGCAGAGGCGCAAGCAACGGAACGTCTTTAGTGCTGTATGGAGAACATAAGAACATAAGAATTAGGAACAGGAGTAGGCCATCTAGCCCCTCGAGCCTGCTCCGCCACTCAACAAGACCATGGCTGATCTGGCCGTGGACTCAGCTCCACTTACCCGCACGCTCCCCATAACCCTTAATTCCCTTATTGGTTAAAAATCTATCTATCTGTGACTTGAATACATTCAATGAGCTAGCCTCAACTGCTTCCTTGGGCAGAGAATTCCACAGATTCACAACCCTCTGGGAGAAGAAATTCCTTCTCAACTCGGTTTTAAATTGGCTCCCCCATATTTTGAGGCTGTGCCCCCGAGTTCTAGTCTCCCCGACCAGTGGAAACAACCTCTCTGCCTCTATCTTGTCTATCTCTTTCATTATTTTAAATGTTTCTATAAGATCACCCCTCATCCTTCTGAACTCCAACGAGTAAAGACCCAGTCTACCCAATCTATCATCATAAGGTACCCCCTCATCTCCGGAATCAGCCTCGTGAATCGTCTCTGTAGCCCCTCCAAGGCTAGTATAACCTTCCTTGAGTAAGGTGACCAAAACTGCACGCAGTACTCCAGGTGCGGCCTCACCAATACCCTGTACAGTTGCAGCAACACCTCCCTGCTTTTGTACTCCATCCCTCTCGCAATGAAGGCCAACATTCCATTCGCCTTCCTGATTACCTGCTGCACCTGCAAACTAACTTTTTGGGATTCATGCACAAGGACCCCCAGGTCCCTCTGCACCGCAGCAGGTTGTAATTTCTCCCCATTCAAATAATATTCCCTTTTACTGTTTTTTTTTCCAAGGCGGATGACCTCACATTTTCCGACATTGTATTCCATCTGCCAAACCTTAGCCCATTCACTTAACCTATCTAAATCTCTTTGCAGCCTCTGTGTCCTCTACACAACCCGCTTTCCCACTAATCTTTGTGTCATCTGCAAGTCAAAGGTTGCTCGCATGGAAGCTTGCACTGCTCTCATGCAGTCTCAGCTTGATGCCACACAATGTCTGTCATGCAGTCAGTGAGTGCTGACACCCAAGGTCGAACCACCGAGTCCCAGATCGCTCTCACGCACTCCCAGCTGGATGCCACATGAGCTCTGACTGCTGCCATGGCCGCTGGGTCCACCACAGTCCACCGGGGATCTCACGGTGTCGCAGCAGGCCACCCAACCTGTGCTGTAGCTGATTGGTGAGGGGGCTGAGCTGCTGCCCCGGGGGAGTGGCAGTGGGTCAGTGAAGCAGGAACCTGCTGTCCTCTCTCAGGATGACCCATTCCTGCTCCCACCACTGCCACTCCGCCATTGCCCCTGTCGCTGCCTGTCACCCAGCCAGCCCAGACTGCTGCCGCCCAGCCTGAGGTCGTGCAGCCTACAGCCGGGCCTTCCAGGCCCAGAGCTGGTCGAGGGCGTCCTGCAAGGCCACGTGCAGTCTCTGGCCCTGACACTCAGCCCTGCACTCTCAGAGGGACACACGGCGGAGGAGCACGAAAGCAAGGAGCGGTGTAAGGAAATGCCCAAGGGTGATGAGTAACGACATTATATAAGGATTTGTTATTATGATATAAATTTTGATTGGAATGTTTAATCATTGCTGCTGTCTCTCATTTTAGTTTTGGGGATTTGGAACGTAAGTGGTCTCGTGTCCGCGAAGCCCCCACACAATTCCGCGGGGGGGGGCGAGTTTATGCCGCGCACGGCCGAGAACCACTTTGAATCCCGTTAGTGCCTCCCGGGGAGGCATCGCAAAACGGGCCAATTTCTACCCCCAGACTACGGAGTCCGCAGGCAAGTGAAAGGAAAGTACTTGCATTTATATAGCGCCTTTCACCACCTCAGAAACTCCCAAAGCGCCTCACAGCCAATGAAGTACTTTTGAAGTGTGGTCACTGTTGTACTGTGGGAAACACAGAAATAGATTTGTGCACAGCAAGCTCCCACACACAACACGGTGATAATGACCCGATAATCTGTTTTAGTGATGTTTGAGGGATAAATATTGGTCCCAGGACATCAGGGAGAACTCCCCGGCTCTTCTTCAAATAGTGACGTGGGATCTTCCACATCAACCTGAGAGGGCAGACGGGGCCTCATCCAAATGATGTAACTCCGACAATGCAGCACTCACTCAGTACTGCCCCTCCGACAGTGCAGCACTCCCTCAGTATTGCCCCTCCGACAGTGCGGCGCTCCCTCAGTACTGCCCCTCCGACAGTGGGGCACTCGCTCAGTACTGCCCCTCCAACAGTGCGGCACTCCCTCAGTACTGCCCCTCCGACACTGGGGCACTCCCTCAGTACTGCCCCTCCAACAGTGCGGCGCTCCCTCAGTACTGCCCCTCCGACAGTGCGGCGCTCCCTCAGTACTGCCCCTCCGACAGTGCGGCGCTCCCTCGGTACTGCCCCTCCGACAGTGGGGCACTCCCTCAGTACTGCCCCTCCAACAGTGCGGCTCTTCCTCAGTACTGCCCCTCCGACACTGGGGCACTCCCTCAGTACTGCCCCTCCAACAGTGCGGCGCTCCCTCAGTACTGCCCCTCCGACAGTGCGGCGCTCCCTCAGTACTGCCCCTCCGACAGTGCGGCGCTCCCTCAGAACTGCCCTCCGACAGTGCAGCACTCCTTCAGTACTGCCCCTCCGACAGTGCGGCTCTCCTTCAGTACTGCCCCTCCGACAGTGCGGCGCTCCCTCAGTACTGCCCCTCCGACAGTACGGCACTCCCTCAGTACTGCCCCTCCGACAGTGCGGCACTCCCTCAGTACTGCCCCTCCGACAGTGCGGCACTCCCTCAGTACTGCCCCTCCGACAGTGCGGCGCTCCCTCAGTACTGCCCCTCCGACAGTACGGCACTCCCTCAGTACTGCCTCTCCGACAGTGCGGGGCTCCCTCAGTACTGTCCCTCTGACAGTGCGGGGCTCCCTCAGTACTGCCTGTCCGACAGTACAGTACTCTGTCAGTACTTCCCCTCCGTCAGTGCAGCAATCCCTCAGTACTGCCCCTCCGCCAGTGCAGTACTCCGTCAGTACTGCCCCTCCGACAGTGCAGCACTCCCTCAGTACTGCCCCTCCGACAGTGCGGCACTCCCTCAGTACTGCCCCTCCGAAAGTGCGGCACTCCCTCAGTACTGCCCCTCCGACAGTACGGCACTCCCTCAGTACTGCCCCTCCGACAGTGCGGCACTCCCTCAGTACTGCCCCTCCGACAGTGCGGCACTCCCTCAGTATTGCCCCTCCGACAGTGCGGCACTCCCTCAGTACTGCCCCTCTGACAGTGTCGCGCTCCCTCAGTACTGCCCCTCTGACAGTGCAGCATTCCCTCAGTACTGCCCCTCTGACAGTGTCGCGCTCCCTCAGTACTGCCTCTCCGACAGTGCGGGGCTCCCTCAGTACTGTCCCTCTGACAGTGTGGGGCTCCCTCAGTACTGCCCGTCCGACAGTATAGTACTCTGTCAGTACTTCCCCTCCGTCAGTGTAGCAATCCCTCAGTACTGCCCCTCCGCCAGTGCAGTACTCCGTCAGTACTGCCCCTCCGACAGTGCGGCACTCCCTCAGTACTGCCCCTCCGACAGTGCGGCACTCCCTCAGTACTGCCCCTCTGACAGTTCAGCGCTCCCTCAGTACTGCCCCTCTGACAGTGCAGCACTCCCTCAGTACTGCATTGGGAATGTCGGCCTGGATTATGTGAACACACCCTTCTGATAGAAGAGGCGGGAGTGCATTGAGCCACAGCTGACACAAGTCACGGAGCGGCGCAGTATCTCCCCGATCCTGCCACTCCCGCTCGATGGCTGCTAAATGCGCGCGTTGGGTGCAGAGACGGTTTCGATTTTTGGAGGCGACGTTAAGCTGTCTGCCCTCTCAGGTGAACAGAGAAGATCCCGTGACACTATTCGATGATGAGCAAGGTGGAGCTCTACGCTGGCTGAAATGGCACCATCAACATAGATTACCCGCCATCACGTGCGGCTGGTGGGATCTTGGTGTGTGCAGCCTGCGCAGTTCCACTCTAACGCCTCTCACCCACCCTGCGAAGGGGCTGAGCAAGTCGCTCAGTATAAAACTGCGGCAGTGTTACAAGCTGGTGGATCAGCACCTTGTTTCATGCTTAAAATTAATAAAAACAAGAAATATGTGGGGCTGTGGGGAAAGAGCGGGGAGTGGGACTGATTGGATCGCTCTGTCACAGAGCCGGCACAGGCTCGATGGGCCGAATGGCGGCCTCCCGTGCTGTGAGATTCTGTGTTTCAATGATTGACTCTGTGATTTAAACCGACGGAGCAGATGAATGACATGAAATATAATACCAGAAAAAAATGCTTATTAAACCAATCAGTTTAATCTTTGTTTACATTAGGCGGGATATAATTAAATTTAAATTAATTTGCCGCTTTTGTTCCCCTTTCAACTTCCTTGAATGAGGCAGGCAGGAGCTGGGAGTTGTGTCCTGACTAGTTGCTCCTGTTATTGTGACCCTGGGCCTTCTGCGTTTCAGAGTGTAAACACCTCAATGTCGGGTTTAATCTGTAATCTCAGGCTCGTGCTCCGGGCTAAAGCTCCACAGACAAGTGTTGTAAATAAAAATCACACCGAGCCACATCTGGATGTAATACTGGGCAGACCTGAGCTTGCAGCAGAGCCTAGCTGATCCCTCACAGCTGGTTGGGCGAATGTGGGCTACAGGCACACCATGTGAGAGAGTGGTGATGGCACTGGGCTGGCAACTGAAGTCCAGGAGTTCAAATCCCCGGCCAGCAAGCTCAATCAATCCACAGTTACCGAGAAAATGCTCCTTCAGGAATCTCTTACGCTTAATCTCGCATCCATACAATCTCCCTTTGTTCTAGGCCCTTCAACCACCGCAATGGCCGACACAGGCAAACGGTCCAGCAACACCTTGATCTTAAAATTCTCATCCCTCTGTTCCACCGTCTCCCTGGCCTTGCCCCTCCCAGCCCCACAACCCCCCCCCCCCCCCGAGATCTCTGCGGTCCTCCAAGTCTGGCCTGCTCCATATCCCAGATATCCATCGCTCCTCCATTGGTGACCCTGTCTTCAGATGCTGAGGTCCCAAGCTCTGGAATTCCCTCCCTAAACCTCTCGGCCTCTCCCTCCTCCATAAAACCTACCTCTTTGATCAAGCTTTTGGTCACCTGTCCTAATGGGCCCGAGCTTGGTGGAGGCTAAGTCCCACCCAAGTGACGGTACTTTGGGTGGGAGTTTCGTTAAAAAAGTCCTTGAAAAACCGCCCAGCGGCAAAAGAGGGATTTACGCCGTGAATCTGGACGGCAGCGGGCGGGAGCTCCCAATCTCGGCGGCAAATGCGATCCTCGGCAAAGGGCCACTGAGGATTGAGTCAGGCTCAGGGAGGGGGGGCCTAAATGTGACTCCAGTATCAGCCGATGTGGTTAATTTCCCTTAAGGTGGTCACGCAAGACATGAAGAAGACCACTCACCAGCACCTTCTCAGGGCAACGATGGACGGGGACAATAAACACCGGCCCTGCCAGCAACGCCCACGGCCCGACAGCCAATAAACACAAAGAAACGAGCGCCCCCTGCTGGATTGGGGGTGCATCAGGTTGGTTGTGATGCCTGTACCAGTGGAATGGCCCCACGTTCACACACGGTCCCTTGGATGAGACGGAAACTGTGCAACTCATGGCTGCAGAGGGGTGGGAAAAGGGACGGGGGGAGTTTGGAGAGGAATAGAACTCTGTAGCCAGTCTCCAGGGGGTTTCGAATTCCGACTCTCTTCCTAAAATATTGAAACAGGAATAACTTTCCTTTCCTTTTCCATAAAGCGGAAAAGATGAGGTCTTGATGGGATAAGTGGTGATAAGTGGGACCAGACGGCAGTAGCAGGGCTACCGATGAAGCTCACACTCAGCAGTGGAAGGTATCTGGTATGGGCAGGATATCGACCCTCAGGCAATGCTCAAGACCTCCAATGCCTCGCTCTCTCTGCCCCGTCTCTCCCCTCCTACTGACAGCATGCCAGGCAGGGCTCGGTGACAGAGACAGGCTGCAAATCTATCCTGACTTTCAACCGACCCACATGTAAACTGTTGGAGACACCTCCCACTCCCATACCACTAAAACTTGGCTTCATTACCAAGTTGTGCACTTGGAGCCTTTCCAACCAGCCCCCTCCCCTAACTCCCCAAAGCCCCCCGTGCACGCTGAGCCCTCCAGATATCCCCAAGCCCACCAATTACGCTGATGAATTCAAGAGTTGCTTATTTGTGAAATGAACAAATGAGATTGTGGATTGACAGACCGGGCTGCGGTTCCCCGGCAGACCATCATTTATCATTATAAATAAGATAAATGACAAAGTGCTCGAGGGGTTCCAATATTGTTTCTCCCTCTCTCTGTATTAGCTCGTTAACAAGAACAGAAAGAGCTGCAATGATTGATTGAGTTGTGTTTTCTGCAGTGCAATACCTGATACACTCTCCTACCAAATCATTAACAGCAGCTACCCATTCATTGTGTAGTGTCAGCCCGGGCTCACTGCGAGCACTCTTCCCCTGTCACAAGGTCGTGGGGTCAGGTGCCACTCCAGAAACTTGAGACATAATCCAGGCTGACACTCCCAGTGCAGTACGAAGGGAGCACCGCACTGTCGGAGGGGCAGTACTGAGGGAGTGCCGCACTGTCGAGGGGCAGTACTGAGGGAGTGCCGCACTGTCGAGGGGCAGTACTGAGGGAGCGCCGCACTGTCGGAGGGGCAGTACTGAGGGAGCGCATCACTGTCGGAGGGGCAGTACTAAGGGAGTGCCGCACTGTCGGAGGGGCAGTACTGAGGGAGCGCATCTCTGTCGGAGGGGCAGTACTGAGGAAGTGCTGCACTGTCGGAGGGGCAGTACTGAGGGAGTGCTACACTGTCGAGGGGCAGTACTGAGGGAGCGCATCACTGTCGAGGGGCAGTACTGAGGGAGTGCCGCACTGCCGGAGGGGCAGTACTGAGGGAGCGCATCACTGTCGGAGGGGCAGTACTAAGGGAGTGCCGCACTGTCGGAGGGGCAGTACTGAGGGAGTGCCGCACTGGCGGAGGGGCAGGACTGATGGAATGCCGCACTGTCGGAGCGGCAGTACTGAAGGAGTGCCGCACTGTCGGAGGGGCTGTACTGAGGGAGTGCCGCACTGTCGAGGGGCAGTACTAAGGGAGTTCTACACTGTCGAGGGGCAGTACTGAGGGAGCGCCGCACTGTCGGAGGGGCAGTACTGAGGGAGCGCATCACTTTCCGAGGGGCAGTACTGAGGGAGTGCTGCACTGTCGGAGGGGCAGTACTGAGGGAGTGCTACACTGTCGGAGGGGCAGTACTGAGGGAGTGCCGCACTGGCGGAGGGGCAGGACTGATGGAATGCCGCACTGTCGGAGAGGCAGTACTGAAGGAGTGCCGCACTGTCGGTGGGGCTGTACTGAGGGAGTGCCGCACTGTCGGAGCGGCAGCATTGAGGGAGCCCGGCACATTTGGATGGGCAGTACTGAGGGAGCCCCGCACTGTCGGAGGGGCAGTACTGAGGGAGTGCCGTACTGTCAGAGGGGCAGTACTGAGGAAGTGCCGCACTGTCAGAGGGGCAGTACTGAGGGAGTGCCGCACTGTTGGAGGGGCAGTACTGAGGGACCGCCGCACTGTCGGAGGGGCAGTACTGAGGGAGTGCCGCACTGTCAGAGGGGCAGTACTGAGGGAGTGCCGCACTGTCGGAGGGGCAGTACTGAGGGAGTGCCACACTGTCGGAGGGGCAGTACTGAGGGAGTGCCGCACTGTTGGAGGGGCAGTACTGAGGGAGCTCCGCACTATCGGAGGGGCAGTACTGAGGGAGCGCATCACTTTCCGAGGGGCAGTACTGAGGGAGTGCTGCACTGTCGGAGGGGCAGTACTGAGGGAGTGCTACACTGTCGGAGGGGCAGTACTGAGGGAGTGCCGCACTGGCGGAGGGGCAGGACTGATGGAATGCCGCACTGTCGGAGAGGCAGTACTGAAGGAGTGCCGCACTGTCGGTGGGGCTGTACTGAGGGAGTGCCGCACTGTCGGAGCGGCAGCATTGAGGGAGCCCGGCACATTTGGATGGGCAGTACTGAGGGAGCCCCGCACTGTCGGAGGGGCAGTACTGAGGGAGTGCCGTACTGTCAGAGGGGCAGTACTGAGGAAGTGCCGCACTGTCAGAGGGCCAGTACTGAGGGAGTGCCGCACTGTTGGAGGGGCAGTACTGAGGGACCGCCGCACTGTCGGAGGGGCAGTACTGAGGGAGTGCCGCACTGTTAGAGGGGCAGTACTGAGGGAGTGCCGCACTGTCGGAGGGGCAGTACTGAGGGAGTGCCACACTGTCGGAGGGGCAGTACTGAGGGAGTGCCGCACTGTTGGAGGGGCAGTACTGAGGGAGCTCCGCACTATCGGAGGGGCAGTACTGAGGGAGTGCCGCACTATCGGAGGGGAAGTACTGAGGGAGCGCCGCACTATCGGAGGGGCAGTACTGACGGAGCGCCGCACTATCGGGGAGGCAGTACTGAGGGAGTGCCGCACTGTAGGAGGGGCAGTACTGAGGGAGCGCCGCACTATCGGAGGGGCAGTACTGAGGGAGCGCCGCACTATCGGAGGGGCAGTACTGAGGGAGCGCCGCACTATCGGAGGGGCAGTACTGAGGGAGCGCCGCACTATCGGAGGGGCAGTACTGAGGGAGCGCCACACCGTGGGAGGGGCAGTACTGAGGGAGTGCCGCACTGTCGGAGGGGCAGTACTGAGGGAGCGCCGCACTGTCGGAGAGGCAGTACTGAAGGAGTGCCGCAATGTCGGAGGGGCTGTACTGAGGGAGAGCCGCACTGTCGGATCGGCAGTATTGAGGGAGCCCCGCACATTTGGAGGGGCAGGACTGAGGGAGCCCCGCACTGTCGGAGGGGCAGTATTGAGGGAGTGCCGTACTGTCAGAGGGGCAGTACTGAGGGAGCGCCGCACTGTCGGAGGGGCAGTACTGAGGGAGCGCCGCACTGTCGGAGGGGCAGTACTGAGGGAGTGCCGCACTGTCGGAGGGGCAGTACTGAGGGAGCGCATCACTGTCGGAGGGGCAGTACTGAGGGAGTGCCGCACTGTCGGAGGGGCAGTACTGAGGGAGTGCCATACTGTTGGAGGGGCAGTACTGAGGGAGCCGCGCACTGTCGGAGGGGCAGTACTGAGGGAGTGCCGTACTGTCAGAGTGGCAGGACTGAGGGAGCGCCGCACTGTCAGAGGGGCAGTACTGACGCAGTGCTGCACTGTCGGAGGGGCAGTACTGAGGGAGTGCCGTACTGTCAGAGGGGCAGTACTGAGGGAGCGCCGCACTGTCAGAGGGGCAGTACTGACGCAGTGCTGCACTGTCGGAGGGGCATTACTGAGGGAGCGCATCACTGTCGGAGGGGCAGTACTGAGGGAGCACTGTCGGAGGGGCAGTACTGAGGGAGTGCCGTACTGTCAGAGGGGCAGGACTGATGGAATGCCGCACTGTCTGAGGGGCAGTACTGATGGAGTGCAGCACTGTCGGTGGGGCAGTACTGAGGGAGTGCTGCACTGTCGGAGTGGCTGTACTGAGGGGGTGCCGCACTGTCAGAGGAGCAGTACTGAGGGAGTGCTGCACTGTCGGAGGGGCAGTACTGAGGGAGCGCCGCACTGTCGGAGGGGCAGTACTGAGGGATATGCCGCACTGTCGGAGGGGCTGTACTGAGGGAGTGCCGCACTGTCGGAGCGGCAGTATTGAGGGAGCCCCGCACATTTGGAGGGGCAGTACTGAGGGAGCCCCGCACTGTCGGAGGGGCAGTACTGAGGGAGTGCCGTACTATCAGAGGGGCAGTACTGAGGGAGCGCCGCACTGTCGGACGGGCAGTACTGAGGGAGTGCCGCACTGTCGGAGGGGCAGTAATAAGGGAGCACTGCACTGTCGGAGGGGCAGTACTGAGGGAGTGCCGCACTGCCGGAGGGGCAGTACTGAGGGAGCGCCACACTATCGGAGGGGCAGTACTGAGGGAGCGCCGCACTGTCGGAGGGGCAGTACTGAGGGAGCGCCGCACTGTCGGAGGGGCAGTACTGAGGGAGTGCCGCACTGTCGGAGGGGCAATACTGAGGGAGCGCATCACTGTCGGAGGGGCAGTACTGAGGGAGTGCCGCACTGTCGGAGGGGCAGTACTGAGGGAGTGCCGTACTGTCGGAGGGGCAGCACTGAGGGAGCCCCGCACTGTCGGAGGGGCAGTACTGAGGGAGTGCCGTACTGTCAGAGGGGCAGGACTGAGGGAGCGCCGCACTGTCAGAGGGGCAGTACTGACGCAGTGCTGCACTGTCGGAGGGGCAGTACTGAGGGAGTGCCGTACTGTCAGAGGGGCAGTACTGAGGGAGCGCCGCACTGTCAGAGGGGCAGTACTGACGCAGTGCTGCACTGTCGGAGGGGCATTACTGAGGGAGCGCATCACTGTCGGAGGGGCAGTACTGAGGGAGCACTGTCGGAGGGGCAGTACTGAGGGAGTGCCGTACTGTCAGAGGGGCAGTAGTGAGGGAGCGCCGCACTGTCGGAGGGGCAGTACTGAGGGAGCGCCGCACTGTCGGAGGGGCAGTACTGAGGGAGTGCTGCACTGTCGGAGGGGCTGTACTGAGGGGGTGCCGCACTGTCAGAGGGGCAGTACTGAGGGAGTGCTGCACTGTCGGAGGGGCAGTACTGAGGGAGCGCCGCACTGTCGGAGGGGCAGTACTGAGGGATGTGCCGCACTGTCGGAGGGGCTGTACTGAGGGAGTGCCGCACTGTCGGAGCGGCAGTATTGAGGGAGCCCCGCACATTTGGAGGGGCAGTACTGAGGGAGCCCCGCACTGTCGGAGAGGCAGTACTGAGGGAGTGCCGTACTATCAGAGGGGCAGTACTGAGGGAGCGCCGCACTGTCGGACGGGCAGTACTGAGGGAGTGCCGCACTGTCGGAGGGGCAGTAATAAGGGAGCTCTGCACTGTCGGAGGGGCAGTACTGAGGGAGTGCCGCACTGCCGGAGGGGCAGTACTGAGGGAGTGCCGCACTGTCGGAGAGGCAGTACTGAGGGAGTGCCGCACTGTCGGAGCGGCAGTATTGAGGGAGCACTGCACTGTCGGAGGGGCAGTACTGAGGGAGCGCATCACTGTCGGAGGGGCAGTACTGAGGGAGTGCCGTACTGTCGGACGGGCAGTACTGAGGGAGAGCCGCACTGTCAGAGCGGCAGTATTGAGGGAGCCCCGCACATTTGGAGGGGCAGGACTGAGGGAGCCCCGCAATGTCGGAGGGGCAGTATTGAGGGAGTGCCGTACTGTCAGAGGGGCAGTACTGAGGGAGCGCCGCACTGTCGGAGGGGCAGTACTGAGGGAGCGCCGCACTGTCGGAGGGGCAGTACTGAGGGAGTGCCGCACTGTCGGAGGGGCAGTACTGAGGGAGCGCATCACTGTCGGAGGGGCAGTACTGAGGGAGTGCCGCACTGTCGGAGGGGCAGTACTGAGGGAGTGCCGTACTGTCGGAGGGGCAGTACTGAGGGAGCCCCGCACTGTCGGAGGGGCAGTACTGAGGGAGTGCCGTACTGTCAGAGGGGCAGGACTGAGGGAGCGCCGCACTGTCAGAGGGGCAGTACTGACGCAGTGCTGCACTGTCGGAGGGGCAGTACTGAGGGAGTGCCGTACTGTCAGAGGGGCAGTACTGAGGGAGCGCCGCACTGTCATAGGGGCAGTACTGACGCAGTGCTGCACTGTCGGAGGGGCATTACTGAGGGAGCGCATCACTGTCGGAGGGGCAGTACTGAGGGAGCACTGTCGGAGGGGCAGTACTGAGGGAGTGCCGTACTGTCAGAGGGGCAGTAGTGAGGGAGTGCCGTACTATCAGAGGGGCAGTACTGAGGGAGCGCCGCACTGTCGGACGGGCAGTACTGAGGGAGTGCCGCACTGTCGGAGGGGCAGTAATAAGGGAGCACTGCACTGTCGGAGGGGCAGTACTGAGGGAGTGCCGCACTGCCGGAGGGGCAGTACTGAGGGAGCGCCACACTATCGGAGGGGCAGTACTGAGGGAGCGCCGCACTGTCGGAGGGGCAGTACTGAGGGAGCGCCGCACTGTCGGAGGGGCAGTACTGAGGGAGTGCCGCACTGTCGGAGGGGCAGTACTGAGGGAGCGCATCACTGTCGGAGGGGCAGTACTGAGGGAGTGCCGCACTGTCGGAGGGGCAGTACTGAGGGAGTGCCGTACTGTCGGAGGGGCAGCACTGAGGGAGCCCCGCACTGTCGGAGGGGCAGTACTGAGGGAGTGCCGTACTGTCAGAGGGGCAGGACTGAGGGAGCGCCGCACTGTCAGAGGGGCAGTACTGACGCAGTGCTGCACTGTCGGAGGGGCAGTACTGAGGGAGTGCCGTACTGTCAGAGGGGCAGTACTGAGGGAGCGCCGCACTGTCAGAGGGGCAGTACTGACGCAGTGCTGCACTGTCGGAGGGGCATTACTGAGGGAGCGCATCACTGTCGGAGGGGCAGTACTGAGGGAGCACTGTCGGAGGGGCAGTACTGAGGGAGTGCCGTACTGTCAGAGGGGCAGTAGTGAGGGAGCGCCGCACTGTCGGAGGGGCAGTACTGAGGGAGCGCCGCACTGTCGGAGGGGCAGTACTGAGGGAGTGCTGCACTGTCGGAGGGGCTGTACTGAGGGGGTGCCGCACTGTCAGAGGGGCAGTACTGAGGGAGTGCTGCACTGTCGGAGGGGCAGTACTGAGGGAGCGCCGCACTGTCGGAGGGGCAGTACTGAGGGATGTGCCGCACTGTCGGAGGGGCTGTACTGAGGGAGTGCCGCACTGTCGGAGCGGCAGTATTGAGGGAGCCCCGCACATTTGGAGGGGCAGTACTGAGGGAGCCCCGCACTGTCGGAGAGGCAGTACTGAGGGAGTGCCGTACTATCAGAGGGGCAGTACTGAGGGAGCGCCGCACTGTCGGACGGGCAGTACTGAGGGAGTGCCGCACTGTCGGAGGGGCAGTAATAAGGGAGCTCTGCACTGTCGGAGGGGCAGTACTGAGGGAGTGCCGCACTGCCGGAGGGGCAGTACTGAGGGAGTGCCGCACTGTCAGAGAGGCAGTACTGAGGGAGTGCCGTACTGTCAGAGGGGCAGTACTGAGGGAGCGCCGCACTGTCGGAGGGGCAGTACTGAGGGAGTGCCGTACTGTCGGACGGGCAGTACTGAGGGAGAGCCGCACTGTCAGAGCGGCAGTATTGAGGGAGCCCCGCACATTTGGAGGGGCAGGACTGAGGGAGCCCCGCAATGTCGGAGGGGCAGTATTGAGGGAGTGCCGTACTGTCAGAGGGGCAGTACTGAGGGAGCGCCGCACTGTCGGAGGGGCAGTACTGAGGGAGCGCCGCACTGTCGGAGGGGCAGTACTGAGGGAGTGCCGCACTGTCGGAGGGGCAGTACTGAGGGAGCGCATCACTGTCGGAGGGGCAGTACTGAGGGAGTGCCGCACTGTCGGAGGGGCAGTACTGAGGGAGTGCCGTACTGTCGGAGGGGCAGTACTGAGGGAGCCCCGCACTGTCGGAGGGGCAGTACTGAGGGAGTGCCGTACTGTCAGAGGGGCAGGACTGAGGGAGCGCCGCACTGTCAGAGGGGCAGTACTGACGCAGTGCTGCACTGTCGGAGGGGCAGTACTGAGGGAGTGCCGTACTGTCGGAGGGGCAGTACTGAGGGAGCGCCGCACTGTCATAGGGGCAGTACTGACGCAGTGCTGCACTGTCGGAGGGGCATTACTGAGGGAGCGCATCACTGTCGGAGGGGCAGTACTGAGGGAGCACTGTCGGAGGGGCAGTACTGAGGGAGTGCCGTACTGTCAGAGGGGCAGTAGTGAGGGAGCGCCGCACTGTCGGAGGGGCAGTACTGAGGGAGCGCCGCACTGTCGGAGGGGCAGTACTGAGGGAGTGCTGCACTGTCGGAGGGGCTGTACTGAGGGGGTGCCGCACTGTCAGAGGGGCAGTACTGAGGGAGTGCTGCACTGTCGGAGGGGCAGTACTGAGGGAGCGCCGCACTGTCGGAGGGGCAGTACTGAGGGATGTGCCGCACTGTCGGAGGGGCTGTACTGAGGGAGTGCCGCACTGTCGGAGCGGCAGTATTGAGGGAGCCCCGCACATTTGGAGGGGCAGTACTGAGGGAGCCCCGCACTGTCGGAGAGGCAGTACTGAGGGAGTGCCGTACTATCAGAGGGACAGTACTGAGGGAGCGCCGCACTGTCGGACGGGCAGTACTGAGGGAGTGCCGCACTGTCGGAGGGGCAGTAATAAGGGAGCACTGCACTGTCGGAGGGGCAGTACTGAGGGAGTGCCGCACTGCCGGAGGGGCAGTACTGAGGGAGTGCCGCACTGTCGGAGAGGCAGTACTGAGGGCGTGCCGCACTGTCGGAGCGGCAGTATTGAGGGAGCACTGCACTGTCGGAGGGGCAGTACTGAGGGAGCGCATCACTGTCGGAGGGGCAGTACTGAGGGAGTGCCGTACTGTCGGAGGAACAGTACTGAGGGAGCCCCGCACTGTCGGAGGGGCAGTACTGAGAGAGTGCCGTACTGTCAGAGGGGCAGTACTGAGGGAGCGCCGCACTGTCAGAGGGGCAGTACTGAGGGAGTGCCGCACTGTCGGAGGGGCTGTACTGAGGGAGTGCCGCACTGTCGGAGGGGCAGGACTGATGGAATGCCGCAGCGTCGGAGGGGCAGTACTGAGGGAGTGCCGCACTGTCGGAGGGGCAGTACTGAGGGAGTGCCGCACTGTCGGAGAGGCAGTACTGAAGGAGTGCCGCACTGTCGGAGGGGCTGTACTGAGGGAGAGCCGCACTGTCGGAGCGGCAGTATTGAGGGAGCCCCGCACATTTGGAGGGGCAGTACTGAGGGAGCCTCGCACTGTCGGAGGGGCAGTACTGAGGGAGCGCCGCACTGTCGGAGGGGCAGTACTGAGGGAGTGCCGCACTGTCGGAGGGGCAGTACTGAGGGAGCGCATCACTGTCGGAGGGGCAGTACTGAGGGAGTGCCGCACTGTCGGAGGGGCAGTACTGAGGGAGTGCCGTACTGTCGGAGGGGCAGTACTGAGGGAGCCCCGCACTGTCGGAGGGGCAGTACTGAGGGAGTGCCGTACTGTCAGAGGGGCAGGACTGAGGGAGCGCCGCACTGTCAGAGGGGCAGTACTGACGCAGTGCTGCACTGTCGGAGGGGCAGTACTGAGGGAGTGCCGTACTGTCAGAGGGGCAGTACTGAGGGAGCGCCGCACTGTCAGAGGGGCAGTACTGACGCAGTGCTGCACTGTCGGAGGGGCATTACTGAGGGAGCGCATCACTGTCGGAGGGGCAGTACTGAGGGAGCACTGTCGGAGGGGCAGTACTGAGGGAGTGCCGTACTGTCAGAGGGGCAGTAGTGAGGGAGCGCCGCACTGTCGGAGGGGCAGTACTGAGGGAGCGCCGCACTGTCGGAGGGGCAGTACTGAGGGAGTGCTGCACTGTCGGAGGGGCTGTACTGAGGGGGTGCCGCACTGTCAGAGGGGCAGTACTGAGGGAGTGCTGCACTGTCGGAGAGGCAGTACTGAGGGAGCGCCGCACTGTCGGAGGGGCAGTACTGAGGGATGTGCCGCACTGTCGGAGGGGCTGTACTGAGGGAGTGCCGCACTGTCGGAGCGGCAGTATTGAGGGAGCCCCGCACATTTGGAGGGGCAGTACTGAGGGAGCCCCGCACTGTCGGAGAGGCAGTACTGAGGGAGTGCCGTACTATCAGAGGGGCAGTACTGAGGGAGCGCCGCACTGTCGGACGGGCAGTACTGAGGGAGTGCCGCACTGTCGGAGGGGCAGTAATAAGGGAGCACTGCACTGTCGGAGGGGCAGTACTGAGGGAGTGCCGCACTGCCGGAGGGGCAGTACTGAGGGAGTGCCGCACTGTCGGAGAGGCAATACTGAGGGAGTGCCGCACTGTCGGAGCGGCAGTATTGAGGGAGCACTGCACTGTCGGAGGGGCAGTACTGAGGGAGCGCATCACTGTCGGAGGGGCAGTACTGAGGGAGTGCCGTACTGTCGGACGGGCAGTACTGAGGGAGAGCCGCACTGTCGGAGCGACAGTATTGAGGGAGCCCCGCACATTTGGAGGGGCAGGACTGAGGGAGCCCCGCAATGTCGGAGGGGCAGTATTGAGGGAGTGCCGTACTGTCAGAGGGGCAGTATTGAGGGAGCGCCGCACTGTCGGAGGGGCAGTACTGAGGGAGCGCCGCACTGTCGGAGGGGCAGTACTGAGGGAGTGCCGCACTGTCAGAGGGGCAGTACTGAGGGAGCGCATCACTGTCGGAGGGGCAGTACTGAGGGAGTGCCGCACTGTCGGAGGGGCAGTACTGAGGGAGTGCCGTACTGTCGGAGGGGCAGTACTGAGGGAGCCCCGCACTGTCGGAGGGGCAGTACTGAGGGAGTGCCGTACTGTCAGAGGGGCAGGACTGAGGGAGCGCCGCACTGTCAGAGGGGCAGTACTGACGCAGTGCTGCACTGTCGGAGGGGCAGTACTGAGGGAGTGCCGTACTGTCAGAGGGGCAGTACTGAGGGAGCGCCGCACTGTCAGAGGGGCAGTACTGACGCAGTGCTGCACTGTCGGAGGGGCATTACTGAGGGAGCGCATCACTGTCGGAGAGGCAGTACTGAGGGAGCACTGTCGGAGGGGCAGTACTGAGGGAGTGCCGTACTGTCAGAGGGGCAGTAGTGAGGGAGCGCCGCACTGTCGGAGGGGCAGTACTGAGGGAGCGCCGCACTGTCGGAGGGGCAGTACTGAGGGAGTGCTGCACTGTCGGAGGGGCTGTACTGAGGGGGTGCCGCACTGTCCGAGGGGCAGTACTGAGGGAGTGCTGCACTGTCGGAGGTGCAGTACTGAGGGAGCGCCGCTCTGTCGGAGGGGCAGTACTGAGGGATGTGCCGCACTGTCGGAGGGGCTGTACTGAGGGAGTGCCGCACTGTCGGAGCGGCAGTATTGAGGGAGCCCCGCACATTTGGAGGGGCAGTACTGAGGGAGCCCCGCACTGTCGGAGAGGCAGTACTGAGGGAGTGCCGTACTATCAGAGGGGCAGTACTGAGGGAGCGCCGCACTGTCGGACGGGCAGTACTGAGGGAGTGCCGCACTGTCGGAGGGGCAGTAATAAGGGAGCACTGCACTGTCGGAGGGGCAGTACTGAGGGAGTGCCGCACTGCCGGAGGGGCAGTACTGAGGGAGTGCCGCACTGTCGGAGAGGCAGTACTGAGGGAGTGCCGCACTATCGGAGCGGCAGTATTGAGGGAGCACTGCACTGTCGGAGGGGCAGTACTGAGGGAGCGCATCACTGTCGGAGGGGCAGTACTGAGGGAGTGCCGTACTGTCGGAGGAACAGTACTGAGGGAGCCCCGCTCTGTCGGAGGGGCAGTACTGAGAGAGTGCCGTACTGTCAGAGGGGCAGTACTGAGGGAGCGCCGCACTGTCAGAGGGGCAGTACTGAGGGAGTGCCGCACTGTCGGAGGGGCTGTACTGAGGGAGTGCCGCACTGTCGGAGGGGCAGGACTGATGGAATGCCGCAGCGTCGGAGGGGCAGTACTGAGGGAGTGCCGCACTGTCGGAGGGGCAGTACTGAGGGAGTGCCGCACTGTCGGAGAGGCAGTACTGAAGGAGTGCCGCACTGTCAGAGGGGCTGTACTGAGGGAGAGCCGCACTGTCGGAGCGGCAGTATTGAGGGAGCCCCGCACATTTGGAGGGGCAGTACTGAGGGAGCCTCGCACTGTCGGAGGGGCAGTATTGACGGAGTGCCGTACTGTCAGAGGGGCAGTACTGAGGGAGCGCCGCACTGTCGGAGGGGCAATACTGAGGGAGCGCCGCACTGTCGGAGCGGCAGTAATAAGGGAGCGCAGCACTGTCGGAGGGGCAGTACTGAGGGAGCGCATCACTGTCGGAGGGGCAGTACTGAGGGAGCGCCGCACTGTCGGAGGGGCAGTACTGAGGGAGTGCTGTAATGTCGGAGGGGCAGTACTGAGGGAGTGCCGTACTGTCAGAGGGGCAGTACTGAGGGAGCGCCGCACTGTCGGAGGGGCAGTACTGAGGGAGTGCCGCACTGGCGGAGGGGCAGGACTGATGGAATGCCGCACTGTCTGAGGGGCAGTACTGAGGGAGTGCAGCACTGTCGGTGGGGCAGTACTGAGGGAGCGCCGCACTGTCGGAGGGGCAGTACTGAGGCATGTGCCGCACTGTCGGAGGGGCTGTACTGAGGGAGTGCCGCACTGTCAGAGGGGCAGTACTGAGGGAGTGCTGCACTGTCGGAGGGGCAGTACTGAGGGATCGCCGCACTGTCGGAGCGGCAGTACTGAGGGAGCGCCGCACTGTCGGACGGGCAGCAATAAGGGAGCACTGCACTATCGGCGGGGCAGTACTGAGGGATGTGCCGCACTGTCGGAGGGGCAGTACTGAGGGAGCGCCGCACTGTCGGAGGGGCAGTACTGAGGGAGTGCTGCACTGTCGGAGGGGCTGTACTGAGGGAGTGCCGCACTGTCAGAGGGGCAGTACTGAGGGAGTGCCGCACTGTGGGAGGGGCAGTACTGAGGGAGCGCCGCACTGTCGGAGCGGCAGAACTGAGGGAGCACCGCACTGTCGGAGGGGCAGTACTGAGGGACTGCCGCACTGTCGGAGAGGCAGTACTGAAAGAGTGCCGCACTGTCGGAGGGGCTGTACTGAGGGAGTGCCGCACTGTCGGAGGGGCAGTACTGAGGGAGCGCCGCACTGTCGGAGGGGCAGTACTGAGGGAGTGCAGCACTATCGGAGGGGCTGTACTGAGGGAGTGCCGCACTGTCAGAGGGGCAGTACTGAGGGAGTGCTGCACTGTCGGAGGGGCAGTACTGAGGGATCGCCGCACTGTCGGAGCGGCAGTACTGAGGGAGCGCCGCACTGTCGGACGGGCAGTAATAAGGGAGCACTGCACTATCGGAGGGGCAGTACTGAGGGATGTGCCGCACTGTCGGAGGGGCAGTACTGAGGGAGCGCCGCACTGTCGGAGGGGCAGTACTGAGGGAGTGCTGCACTGTCGGAGGGGCTGTACTGAGGGAGTGCCGCACTGTCAGAGGGGCAGTACTGAGGGAGTGCCGCACTGTGGGAGGGGCAGTACTGAGGGAGCGCCGCACTGTCGGAGCGGCAGAACTGAGGGAGCACCGCACTGTCGGAGGAGCAGTACTGAGGGACTGCCGCACTGTCGGAGAGGCAGTACTGAAAGAGTGCCGCACTGTCGGAGGGGCTGTACTGAGGGAGTGCCGCACTGTCGGAGGGGCAGTACTGAGGGAGCGCCGCACTGTCGGAGCGGCAGAACTGAGGGAGCCCCGCACATTTGGAGGGACAGTACTGAGGGAGCCCGGCACTGTCGGAGGGGCAGTACTGAGGGAGTGCCGCACTGTCGGAGGGGCAGTACTGAGGGAGCGCCGCACTGTCGGAGCGGCAGAACTGAGGGAGCACCGCACTGTCGGAGGGGCAGTACTGAGGGAGTGCCGCACTGTCGGAGAGGCAGTACTGAAGGAGTGCCGCACTGTCGGAGCGGCAGTATTGAGGGAGCCCCGCATATTTGGAGGGAAAGTACTGAGGGAGCCCGGCACTGTCGGAGGGGCAGTACTGAGGGAGTTCTGTACCATCAGCGGGGCAGTACTGAGGGAGCGCCGCACTGTCGGACGGGCATTACTGAGGGAGTGTCGCACTGTCGGAGGGGCAGTAATAAGGGAGCACTGCACTGTCGGAGGGGCAGTACTGAGGGAGCGCCGCACTGTCGGAGAGGCAGTACTGAGGGAGTGCCGTACTGTCGGAGGGGCAGTACTGAGGGAGTGCCGTACTGTCAGAGGGGCAGTACTGAGGGAGCGCCGCACTGTCGGAGGGGCAGTACTGAGGGAGCGCCGCACTGTCGGAGGGGCAGTACTGAGGGAGTGCTGCACTGTCGGAGGGGCTGTACTGAGGGAGTGCCGCACTGTCAGAGGGGCAGTACTGAGGGAGTGCCGCACTGTGGGAGGGGCAGTACTGAGGGACTGCCGCACTGTCGGAGAGGCAGTACTGAAAGAGTGCCGCACTGTCGGAGGGGCTGTACTGAGGGAGTGCCGCACTGTCGGAGGGGCAGTACTGAGGGAGCGCCGCACTGTCGGAGGGGCAGTACTGAGGGAGTGCAGCACTGTCGGAGGGGCTGTACTGAGGGAGTGCCGCACTGTCAGAGGGGCAGTACTGAGGGAGTGCTGCACTGTCGGAGGGGCAGTACTGAGGGATCGCCGCACTGTCGGAGCGGCAGTACTGAGGGAGCGCCGCACTGTCGGACGGGCAGTAATAAGGGAACACTGCACTATCGGAGGGGCAGTACTGAGGGATGTGCCGCACTGTCGGAGGGGCAGTACTGAGGGAGCGCCGCACTGTCGGAGGGGCAGTACTGAGGGAGTGCTGCACTGTCGGAGGGGCTGTACTGAGGGAGTGCCGCACTGTCAGAGGGGCAGTACTGAGGGAGTGCCGCACTGTGGGAGGGGCAGTACTGAGGGAGCGCCGCACTGTCGGAGCGGCAGAACTGAGGGAGCACCGCACTGTCGGAGGGGCAGTACTGAGGGACTGCCGCACTGTCGGAGAGGCAGTACTGAAAGAGTGCCGCACTGTCGGAGGGGCTGTACTGAGGGAGTGCCGCACTGTCGGAGGGGCAGTACTGAGGGAGCGCCGCACTGTCGGAGCGGCAGAACTGAGGGAGCACCGCACTGTCGGAGGGGCAGTACTGAGGGAGTGCAGCACTGTCGGAGGGGCTGTACTGAGGGAGTGCCGCACTGTCGGAGCGGCAGTATTGAGGGAGCCCCGCACATTTGGAGGGACAGTACTGAGGGAGCCCGGCACTGTCGGAGGGGCAGTACTGAGGGAGCACTGTCGGAGGGGCAGTACTGAGGGAGTGCCGTACTGTCAGAGGGGCAGTAGTGAGGGAGCGCCGCACTGTCGGAGGGGCAGTACTGAGGGAGCGCCGCACTGTCGGAGGGGCAGTACTGAGGGAGTGCTGCACTGTCGGAGGGGCTGTACTGAGGGGGTGCCGCACTGTCAGAGGGGCAGTACTGAGGGAGTGCTGCACTGTCGGAGGGGCAGTACTGAGGGAGCGCCGCACTGTCGGAGGGGCAGTACTGAGGGATGTGCCGCACTGTCGGAGGGGCTGTACTGAGGGAGTGCCGCACTGTCGGAGCGGCAGTATTGAGGGAGCCCCGCACATTTGGAGGGGCAGTACTGAGGGAGCCCCGCACTGTCGGAGAGGCAGTACTGAGGGAGTGCCGTACTATCAGAGGGGCAGTACTGAGGGAGCGCCGCACTGTCGGACGGGCAGTACTGAGGGAGTGCCGCACTGTCGGAGGGGCAGTAATAAGGGAGCACTGCACTGTCGGAGGGGCAGTACTGAGGGAGTGCCGCACTGTCGGAGGGGCAGTACTGAGGGATGTGCCGCACTGTCGGAGGGGCTGTACTGAGGGAGTGCCGCACTGTCGGAGCGGCAGTATTGAGGGAGCCCCGCACATTTGGAGGGGCAGTACTGAGGGAGCCCCGCACTGTCGGAGAGGCAGTACTGAGGGAGTGCCGCACTGTCGGAGCGGCAGTATTGAGGGAGCACTGCACTGTCGGAGGGGCAGTACTGAGGGAGCGCATCACTGTCGGAGGGGCAGTACTGAGGGAGTGCCGTACTGTCGGAGGAACAGTACTGAGGGAGCCCCGCACTGTCGGAGGGGCAGTACTGAGAGAGTGCCGTACTGTCAGAGGGGCAGTACTGAGGGAGCGCCGCACTGTCAGAGGGGCAGTACTGAGGGAGTGCCGCACTGTCGGAGGGGCTGTACTGAGGGAGTGCCGCACTGTCGGAGGGGCAGGACTGATGGAATGCCGCAGCGTCGGAGGGGCAGTACTGAGGGAGTGCCGCACTGTCGGAGGGGCAGTACTGAGGGAGTGCCGCACTGTCGGAGAGGCAGTACTGAAGGAGTGCCGCACTGTCGGAGGGGCTGTACTGAGGGAGAGCCGCACTGTCGGAGCGGCAGTATTGAGGGAGCCCCGCACATTTGGAGGGGCAGTACTGAGGGAGCCTCGCACTGTCGGAGGGGCAGTATTGACGGAGTGCCGTACTGTCAGAGGGGCAGTACTGAGGGAGCGCCGCACTGTCGGAGGGGCAATACTGAGGGAGCGCCGCACTGTCGGAGCGGCAGTAATAAGGGAGCGCAGCACTGTCGGAGGGGCAGTACTGAGGGAGCGCATCACTGTCGGAGGGGCAGTACTGAGGGAGCGCCGCACTGTCGGAGGGGCAGTACTGAGGGAGTGCCGTAATGTCGGAGGGGCAGTACTGAGGGAGTGCCGTACTGTCAGAGGGGCAGTACTGAGGGAGCGCCGCACTGTCGGAGGGGCAGTACTGAGGGAGTGCCGCACTGGCGGAGGGGCAGGACTGATGGAATGCCGCACTGTCTGAGGGGCAGTACTGAGGGAGTGCAGCACTGTCGGTGGGGCAGTACTGAGGGAGCGCCGCACTGTCGGAGGGGCAGTACTGAGGCATGTGCCGCACTGTCGGAGGGGCTGTACTGAGGGAGTGCCGCACTGTCAGAGGGGCAGTACTGAGGGAGCGCCGCACTGTCAGAGGGGCAGTACTGAGGGAGTGCCGCACTGTCGGAGGGGCAGTACTGAGGGAGCGCATCACTGTCGGAGGGGCAGTACTGAGGGAGCGCCGCACTGTCGGAGAGGCAGTACTGAGGGAGTGCCGTACTGTCGGAGGGGCAGTACTGAGGGAGTGCCGTACTGTCAGAGGGGCAGTACTGAGGGAGCGCCGCACTGTCGGAGGGGCAGTACTGAGGGAGCGCCGCACTGTCGGAGGGGCAGTACTGAGGGAGTGCTGCACTGTCGGAGGGGCTGTACTGAGGGAGTGCCGCACTGTCAGAGGGGCAGTACTGAGGGAGTGCCGCACTGTGGGAGGGGCAGTACTGAGGGAGCGCCACACTGTCGGAGCGGCAGAACTGAGGGAGCACCGCACTGTCGGAGGGGCAGTACTGAGGGACTGCCGCACTGTCGGAGAGGCAGTACTGAAAGAGTGCCGCACTGTCGGAGGGGCTGTACTGAGGGAGTGCCGCACTGTCGGAGGGGCAGTACTGAGGGAGCGCCGCATTGTCGGAGGGGCAGTACTGAGGGAGTGCAGCACTGTCGGAGGGGCTGTACTGAGGGAGTGCCGCACTGTCAGAGGGGCAGTACTGAGGGAGTGCTGCACTGTCGGAGGGGCAGTACTGAGGGATCGCCGCACTGTCGGAGCGGCAGTACTGAGGGAGCGCCGCACTGTCGGACGGGCAGTAACAAGGGAGCATTGCACTATCGGAGGGGCAGTACTGAGGGATGTGCCGCACTGTCGGAGGGGCAGTACTGAGGGAGTGCTGCACTGTCGGAGGGGCTGTACTGAGGGAGTGCCGCACTGTCAGAGGGGCAGTACTGAGGGAGTGCCGCACTGTGGGAGGGGCAGTACTGAGGGAGCGCCGCACTGTCGGAGCGGCAGAACTGAGGGAGCACCGCACTGTGGGAGGGGCAGTACTGAGGGACTGCCGCACTGTCGGAGAGGCAGTACTGAAAGAGTGCCGCACTGTCGGAGGGGCTGTACTGAGGGAGTGCCGCACTGTCGGAGGGGCAGTACTGAGGGAGCGCCGCACTGTCGGAGCGGCAGAACTGAGGGAGCACCGCACTGTCGGAGGGGCAGTACTGAGGGAGTGCAGCACTGTCGGAGAGGCAGTACTGAAGGAGTGCCGCACTGTCGGAGGGGCTGTACTGAGGGAGTGCCGCACTGTCGGAGCGGCAGTATTGAGGGAGCCCCGCACATTTGGAGGGACAGTACTGAGGGAGCCCGGCACTGTCGGAGGGGCAGTACTGAGGGAGTGCCGTACTATCAGCTGGGCAGTACTGAGGGAGCGCCGCACTGTCGGACGGGCATTACTGAGGGAGTGTCGCACTGTCGGAGGGGCAGTAATAAGGGAGCACTGCACTGTCGGAGGGGCAGTACTGAGGGAGTGCCGCACTGCCGCAGGGGCAGTACTGAGGGAGTGCCGCCCTGTCGGAGAGGCAGTACTGAGGGAGTGCCGCACTGTCGGAGCGGCAGTATTGAGGGAGCACTGCACTGTCGGAGGGGCAGTACTGAGGGAGCGCATCACTGTCGGAGGGGCAGTACTGAGGGAGTGCCGTACTGTCGGAGGAACAGTACTGAGGGAGCCCCGCACTGTCGGAGGGGCAGTACTGAGAGAGCGCCGTACTGTCAGAGGGGCAGTACTGAGGGAGCGCCGCACTGTCAGAGGGGCAGTACTGAGGGAGTGCCGCACTGTCGGAGGGGCAGTACTGAGGGAGCGCATCACTGTCGGAGGGGCAGTACTGAGAGAGTGCCGTACTGTCAGAGGGGCAGTACTGAGGGAGCGCCGCACTGTCAGAGGGGCAGTACTGAGGGAGTGCCGCACTGTCGGAGGGGCAGTACTGAGGGAGCGCCGCACTGTCGGAGAGGCAGTACTGAGGGAGTGCCGTACTGTCGGAGGGGCAGTACTGAGGGAGTGCCGTACTGTCAGAGGGGCAGTACTGAGGGAGCGCCGCACTGTCAGAGGGGCAGTACTGAGGGAGTGCCGTACTGTCGGAGGGGCTGCACTGAGGGGGTGCCGCACTGTCAGAGGGGTAGTACTGAGGGAGTGCCGCACTGTCAGAGGCGCAGTACTGAGGGAGTGCTGCACTGTCTGAGGGGCAGTACTGAGGGAGTGCAGCACTGTCGGAGGGGAAGTACTGAGGGAGCGCCGCACTGTCGGAGGGGCAGTACTGAGGGATGTGCCGCACTGTCGGAGGGGCAGTATTTAGGGAGCGCCGAACTGTCGGAGGGACAGTACTGAGGGAGTGCAGCACTGTCGGAGGGGCAGTACTGAGGGAGTGCCGCACTGTCGGAGGGGCAGTATTTAGGGAGCGCCGCACTGTCGGAGGGACAGTACTGAGGGAGTGCAGCACTGTCGGAGGGGCTGTACTGAGGGAGTGCCGCACTGTCGGAGGGGCAGTACTGAGGGAGCGCCGCACTGTCGGAGCGGCAGAACTGAGGGAGCACCGCACTGTCGGAGGGGCAGTACTGAGGGAGTGCCGCACTGTCGGAGAGGCAGTACTGAAGGAGTGCCGCACTGTCGGAGGGGCTGTATTGAGGGAGTGCCGCACTGTCGGAGCGGCAGTATTGATGGAGCCCCGCACATTTGGAGGGACAGTACTGAGGGAGCCCGGCACTGTCGGAGGGGCAGTACTGAGGGAGTGCCGTACTATCAGCGGGGCAGTACTGAGGGAGCGCCGCACTGCCGCAGGGGCAGTACTGAGGGAGTGCCGCACTGCCGCAGGGGCAGTACTGAGGGAGCGCATCACTGTCGGAGGGGCAGTACTGAGGGAGCGCCGCACTGTCAGAGGGGCAGTACTGAGGGAGTGCCGTAATGTCGGAGGGGCAGTACTGAGGGAGTGCCGTACTGTCAGAGGGGCAGTACTGAGGGAGCGCCGCACTGTCGGAGGGGCAGTACTGAGGGAGTGCCGCACTGGCGGAGGGGCAGGACTGATGGAATGCCGCACTGTCTGAGGGGCAGTACTGAGGGAGTGCAGCACTGTCGGTGGGGCAGTACTGAGGGAGCGCCGCACTGTCGGAGGGGCAGTACTGAGGCATGTGCCGCACTGTCGGAGGGGCTGTACTGAGGGAGTGCCGCACTGTCAGAGGGGCAGTACTGAGGGAGCGCCGCACTGTCAGAGGGGCAGTACTGAGGGAGTGCCGCACTGTCGGAGGGGCAGTACTGAGGGAGCGCATCACTGTCGGAGGGGCAGTACTGAGGGAGCGCCGCACTGTCGGAGAGGCAGTACTGAGGGAGTGCCGTACTGTCGGAGGGTCAGTACTGAGGGAGTGCCGTACTGTCAGAGGGGCAGTACTGAGGGAGCGCCGCACTGTCGGAGGGGCAGTACTGAGGGAGCGCCGCACTGTCGGAGGGGCAGTACTGAGGGAGTGCTGCACTGTCGGAGGGGCTGTACTGAGGGAGTGCCGCACTGTCAGAGGGGCAGTACTGAGGGAGTGCCGCACTGTGGGAGGGGCAGTACTGAGGGAGCGCCGCACTGTCGGAGCGGCAGAACTGAGGGAGCACCGCACTGTCGGAGGGGCAGTACTGAGGGACTGCCGCACTGTCGGAGAGGCAGTACTGAAAGAGTGCCGCACTGTCGGAGGGGCTGTACTGAGGGAGTGCCGCACTGTCGGAGGGGCAGTACTGAGGGAGCGCCGCACTGTCGGAGGGGCAGTACTGAGGGAGTGCAGCACTGTCGGAGGGGCTGTACTGAGGGAGTGCCGCACTGTCAGAGGGGCAGTACTGAGGGAGTGCTGCACTGTCGGAGGGGCAGTACTGAGGGATCGCCGCACTGTCGGAGCGGCAGTACTGAGGGAGCGCCGCACTGTCGGACGGGCAGTAATAAGGGAGCACTGCACTATCGGAGGGGCAGTACTGAGGGATGTGCCGCACTGTCGGAGGGGCAGTACTGAGGGAGCGCCGCACTGTCGGAGGGGCAGTACTGAGGGAGTGCTGCACTGTCGGAGGGGCTGTACTGAGGGAGTGCCGCACTGTCAGAGGGGCAGTACTGAGGGAGTGCCGCACTGTGGGAGGGGCAGTACTGAGGGAGCGCCGCACTGTCGGAGCGGCAGTATTGAGGGAGCCCCGCACATTTGGAGGGACAGTACTGAGGGAGCCCGGCACTGTCGGAGGGGCAGTACTGAGGGAGTGCCGTACTATCAGCGGGGCAGTACTGAGGGAGCGCCGCACTGTCGGACGGGCATTACTGAGGGTGTGTCGCACTGTCGGAGGGGCAGTAATAAGGGAGCACTGCACTGTCGGAAAGGGCAGTACTGAGGGAGTGCCGCACTGCCGCAGGGGCAGTACTGAGGGAGTGCCGCACTGTCGGAGAGGCAGTACTGAGGGAGTGCCGCACTGTCGGAGCGGCAGTATTGAGGGAGCACTGCACTGTCGGAGGGGCAGTACTGAGGGAGCGCATCACTGTCGGAGGGGCAGTACTGAGGGAGTGCCGTACTGTCGGAGAAACAGTACTGAGGGAGCCCCGCACTGTCGGAGGGGCAGTACTGAGAGAGCGCCGTACTGTCAGAGGGGCAGTACTGAGGGAGCGCCGCACTGTCAGAGGGGCAGTACTGAGGGAGTGCCGCACTGTCGGAGGGGCAGTACTGAGGGAGCGCATCACTGTCGGAGGGGCAGTACTGAGGGAGTGCCGTACTGTCAGAGGGGCAGTACTGAGGGAGCGCCGCACTGTCAGAGGGGCAGTACTGAGGGAGTGCCGTACTGTCGGAGGGGCTGCACTGAGGGGGTGCCGCACTGTCAGAGGGGTAGTACTGAGGGAGTGCCGCACTGTCAGAGGCGCAGTACTGAGGGAGTGCTGCACTGTCGGAGGGGAAGTACTGAGCGAGCGCCGCACTGTCGGAGGGGCAGTACTGAGGGAGTGCAGCACTGTCGGAGGGGCAGTACTGAGGGAGTGCCGCACTGTCGGAGGGGCAGTATTTAGGGAGCGCCGCACTGTCGGAGGGACAGTACTGAGGGAGTGCAGCACTGCCGGAGGGGCTGTACTGAGGGAGTGCCGCACTGTCGGAGGGGCAGTACTGAGGGAGCGCCGCACTGTCGGAGCGGCAGAACTGAGGGAGCACCGCACTGTCGGAGGGGCAGTACTGAGGGAGTGCCGCACTGTCGGAGAGGCAGTACTGAAGGAGTGCCGCACTGTCGGAGGGGCTGTATTGAGGGAGTGCCGCACTGTCGGAGAGGCAGTACTGAAGGAGTGCCGCACTGTCGGAGGGGCAGTACTGAGGGAGTGCCGTACTATCAGCGGGGCAGTACTGAGGGAGCGCCGCACTGCCGCAGGGGCAGTACTGAGGGAGTGCCGCACTGTCGGAGAGGCAGTACTGAGGGAGTGCCGCACTGTCGGAGCGGCAGTATTGAGGGAGCACTGCACTGTCGGAGGGGCAGTACTGAGGGAGCGCATCACTGTCGGAGGGGCAGTACTGAGGGAGTGCCGCACTGTCGGAGAGGCAGTACTGAAGGAGTGCCGCACTGTCGGAGGGGCTGTACTGAGGGAGAGCCGCACTGTCGGAGCGGCAGTATTGAGGGAGCCCCGCACATTTGGAGGGGCAGTACTGAGGGAGCCTCGCACTGTCGGAGGGGCAGTATTGACGGAGTGCCATACTTTCAGAGGGGCAGTACTGAGGGAGCGCCGCACTGTCGGAGGGGCAATACTGAGGGAGCGCCGCACTGTCGGAGCGGTAGTAATAAGGGAGCGCAGCACTGTCGGAGGGGCAGTACTGAGGGAGCGCATCACTGTCGGAGGGGCAGTACTGAGGGAGCGCCGCACTGTCGGAGGGGCAGTACTGAGGGAGTGCCGTAATGTCGGAGGGGCAGTACTGAGGGAGTGCCGTACTGTCAGAGGGGCAGTACTGAGGGAGCGCCGCACTGTCGGAGGGGCAGTACTGAGGGAGTGCCGCACTGGCGGAGGGGCAGGACTGATGGAATGCCGCACTGTCTGAGGGGCAGTACTGAGGGAGTGCAGCACTGTCGGTGGGGCAGTACTGAGGGAGCGCCGCACTGTCGGAGGGGCAGTACTGAGGCATGTGCCGCACTGTCGGAGGGGCTGTACTGAGGGAGTGCCGCACTGTCAGAGGGGCAGTACTGAGGGAGCGCCGCACTGTCAGAGGGGCAGTACTGAGGGAGTGCCGCACTGTCGGAGGGGCAGTACTGAGGGAGCGCATCACTGTCGGAGGGGCAGTACTGAGGGAGCGCCGCACTGTCGGAGAGGCAGTACTGAGGGAGTGCCGTACTGTCGGAGGGGCAGTACTGAGGGAGTGCCGTACTGTCAGAGGGGCAGTACTGAGGGAGCGCCGCACTGTCGGAGGGGCAGTACTGAGGGAGCGCCGCACTGTCGGAGGGGCAGTACTGAGGGAGTGCTGCACTGTCGGAGGGGCTGTACTGAGGGAGTGCCGCACTGTCAGAGGGGCAGTACTGAGGGAGTGCCGCACTGTGGGAGGGGCAGTACTGAGGGAGCGCCGCACTGTCGGAGCGGCAGAACTGAGGGAGCACCGCACTGTCGGAGGGGCAGTACTGAGGGACTGCCGCACTGTCGGAGAGGCAGTACTGAAAGAGTGCCGCACTGTCGGAGGGGCTGTACTGAGGGAGTGCCGCACTGTCGGAGGGGCAGTACTGAGGGAGCGCCGCACTGTCGGAGGGGCAGTACTGAGGGAGTGCAGCACTGTCGGAGGGGCTGTACTGAGGGAGTGCCGCACTGTCAGAGGGGCAGTACTGAGGGAGTGCTGCACTGTCGGAGGGGCAGTACTGAGGGATCGCCGCACTGTCGGAGCGGCAGTGCTGAGGGAGCGCCGCACTGTCGGACGGGCAGTAATAAGGGAGCACTGCACTATCGGAGGGGCAGTACTGAGGGATGTGCCGCACTGTCGGAGGGGCAGTACTGAGGGAGCGCCGTACTGTCGGAGGGGCAGTACTGAGGGAGTGCTGCACTGTCGGAGGGGCTGTACTGAGGGAGTGCCGCACTGTCAGAGGGGCAGTACTGAGGGAGTGCCGCACTGTGGGAGGGGCAGTACTGAGGGAGCGCCGCACTGTCGGAGCGGCAGAACTGAGGGAGCACCGCACTGTGGGAGGGGCAGTACTGAGGGACTGCCGCACTGTCGGAGAGGCAGTACTGAAAGAGTGCCGCACTGTCGGAGGGGCTGTACTGAGGGAGTGCCGCACTGTCGGAGGGGCAGTACTGAGGGAGCGCAGTACTATCAGCGGGGCAGTACTGAGGGAGCGCCGCACTGTCGGACGGGCATTACTGAGGGAGTGTCGCGCTGTCGGAGGGGCAGTAATAAGGGAGCACTGCACTGTCGGAGGGGCAGTACTGAGGGAGTGCCGCACTGCCGCAGGGGCAGTACTGAGGGAGTGCCGCACTGTCGGAGAGGCAGTACTGAGGGAGTGCCGCACTGTCGGAGCGGCAGTATTGAGGGAGCACTGCACTGTCGGAGGGGCAGTACTGAGGGAGCGCATCACTGTCGGAGGGGCAGTACTGAGGGAGTGCCGTACTGTCGGAGGAACAGTACTGAGGGAGCCCCGCACTGTCGGAGGGGCAGTACTGAGAGAGCGCCGTACTGTCAGAGGGGCAGTACTGAGGGAGCGCCGCACTGTCAGAGGGGCAGTACTGAGGGAGTGCCGCACTGTCGGAGGGGCAGTACTGAGGGAGCGCATCACTGTCGGAGGGGCAGTACTGAGAGAGTGCCGTACTGTCAGAGGGGCAGTACTGAGGGAGCGCCGCACTGTCAGAGGGGCAGTACTGAGGGAGTGCCGCACTGTCGGAGGGGCAGTACTGAGGGAGCGCCGCACTGTCGGAGAGGCAGTACTGAGGGAGTGCCGTAGTGTCGGAGGGGCAGTACTGAGGGAGTGCCGTACTGTCAGAGGGGCAGTACTGAGGGAGCGCCGCACTGTCAGAGGGGCAGTACTGAGGGAGTGCCGTACTGTCGGAGGGGCTGCACTGAGGGGGTGCCGCACTGTCAGAGGGGTAGTACTGAGGGAGTGCCGCACTGTCAGAGGCGCAGTACTGAGGGAGTGCTGCACTGTCTGAGGGGCAGTACTGAGGGAGTGCAGCACTGTCGGAGGGGAAGTACTGAGGGAGCGCCGCACTGTCGGAGGGGCAGTACTGAGGGATGTGCCGCACTGTCGGAGGGGCAGTATTTAGGGAGCGCCGAACTGTCGGAGGGACAGTACTGAGGGAGTGCAGCACTGTCGGAGGGGCAGTACTGAGGGAGTGCCGCACTGTCGGAGGGGCAGTATTTAGGGAGCGCCGCACTGTCGGAGGGACAGTACTGAGGGAGTGCAGCACTGTCGGAGGGGCTGTACTGAGGGAGTGCCGCACTGTCGGAGGGGCAGTACTGAGGGAGCGCCGCACTGTCGGAGCGGCAGAACTGAGGGAGCACCGCACTGTCGGAGGGGCAGTACTGAGGGAGTGCCGCACTGTCGGAGAGGCAGTACTGAAGGAGTGCCGCACTGTCGGAGGGGCTGTATTGAGGGAGTGCCGCACTGTCGGAGCGGCAGTATTGAGGGAGCCCCGCACATTTGGAGGGACAGTACTGAGGGAGCCCGGCACTGTCGGAGGGGCAGTACTGAGGGAGTGCCGTACTATCAGCGGGGCAGTACTGAGGGAGCGCCGCACTGTCGGACGGGCATTACTGAGGGAGTGTCGCACTGTCGGAGGGGCAGTATTTAGGGAGCGCCGCACTGTCGGAGGGACAGTACTAAGGGAGTGCAGCACTGTCGGAGGGGAAGTACTGAGGGAGCGCCGCACTGTCGGAGGGGCAGTACTGAGAGATGTGCCGCACTGTCGGAGGGGCAGTATTTAGGGAGCGCCGAACTGTCGGAGGGACAGTACTGAGGGAGTGCAGCACTGTCGGAGGGGCTGTACTGAGGGAGTGCCGCACTGTCGGAGGGGCAGTATTTAGGGAGCGCCGCACTGTCGGAGGGACAGTACTGAGGGAGTGCTGCACTGTCGGAGGGGCAGTACTGAGGGATCGCCGCACTGTTGGAGCAGCAGTACTGAGGGAGCACCGCACTGTCGGACAGGCAGTAATAAGGGAGCACTGCACTATCGGAGGGGCAGTACTGAGGGATGTGCCGCACTGTCAGAGGGGCAGTACTGAGGGAGCGCCGCACTGTCGGAGGGGCAGTACTGAGGGAGTGCTGCACTGTCGGAGGGGCTGTACTGAGGGAGTGCCGCACTGTCAGAGGGGCAGTACTGAGGGAGTGCCGCACTGTCGGAGCGGCAGTATTGAGGGAGCACTGCACTGTCGGAGGGGCAGTACTGAGGGAGTCCCGCACTGTCGGAGGGGCAGTACTGAGGGAGTGCCGTACTATCAGAGGGGCAGTACTGAGGGAGCGCCGCACTGTCGGACGGGCAGTACTGAGGGAGTGCCGCACTGTCGGAGGGGCAGTAATAAGGGAGCACTGCACTGTCGGAGGGGCAGTACTGAGGGAGTGCCGCACTGCCGGAGGGGCAGTACTGAGGGAGTGCCGCACTGTCGGAGAGGCAGTACTGAGGGAGTGCCGTACCATTAGAGGGGCAGTACTGAGGGAGCGCCGCACTGTCGGAGCGGCAGTATTGAGGGAGCACTGCACTGTCGGAGGGGCAGTACTGAGGGAGCGCATCACTGTCGGAGGGGCAGTACTGAGGGAGTGCCGCACTGTCGGAGGGGCAGGACTGATGGAATGCCGCAGCGTCGGAGGGGCAGTACTGAGGGAGTGCCGCACTGTCGGAGGGGCAGTACTGAGGGAGTGCCGCACTGTCGGAGAGGCAGTACTGAAGGAGTGCCGCACTGTCGGAGGGGCTGTACTGAGGGAGAGCCGCACTGTCGGAGCGGCAGTATTGAGGGAGCCCCGCACATTTGGAGGGGCAGTACTGAGGGAGCCTCGCACTGTCGGAGGGGCAGTATTGACGGAGTGCCGTACTGTCAGAGGGGCAGTACTGAGGGAGCGCCGCACTGTCGGAGGGGCAGTACTGAGGGAGCGCCGCACTGTCGGAGCGGCAGTACTGAGGGAGTGCCGTACTGTCGGAGGAGCAGTACTGAGGGAGCGCATCAATGTCGGAGGTGCAGTACTGAGGGAGCGCCGCAATGTCGGAGGGGCAGTACTGAGGGAGCGCATCACTGTCGGAGGTGCAGTACTGAGGGAGCGCCGCACTGTCGGAGGGGCAGTACTGATGGAGTGCCGTACTGTCGGAGGGGCAGTACTGAGGGAGTGCCGTACTGTCAGAGGGGCAGTACTGAGGGAGCGCCGCACTGTCAGAGGGGCTGTACTGAGGGGGTGCCGCACTGTCTGAGGGGCAGTACTGAGGGAGTGCAGCACTGTCGGAGGGGCAGTACTGAGGGAGTGCAGCACTGTCGGAGGGGCAGTACTGAGGGAGCGCATCACTGTCGGAGGTGCAGTACTGAGGGAGCGCCGCACTGTCGGGGGGGCAGTACTGAGGGAGCGCCGCACTGTCGGAGGGGCAGTACTGAGGGAGTGCCGTACTGTCGGAGGGGCAGTACTGAGGGAGTGCCGTACTGTCAGAGGGGCAGTACTGAGGGAGTGCCGTACTGTCGGAGGGGCTGTACTGAGGGGGTGCCGCACTGTCTGAGGGGCAGTACTGAGGGAGTGCAGCACTGTCGGAGGGGCAGTACTGAGGGAGCGCCGCACTGTCGGAGGGGCAGTACTGAGGGATGTGCCGCACTGTCGGAGGGGCAGTATTTAGGGAGCGCCGCACTGTCGGAGCGGCAGAACTGAGGGAGCACCGCACTGTCGGAGGGGCAGTACTGAGGGACTGCTGCACTGTCGGAGAGGCAGTACTGAAGGAGTGCCGCACTGTCGGAGGGGCTGTACTGAGGAAGTGCCGCACTGTCGGAGGGGCAGTACTGAGGGAGCGCCGCACTGTCGGAGCCGCAGAACTGAGGAGCACCGCACTGTCGGAGGGGCAGTACTGAGGGAGCGCATCACTGTCGGAGGGGCAGTACTGAGAGAGTGCCGTACTGTCAGAGGGGCAGTACTGAGGGAGCGCCGCACTGTCAGAGGGGCAGTACTGAGGGAGTGCCACACTGTCGGAGGGGCAGTACTGAGGGAGCGCCGCACTGTCGGAGAGGCAGTACTGAGGGAGTGCCGTACTGTCGGAGGGGCAGTACTGAGGGAGTGCCGTACTGTCAGAGGGGCAGTACTGAGGGAGCGCCGCACTGTCAGAGGGGCAGTACTGAGGGAGTGCCGTACTGTCGGAGGGGCTGCACTGAGGGGGTGCCGTACTGTCAGAGGGGTAGTACTGAGGGAGTGCCGCACTGTCAGAGGCGCAGTACTGAGGGAGTGCTGCACTGTCTGAGGGGCAGTACTGAGGGATGTGCCGCACTGTCGGAGGGGCAGTACTGAGGGAGCGCCGCACTGTCGGAGGGGCAGTACTGAGGGATGTGCCGCACTGTCGGAGGGGCAGTACTGAGGGAGCGCCGCACTGTCGGAGCGGCAGAACTGAGGGAGCACCGCACTGTCAGAGGGGCAGTACTGAGGGAGTGCCGCACTGTCGGAGAGGCAGTACTGAAGGAGTGCCGCACTGTCGGAGGGGCTGTACTGAGGGAGAGCCGCACTGTCGGAGCGGCAGTATTGAGGGAGCCCCGCACATTTGGAGGGACAGTACTGAGGGAGCCCGGCACTGTCGGAGGGGCAGTACTGAGGGAGTGCCGTACTATCAGCGGGGCAGTACTGAGGGAGCGCCGCACTGTCGGACGGGCATTACTGAGGGAGTGTCGCACTGTCGGAGGGGCAGTAATAAGGGAGCACTGCACTGTCGGAGGGGCTGCACTGAGGGGGTGCCGCACTGTCAGAGGGGTAGTACTGAGGGAGTGCCGCACTGTCAGAGGCGCAGTACTGAGGGAGTGCTGCACTGTCTGAGGGGCAGTACTGAGGGAGTGCAGCACTGTCGGAGGGGAAGTACTGAGGGAGCGCCGCACTGTCGGAGGGGCAGTATTTAGGGAGCGCCGCACTGTCGGAGGGACAGTACTGAGGGAGTGCAGCACTGTCGGAGGGGAAGTACTGAGGGAGCGCCGCACTGTCGGAGGGGCAGTACTGAGGGATGTGCCGCACTGTCGGAGGGGCAGTATTTAGGGAGCGCCGAACTGTCGGAGGGACAGTACTGAGGGAGTGCAGCACTGTCGGAGGGGCTGTACTGAGGGAGTGCCGCACTGTCGGAGGGGCAGTATTTAGGGAGCGCCGCACTGTCGGAGGGGCAGTACTGAGGGATCGCCGCACTGTTGGAGCAGCAGTACGGAGGGAGCACCGCACTGTCGGACAGGCAGTAATAAGGGAGCACTGCACTATCGGAGGGGCAGTACTGAGGGATGTGCCGCACTGTCAGAGGGGCAGTACTGAGGGAGCGCCGCACTGTCGGAGGGGCAGTACTGAGGGAGTGCTGCACTGTCGGAGGGGCTGTACTGAGGGAGTGCCGCACTGTCAGAGGGGCAGTACTGAGGGAGTGCCGCACTGTCGGAGCGGCAGTATTGAGGGAGCACTGCACTGTCGGAGGGGCAGTACTGAGGGAGTCCCGCACTGTCGGAGGAGCAGTACTGAGGGAGTGCCGTACTATCAGAGGGGCAGTACTGAGGGAGCGCCGCACTGTCGGACGGGCAGTACTGAGGGAGTGCCGCACTGTCGGAGGGGCAGTAATAAGGGAGCACTGCACTGTCGGAGGGGCAGTACTGAGGGAGTGCCGCACTGCCGGAGGGGCAGTACTGAGGGAGTGCCGCACTGTCGGAGAGGCAGTACTGAGCGAGTGCCGTACTATTAGAGGGGCAGTACTGAGGGAGCGCCGCACTGTCGGAGCGGCAGTATTGAGGGAGCACTGCACTGTCGGAGGGGCAGTACTGAGGGAGCGCATCACTGTCGGAGGGGCAGTACTGAGGGAGTGCCGCACTGTCGGAGGGGCAGGACTGATGGAATGCCGCAGCGTCGGAGGGGCAGTACTGAGGGAGTGCCGCACTGTCGGAGGGGCAGTACTGAGGGAGTGCCGCACTGTCGGAGAGGCAGTACTGAAGGAGTGCCGCACTGTCGGAGGGGCTGTACTGAGGGAGAGCCGCACTGTCGGAGCGGCAGTATTGAGGGAGCCCCGCACATTTGGAGGGGCAGTACTGAGGGAGCCTCGCACTGTCGGAGGGGCAGTATTGACGGAGTGCCGTACTGTCAGAGGGGCAGTACTGAGGGAGCGCCGCACTGTCGGAGGGGCAGTACTGAGGGAGCGCCGCACTGTCGGAGCGGCAGTACTGAGGGAGTGCCGTACTGTCGGAGGGGCAGTACTGAGGGAGCGCATCAATGTCGGAGGTGCAGTACTGAGGGAGCGCCGCAATGTCGGAGGGGCAGTACTGAGGGAGCGCATCACTGTCGGAGGTGCAGTACTGAGGGAGCGCCGCACTGTCGGAGGGGCAGTACTGAGGGAGTGCCGTACTGTCGGAGGGGCAGTACTGAGGGAGTGCCGTACTGTCAGAGGGGCAGTACTGAGGGAGCGCCGCACTGTCAGAGGGGCTGTACTGAGGGGGTGCCGCACTGTCTGAGGGGCAGTACTGAGGGAGTGCAGCACTGTCGGAGGGGCAGTACTGAGGGAGTGCAGCACTGTCGGAGGGGCAGTACTGAGGGAGCGCATCACTGTCGGAGGTGCAGTACTGAGGGAGCGCCGCACTGTCGGGGGGGCAGTACTGAGGGAGCGCCGCACTGTCGGAGGGGCAGTACTGAGGGAGTGCCGTACTGTCGGAGGGGCAGTACTGAGGGAGTGCCGTACTGTCAGAGGGGCAGTACTGAGGGAGTGCCGTACTGTCGGAGGGGCTGTACTGAGGGGGTGCCGCACTGTCTGAGGGGCAGTACTGAGGGAGTGCAGCACTGTCGGAGGGGCAGTACTGAGGGAGCGCCGCACTGTCGGAGGGGCAGTACTGAGGGATGTGTCGCACTGTCGGAGGGGCAGTATTTAGGGAGCGCCGCACTGTCGGAGCGGCAGTACTGAGGGAGCGCCGCACTGTCGGAGGGGCAGTACTGAGGGAGTGCTGCACAGTCGGAGGGGCTGTACTGAGTGAGTGCCGCACTGTCAGAGGGGCAGTACTGAGGGAGTGCCGCACTGTGAGAGGGGCAGTACTGAGGGAGCGCCGCACTGTCGGAGCGGCAGAACTGGGGGAGCACCGCACTGTCGGAGGGGCAGTACTGAGGGACTGCTGCACTGTCGGAGAGGCAGTACTGAAGGAGTGCCGCACTGTCGGAGGGGCTGTACTGAGGAAGTGCCGCACTGTCGGAGGGGCAGTACTGAGGGAGCGCCGCACTGTCGGAGCCGCAGAACTGAGGAGCACCGCACTGTCGGAGGGGCAGTACTGAGGGAGTGCCGCACTGTCGGAGAGGCAGTACTGAAGGAGTGCCGCACTGTCGGAGGGGCTGTACTGAGGGAGTGCCGCACTGTCGGAGCGGCAGTATTGAGGGAGCCCCGCACATTTGGAGGGACAGTACTGAGGGAGCCCCGCACTGTCGGAGGGGCAGTACTGAGGGAGTGTCGCACTGTCGGAGGGGCAGTAATAAGGGAGCACTGCACTGTCGGAGGGGCAGTACTGAGGGAGTGCCGTACTATCAGAGGGGCAGTACTGAGGGAGCGCCGCACTGTCGGACGGGCAGTACTGAGGGAGTGTCGCACTGTCGGAGGGGCAGTAATAAGGGAGCACTGCACTGTCGGAGGGGCAGTACTGAGGGAGTGCCGCACTGTCGGAGCGGCAGTATTGAGGGAGCACTGCACTGTCGGAGGGGCAGTACTGAGGGAGCGCATCACTGTCGGAGGGGCAGTACTGAGGGAGCGCCGCACTGTCAGAGGGGCAGTACTGAGGGAGAGCCGCACTGTCGGAGTACAGTACTGAGGGAGTGCGGCACTGTCGGAGGGGCACTACTGAGGGAGCGCCGCACTGTCGGAAGGGCAGTACTGAGGGAGTGCAGCACTGTCAGAGGGGCAGTACTGAGGGAATGCTGCACTGTCGGAGGGGCAGTACTGAGGGAGCGCCGCACTGTCAGAGGGGCAGTACTGAGGGAGAGTCGAACTGTCGGAGTACAGTACTGAGGGAGTGCCGCACTGCCGCAGGGGCAGTACTGAGGGAGTGCCGCACTGTCGGAGAGGCAGTACTGAGGGAGTGCCGCACTGTCGGAGCGGCAGTATTGAGGGAGCACTGCACTGTCGGAGGGGCAGTACTGAGGGAGCGCATCACTGTCGGAGGGGCAGTACTGAGGGAGTGCCGTACTGTCGGAGGAACAGTACTGAGGGAGCCCCGCACTGTCGGAGGGGCAGTACTGAGAGAGTGCCGTACTGTCAGAGGGGCAGGACTGAGGGAGCGCCGCACTGTCAGAGGGGCAGGACTGATGGAATGCCGCACTGTCGGAGGGGCTGTACTGAGGGAGCCCCGCACTGTCGGAGGGGCAGGACTGATGGAATGCCGCACTGTCGGAGGGGCAGTATTGAGGGAGTGCCGTACTGTCAGAGGGGCAGGACTGATGGAATGCCGCACTGTCGGAGGGGCAGTACTGAGGGAGTGCCGTACTGTCGGAGGGGCAGTACTGAGGGAGTGCCGTACTGTCAGAGAAGCAGTACTGAGGGAGCGCCGCACTGTCAGAGGGGCAGTACTGAGGGAGTGCCGCACCGTCAGAGGGGTAGTACTGAGGGAGTGCTGCACTGTCGGAGGGGCAGTACTGAGGGAGTGCTGCACTGTCGGAGGGGCAGTACTGAGGGATGTGCCGCACTGTCGGAGGGGCAGTACTGAGGGAGCGCCGCACTGTCGGAGGAGCAGTACTGAGGGACTGCCGCACTGTCGGAGGGGCAGTTCTGAGGGAGTGCCGCACTGTCGGAGGGGCAGTAATAAGTGAGCGCTGCACTGTCGGAGGGGCAGTACTGAGGGAGCGCATCACTGTCGGAGGGGCAGTACTGAGGGAGCGCCGCACTGTCGGAGGGGCAGTACTGAGGGAGTGCCGTACTGTCGGAGGGGTAGTACTGAGGGAGTGCCGTACTGTCAGAGGGGCAGTACTGAGGGAGCGCCGCACTGTCAGAGGGGCAGTACTGAGGGAGTGCTGCACTGTCGGAGGGGCAGTACTGAGGGAGTGCTCCACTGTCGGAGCGGCAGTACTGAGGGATGTGCCGCACTGTCGGAGGGGCAGTACTGAGGGAGCGCCGCACTGTCGGAGGAGCAGTACTGAGGGAGTGCCGCACTGTCGGAGGGGCAGTACTGAGGGAGTGCCGCACTGTCGGAGGGGCAGTAATAAGGGAGCGCTGCACTGTCGGAGGGGCAGTACTGAGGGAGCTCATCACTGTCGGAGGGGCAGTACTGAGGGAGCGCCGCACTGTCGGAGGGGCAGTACTGAGACAGCGCCGCACTGTCGGAGGGGCAGTACTGAGGGATGTGCCGCACTGTCGGAGGGGCAGTATTTAGGGAGCGCCGCACTGTCGGAGCGGCAGTACTGAGGGAGCGCCGCACTGTCGGAGGGGCAGTACTGAGGGAGTGCTGCACAGTCGGAGGGGCTGTACTGAGTGAGTGCCGCACTGTCAGAGGGGCAGTACTGAGGGAGTGCCGCACTGTGAGAGGGGCAGTACTGAGGGAGCGCCGCACTGTCGGAGCGGCAGAACTGAGGGAGCACCGCACTGTCGGAGGGGCAGTACTGAGGGACTGCTGCACTGTCGGAGAGGCAGTACTGAAGGAGTGCCGCACTGTCGGAGGGGCTGTACTGAGGAAGTGCCGCACTGTCGGAGGGGCAGTACTGAGGGAGCGCCGCACTGTCGGAGCCGCAGAACTGAGGAGCACCGCACTGTCGGAGGGGCAGTACTGAGGGAGTGCCGCACTGTCGGAGAGGCAGTACTGAAGGAGTGCCGCACTGTCGGAGGGGCTGTACTGAGGGAGTGCCGCACTGTCGGAGCGGCAGTATTGAGGGAGCCCCGCACATTTGGAGGGACAGTACTGAGGGAGCCCCGCACTGTCGGAGGGGCAGTACTGAGGGAGTGTCGCACTGTCGGAGGGGCAGTAATAAGGGAGCACTGCACTGTCGGAGGGGCAGTACTGAGGGAGTGCCGTACTATCAGAGGGGCAGTACTGAGGGAGTGCCGCACTGTCGGACGGGCAGTACTGAGGGAGTGTCGCACTGTCGGAGGGGCAGTAATAAGGGAGCACTGCACTGTCGGAGGGGCAGTACTGAGGGAGTGCCGCACTGTCGGAGCGGCAGTATTGAGGGAGCACTGCACTGTCGGAGGGGCAGTACTGAGGGAGCGCATCACTGTCGGAGGGGCAGTACTGAGGGAGCGCCGCACTGTCAGAGGGGCAGTACTGAGGGAGAGCCGCACTGTCGGAGTACAGTACTGAGGGAGTGCGGCACTGTCGGAGGGGCAGTACTGAGGGAGCGCCGCACTGTCGGAAGGGCAGTACTGAGGGAGTGTTGCACTGTCGGAGGGGCAGTAATGAGGGAATGCCGCACTGTCGGAGGGGCAGTACTGAAGGAGTGCAGCACTGTCAGAGGGGCAGTACTGAGGGAATGCTGCACTGTCGGAGGGGCAGTACTGAGGGAGCGCCGCACTGTCAGAGGGGCAGTACTGAGGGAGAGTCGAACTGTCGGAGTACAGTACTGAGGGAGTGCCGCACTGCCGCAGGGGCAGTACTGAGGGAGTGCCGCACTGTCGGAGAGGCAGTACTGAGGGAGTGCCGCACTGTCGGAGCGGCAGTATTGAGGGAGCACTGCACTGTCGGAGGGGCAGTACTGAGGGAGCGCATCACTGTCGGAGGGGCAGTACTGAGGGAGTGCCGTACTGTCGGAGGAACAGTACTGAGGGAGCCCCGCACTGTCGGAGGGGCAGTACTGAGAGAGTGCCGTACTGTCAGAGGGGCAGGACTGAGGGAGCGCCGCACTGTCAGAGGGGCAATACTGAGGGAGTGCCGCACTGTCGGAGGGGCTGTACTGAGGGAGTGCCGCACTGTCGGAGGGGCAGGACTGATGGAATGCCGCACTGTCGGAGGGGCAGTACTGAGGGATTGCCGCACTGTCGGAGAGGCAGTACTGAAGGAGTGCCGCACTGTCGGAGGGGCTGTACTGAGGGAGAGCCGCACTGTCGGAGCGGCAGTATTGAGGGAGCCCCGCACATTTGGAGGGGCAGTACTGAGGGAGCCTCGCACTGTCGGAGGGGCAGTATTGAGGGAGTGCCGTACTATCAGAGGGGCAGTACTGAGGGAGTGTCGCACTGTCGGAGGGGCAGTAATAAGGGAGCACTGCACTGTCGGAGGGGCAGTACTGAGGGAGTGCCGCACTGTCGGAGCGGCAGTATTGAGGGAGCACTGCACTGTCGGAGGGGCAGTACTGAGGGAGCGCATCACTGTCGGAGGGGCAGTACTGAGGGAGCGCCGCACTGTCAGAGGGGCAGTACTGAGGGAGAGCCGCACTGTCGGAGTACAGTACTGAGGGAGTGCGGCACTGTCGGAGGGGCACTACTGAGGGAGCGCATCACTGTCGGAGGGGCAGTACTGAGGGAGTGCCGTACTGTCGGAGGAACAGTACTGAGGGAGCCCCGCACTGTCGGAGGGGCAGTACTGAGAGAGTGCCGTACTGTCAGAGGGGCAGGACTGAGGGAGCGCCGCACTGTCAGAGGGGCAATACTGAGGGAGTGCCGCACTGTCGGAGGGGCTGTACTGAGGGAGCCCCGCACTGTCGGAGGGGCAGGACTGATGGAATGCCGCACTGTCGGAGGGGCAGTATTGAGGGAGTGCCGTACTGTCAGAGGGGCAGTACTGAGGGAGCGCCGCACTGTCGGAGGGGCAGTACTGAGGGAGTGCCGTACTGTCGGAGGGGCAGTACTGAGGGAGTGCCGTACTGTCAGAGAGGCAGTACTGAGGGAGCGCCGCACTGTCAGAGGGGCAGTACTGAGGGAGTGCCGCACCGTCAGAGGGGTAGTACTGAGGGAGTGCTGCACTGTCGGAGGGGCAGTACTGAGGGAGTGCTGCACTGTCGGAGGGGCAGTACTGAGGGATGTGCCGCACTGTCGGAGGGGCAGTACTGAGGGAGCGCCGCACTGTCGGAGGAGCAGTACTGAGGGACTGCCGCACTGTCGGAGGGGCAGTACTGAGGGAGTGCCGCACTGTCGGAGGGGCAGTAATAAGGGAGCGCTGCACTGTCGGAGGGGCAGTACTGAGGGAGCGCATCACTGTCGGAGGGGCAGTACTGAGGGAGCGCCGCACTGTCGGAGGGGCAGTACTGAGGGAGTGCCGTACTGTCGGAGGGGTAGTACTGAGGGAGTGCCGTACTGTCAGAGGGGCAGTACTGAGGGAGCGCCGCACTGTCAGAGGGGCAGTACTGAGGGAGTGCTGCACTGTCGGAGGGGCAGTACTGAGGGAGTGCTGCACTGTCGGAGCGGCAGTACTGAGGGATGTGCCGCACTGTCGGAGGGGCAGTACTGAGGGAGCGCCGCACTGTCGGAGGAGCAGTACTGAGGGAGTGCCGCACTGTCGGAGGGGCAGTACTGAGGGAGTGCCGCACTGTCGGAGGGGCAGTAATAAGGGAGCGCTGCACTGTCGGAGGGGCAGTACTGAGGGAGCTCATCACTGTCGGAGGGGCAGTACTGAGGGAGCGCCGCACTGTCGGAGGGGCAGTACTGAGACAGCGCCGCACTGTCGGAGGGGCAGTACTGAGGGATGTGCCGCACTGTCGGAGGGGCAGTATTTAGGGAGCGCCGCACTGTCGGAGCGGCAGTACTGAGGGAGCGCCGCACTGTCGGAGGGGCAGTACTGAGGGAGTGCTGCACAGTCGGAGGGGCTGTACTGAGTGAGTGCCGCACTGTCAGAGGGGCAGTACTGAGGGAGTGCCGCACTGTGAGAGGGGCAGTACTGAGGGAGCGCCGCACTGTCGGAGCGGCAGAACTGAGGGAGCACCGCACTGTCGGAGGGGCAGTACTGAGGGACTGCTGCACTGTCGGAGAGGCAGTACTGAAGGAGTGCCGCACTGTCGGAGGGGCTGTACTGAGGAAGTGCCGCACTGTCGGAGGGGCAGTACTGAGGGAGCGCCGCACTGTCGGAGCCGCAGAACTGAGGAGCACCGCACTGTCGGAGGGGCAGTACTGAGGGAGTGCCGCACTGTCGGAGAGGCAGTACTGAAGGAGTGCCGCACTGTCGGAGGGGCTGTACTGAGGGAGTGCCGCACTGTCGGAGCGGCAGTATTGAGGGAGCCCCGCACATTTGGAGGGACAGTACTGAGGGAGCCCCGCACTGTCGGAGGGGCAGTACTGAGGGAGTGTCGCACTGTCGGAGGGGCAGTAATAAGGGAGCACTGCACTGTCGGAGGGGCAGTACTGAGGGAGTGCCGTACTATCAGAGGGGCAGTACTGAGGGAGCGCCGCACTGTCGGACGGGCAGTACTGAGGGAGTGTCGCACTGTCGGAGGGGCAGTAATAAGGGAGCACTGCACTGTCGGAGGGGCAGTACTGAGGGAGTGCCGCACTGTCGGAGCGGCAGTATTGAGGGAGCACTGCACTGTCGGAGGGGCAGTACTGAGGGAGCGCATCACTGTCGGAGGGGCAGTACTGAGGGAGCGCCGCACTGTCAGAGGGGCAGTACTGAGGGAGAGCCGCACTGTCGGAGTACAGTACTGAGGGAGTGCGGCACTGTCGGAGGGGCAGTACTGAGGGAGCGCCGCACTGTCGGAAGGGCAGTACTGAGGGAGTGTTGCACTGTCGGAGGGGCAGTAATGAGGGAATGCCGCACTGTCGGAGGGGCAGTACTGAAGGAGTGCAGCACTGTCAGAGGGGCAGTACTGAGGGAATGCTGCACTGTCGGAGGGGCAGTACTGAGGGAGCGCCGCACTGTCAGAGGGGCAGTACTGAGGGAGAGTCGAACTGTCGGAGTACAGTACTGAGGGAGTGCCGCACTGCCGCAGGGGCAGTACTGAGGGAGTGCCGCACTGTCGGAGAGGCAGTACTGAGGGAGTGCCGCACTGTCGGAGCGGCAGTATTGAGGGAGCACTGCACTGTCGGAGGGGCAGTACTGAGGGAGCGCATCACTGTCGGAGGGGCAGTACTGAGGGAGTGCCGTACTGTCGGAGGAACAGTACTGAGGGAGCCCCGCACTGTCGGAGGGGCAGTACTGAGAGAGTGCCGTACTGTCAGAGGGGCAGGACTGAGGGAGCGCCGCACTGTCAGAGGGGCAATACTGAGGGAGTGCCGCACTGTCGGAGGGGCTGTACTGAGGGAGTGCCGCACTGTCGGAGGGGCAGGACTGATGGAATGCCGCACTGTCGGAGGGGCAGTACTGAGGGATTGCCGCACTGTCGGAGAGGCAGTACTGAAGGAGTGCCGCACTGTCGGAGGGGCTGTACTGAGGGAGAGCCGCACTGTCGGAGCGGCAGTATTGAGGGAGCCCCGCACATTTGGAGGGGCAGTACTGAGGGAGCCTCGCACTGTCGGAGGGGCAGTATTGAGGGAGTGCCGTACTATCAGAGGGGCAGTACTGAGGGAGCGCCGCACTGTCGGACGGGCAGTACTGAGGGAGTGTCGCACTGTCGGAGGGGCAGTAATAAGGGAGCACTGCACTGTCGGAGGGGCAGTACTGAGGGAGTGCCGCACTGTCGGAGCGGCAGTATTGAGGGAGCACTGCACTGTCGGAGGGGCAGTACTGAGGGAGCGCATCACTGTCGGAGGGGCAGTACTGAGGGAGCGCCGCACTGTCAGAGGGGCAGTACTGAGGGAGAGCCGCACTGTCGGAGTACAGTACTGAGGGAGTGCGGCACTGTCGGAGGGGCACTACTGAGGGAGCGCCGCACTGTCGGAAGGGCAGTAATGAGGGAGTGCCGCACTGTCGGAGGGGCAGTAATGAGGGAATGCCGCACTGTCGGAGGGGCAGTACTGAAGGAGCGCATCACTGTCGGAGGGGCAGTACTGAGGGAGCGCCGCACTGTCAGAGGGGCAGTACTGAGGGAGAGTCGAACTGTCGGAGTACAGTACTGAGGGAGTGCCGCACTGCCGCAGGGGCAGTACTGAGGGAGTGCCGCACTGTCGGAGAGGCAGTACTGAGGGAGTGCCGCACTGTCGGAGCGGCAGTATTGAGGGAGCACTGCACTGTCGGAGGGGCAGTACTGAGGGAGCGCATCACTGTCGGAGGGGCAGTACTGAGGGAGTGCCGTACTGTCGGAGGAACAGTACTGAGGGAGCCCCGCACTGTCGGAGGGGCAGTACTGAGAGAGTGCCGTACTGTCAGAGGGGCAGGACTGAGGGAGCGCCGCACTGTCAGAGGGGCAATACTGAGGGAGTGCCGCACTGTCGGAGGGGCTGTACTGAGGGAGCCCCGCACTGTCGGAGGGGCAGGACTGATGGAATGCCGCACTGTGGGAGGGGCAGTATTGAGGGAGTGCCGTACTGTCAGAGGGGCAGTACTGAGGGAGCGCCGCACTGTCGGAGGGGCAGTACTGAGGGAGTGCCGTACTGTCGGAGGGGCAGTACTGAGGGAGTGCCGTAATGTCAGAGAGGCAGTACTGAGGGAGCGCCGCACTGTCAGAGGGGCAGTACTGAGGGAGTGCCGCACCGTCAGAGGGGTAGTACTGAGGGAGTGCTGCACTGTCGGAGGGGCAGTACTGAGGGAGTGCTGCACTGTCGGAGGGGCAGTACTGAGGGATGTGCCGCACTGTCGGAGGGGCAGTACTGAGGGAGCGCCGCACTGTCGGAGGAGCAGTACTGAGGGACTGCCGCACTGTCGGAGAGGCAGTACTGAAGGAGTGCCGCACTGTCGGAGGGGCTGTACTGAGGAAGTGCCGCACTGTCGGAGGGGCAGTACTGAGGGAGCGCCGCACTGTCGGAGCCGCAGAACTGAGGAGCACCGCACTGTCGGAGGGGCAGTACTGAGGGAGTGCCGCACTGTCGGAGAGGCAGTACTGAAGGAGTGCCGCACTGTCGGAGGGGCTGTACTGAGGGAGTGCCGCACTGTCGGAGCGGCAGTATTGAGGGAGCCCCGCACATTTGGAGGGACAGTACTGAGGGAGCCCCGCACTGTCGGAGGGGCAGTACTGAGGGAGTGTCGCACTGTCGGAGGGGCAGTAATAAGGGAGCACTGCACTGTCGGAGGGGCAGTACTGAGGGAGTGCCGTACTATCAGAGGGGCAGTACTGAGGGAGCGCCGCACTGTCGGACGGGCAGTACTGAGGGAGTGTCGCACTGTCGGAGGGGCAGTAATAAGGGAGCACTGCACTGTCGGAGGGGCAGTACTGAGGGAGTGCCGCACTGTCGGAGCGGCAGTATTGAGGGAGCACTGCACTGTCGGAGGGGCAGTACTGAGGGAGCGCATCACTGTCGGAGGGGCAGTACTGAGGGAGCGCCGCACTGTCAGAGGGGCAGTACTGAGGGAGAGCCGCACTGTCGGAGTACAGTACTGAGGGAGTGCGGCACTGTCGGAGGGGCAGTACTGAGGGAGCGCCGCACTGTCGGAAGGGCAGTACTGAGGGAGTGTTGCACTGTCGGAGGGGCAGTAATGAGGGAATGCCGCACTGTCGGAGGGGCAGTACTGAAGGAGTGCAGCACTGTCAGAGGGGCAGTACTGAGGGAATGCTGCACTGTCGGAGGGGCAGTACTGAGGGAGCGCCGCACTGTCAGAGGGGCAGTACTGAGGGAGAGTCGAACTGTCGGAGTACAGTACTGAGGGAGTGCCGCACTGCCGCAGGGGCAGTACTGAGGGAGTGCCGCACTGTCGGAGAGGCAGTACTGAGGGAGTGCCGCACTGTCGGAGCGGCAGTATTGAGGGAGCACTGCACTGTCGGAGGGGCAGTACTGAGGGAGCGCATCACTGTCGGAGGGGCAGTACTGAGGGAGTGCCGTACTGTCGGAGGAACAGTACTGAGGGAGCCCCGCACTGTCGGAGGGGCAGTACTGAGAGAGTGCCGTACTGTCAGAGGGGCAGGACTGAGGGAGCGCCGCACTGTCAGAGGGGCAATACTGAGGGAGTGCCGCACTGTCGGAGGGGCTGTACTGAGGGAGTGCCGCACTGTCGGAGGGGCAGGACTGATGGAATGCCGCACTGTCGGAGGGGCAGTACTGAGGGATTGCCGCACTGTCGGAGAGGCAGTACTGAAGGAGTGCCGCACTGTCGGAGGGGCTGTACTGAGGGAGAGCCGCACTGTCGGAGCGGCAGTATTGAGGGAGCCCCGCACATTTGGAGGGGCAGTACTGAGGGAGCCTCGCACTGTCGGAGGGGCAGTATTGAGGGAGTGCCGTACTATCAGAGGGGCAGTACTGAGGGAGCGCCGCACTGTCGGACGGGCAGTACTGAGGGAGTGTCGCACTGTCGGAGGGGCAGTAATAAGGGAGCACTGCACTGTCGGAGGGGCAGTACTGAGGGAGTGCCGCACTGTCGGAGCGGCAGTATTGAGGGAGCACTGCACTGTCGGAGGGGCAGTACTGAGGGAGCGCATCACTGTCGGAGGGGCAGTACTGAGGGAGCGCCGCACTGTCAGAGGGGCAGTACTGAGGGAGAGCCGCACTGTCGGAGTACAGTACTGAGGGAGTGCGGCACTGTCGGAGGGGCACTACTGAGGGAGCGCCGCACTGTCGGAAGGGCAGTACTGAGGGAGTGTTGCACTGTCGGAGGGGCAGTAATGAGGGAATGCCGCACTGTCGGAGGGGCAGTACTGAAGGAGTGCAGCACTGTCAGAGGGGCAATACTGAGGGAATGCTGCACTGTCGGAGGGGCAGTACTGAGGGAGCGCCGCACTGTCAGAGGGGCAGTACTGAGGGAGAGTCGAACTGTTGGAGTACAGTACTGAGGGAGTGCCGCACTGCCGCAGGGGCAGTACTGAGGGAGTGCCGCACTGTCGGAGAGGCAGTACTGAGGGAGTGCCGCACTGTCGGAGCGGCAGTATTGAGGGAGCACTGCACTGTCGGAGGGGCAGTACTGAGGGAGCGCATCACTGTCGGAGGGGCAGTACTGAGGGAGTGCCGTACTGTCGGAGGAACAGTACTGAGGGAGCCCCGCACTGTCGGAGGGGCAGTACTGAGAGAGTGCCGTACTGTCAGAGGGGCAGGACTGAGGGAGCGCCGCACTGTCAGAGGGGCAATACTGAGGGAGTGCCGCACTGTCGGAGGGGCTGTACTGAGGGAGCCCCGCACTGTCGGAGGGGCAGGACTGATGGAATGCCGCACTGTCGGAGGGGCAGTATTGAGGGAGTGCCGTACTGTCAGAGGGGCAGTACTGAGGGAGCGCCGCACTGTCGGAGGGGCAGTACTGAGGGAGTGCCGTACTGTCGGAGGGGCAGTACTGAGGGAGTGCCGTACTGTCAGAGAGGCAGTACTGAGGGAGCGCCGCACTGTCAGAGGGGCAGTACTGAGGGAGTGCCGCACCGTCAGAGGGGTAGTACTGAGGGAGTGCTGCACTGTCGGAGGGGCAGTACTGAGGGAGTGCTGCACTGTCGGAGGGGCAGTACTGAGGGATGTGCCGCACTGTCGGAGGGGCAGTACTGAGGGAGCGCCGCACTGTCGGAGGAGCAGTACTGAGGGACTGCCGCACTGTCGGAGGGGCAGTACTGAGGGAGTGCCGCACTGTCGGAGGGGCAGTAATAAGGGAGCGCTGCACTGTCGGAGGGGCAGTACTGAGGGAGCGCATCACTGTCGGAGGGGCAGTACTGAGGGAGCGCCGCACTGTCGGAGGGGCAGTACTGAGGGAGTGCCGTACTGTCGGAGGGGTAGTACTGAGGGAGTGCCGTACTGTCAGAGGGGCAGTACTGAGGGAGCGCCGCACTGTCAGAGGGGCAGTACTGAGGGAGTGCTGCACTGTCGGAGGGGCAGTACTGAGGGAGTGCTGCACTGTCGGAGCGGCAGTACTGAGGGATGTGCCGCACTGTCGGAGGGGCAGTACTGAGGGAGCGCCGCACTGTCGGAGGAGCAGTACTGAGGGAGTGCCGCACTGTCGGAGGGGCAGTACTGAGGGAGTGCCGCACTGTCGGAGGGGCAGTAATAAGGGAGCGCTGCACTGTCGGAGGGGCAGTACTGAGGGAGCTCATCACTGTCGGAGGGGCAGTATTGAGGGAGCGCCGCACTGTCGGAGGGGCAGTACTGAGGGATGTGCCGCACTGTCGGAGGGGCAGTATTTAGGGAGCGCCGCACTGTCGGAGCGGCAGTACTGAGGGAGCGCCGCACTGTCGGAGGGGCAGTACTGAGGGAGTGCTGCACAGTCGGAGGGGCTGTACTGAGTGAGTGCCGCACTGTCAGAGGGGCAGTACTGAGGGAGTGCCGCACTGTGAGAGGGGCAGTACTGAGGGAGCGCCGCACTGTCGGAGCGGCAGAACTGAGGGAGCACCGCACTGTCGGAGAGGCAGTACTGAGGGACTGCTGCACTGTCGGAGAGGCAGTACTGAAGGAGTGCCGCACTGTCGGAGGGGCTGTACTGAGGAAGTGCCGCACTGTCGGAGGGGCAGTACTGAGGGAGCGCCGCACTGTCGGAGCCGCAGAACTGAGGAGCACCGCACTGTCGGAGGGGCAGTACTGAGGGAGTGCCGCACTGTCGGAGAGGCAGTACTGAAGGAGTGCCGCACTGTCGGAGGGGCTGTACTGAGGGAGTGCCGCACTGTCGGAGCGGCAGTATTGAGGGAGCCCCGCACATTTGGAGGGACAGTACTGAGGGAGCCCCGCACTGTCGGAGGGGCAGTACTGAGGGAGTGTCGCACTGTCGGAGGGGCAGTAATAAGGGAGCACTGCACTGTCGGAGGGGCAGTACTGAGGGAGTGCCGTACTATCAGAGGGGCAGTACTGAGGGAGCGCCGCACTGTCGGACGGGCAGTACTGAGGGAGTGTCGCACTGTCGGAGGGGCAGTAATAAGGGAGCACTGCACTGTCGGAGGGGCAGTACTGAGGGAGTGCCGCACTGTCGGAGCGGCAGTATTGAGGGAGCACTGCACTGTCGGAGGGGCAGTACTGAGGGAGCGCATCACTGTCGGAGGGGCAGTACTGAGGGAGCGCCGCACTGTCAGAGGGGCAGTACTGAGGGAGAGCCGCACTGTCGGAGTACAGTACTGAGGGAGTGCGGCACTGTCGGAGGGGCAGTACTGAGGGAGCGCCGCACTGTCGGAGGGGCAGTACTGAGGGAGTGCCGCACTGTCGGAGGGGCAGTAATAAGGGAGCGCTGCACTGTCGGAGGGGCAGTACTGAGGGAGCTCATCACTGTCGGAGGGGCAGTATTGAGGGAGCGCCGCACTGTCGGAGGGGCAGTACTGAGGGATGTGCCGCACTGTCGGAGGGGCAGTATTTAGGGAGCGCCGCACTGTCGGAGCGGCAGTACTGAGGGAGCGCCGCACTGTCGGAGGGGCAGTACTGAGGGAGTGCTGCACAGTCGGAGGGGCTGTACTGAGTGAGTGCCGCACTGTCAGAGGGGCAGTACTGAGGGAGTGCCGCACTGTGAGAGGGGCAGTACTGAGGGAGCGCCGCACTGTCGGAGCGGCAGAACTGAGGGAGCACCGCACTGTCGGAGAGGCAGTACTGAGGGACTGCTGCACTGTCGGAGAGGCAGTACTGAAGGAGTGCCGCACTGTCGGAGGGGCTGTACTGAGGAAGTGCCGCACTGTCGGAGGGGCAGTACTGAGGGAGCGCCGCACTGTCGGAGCCGCAGAACTGAGGAGCACCGCACTGTCGGAGGGGCAGTACTGAGGGAGTGCCGCACTGTCGGAGAGGCAGTACTGAAGGAGTGCCGCACTGTCGGAGGGGCTGTACTGAGGGAGTGCCGCACTGTCGGAGCGGCAGTATTGAGGGAGCCCCGCACATTTGGAGGGACAGTACTGAGGGAGCCCCGCACTGTCGGAGGGGCAGTACTGAGGGAGTGTCGCACTGTCGGAGGGGCAGTAATAAGGGAGCACTGCACTGTCGGAGGGGCAGTACTGAGGGAGTGCCGTACTATCAGAGGGGCAGTACTGAGGGAGCGCCGCACTGTCGGACGGGCAGTACTGAGGGAGTGTCGCACTGTCGGAGGGGCAGTAATAAGGGAGCACTGCACTGTCGGAGGGGCAGTACTGAGGGAGTGCCGCACTGTCGGAGCGGCAGTATTGAGGGAGCACTGCACTGTCGGAGGGGCAGTACTGAGGGAGCGCATCACTGTCGGAGGGGCAGTACTGAGGGAGCGCCGCACTGTCAGAGGGGCAGTACTGAGGGAGAGCCGCACTGTCGGAGTACAGTACTGAGGGAGTGCGGCACTGTCGGAGGGGCAGTACTGAGGGAGCGCCGCACTGTCGGAAGGGCAGTACTGAGGGAGTGTTGCACTGTCGGAGGGGCAGTACTGAGGGAGTGTTGCACTGTCGGAGGGGCAGTAATGAGGGAATGCCGCACTGTCGGAGGGGCAGTACTGAAGGAGTGCAGCACTGTCAGAGGGGCAGTACTGAGGGAATGCTGCACTGTCGGAGGGGCAGTACTGAGGGAGCGCCGCACTGTCAGAGGGGCAGTACTGAGGGAGAGTCGAACTGTCGGAGTACAGTACTGAGGGAGTGCCGCACTGCCGCAGGGGCAGTACTGAGGGAGTGCCGCACTGTCGGAGAGGCAGTACTGAGGGAGTGCCGCACTGTCGGAGCGGCAGTATTGAGGGAGCACTGCACTGTCGGAGGGGCAGTACTGAGGGAGCGCATCACTGTCGGAGGGGCAGTACTGAGGGAGTGCCGTACTGTCGGAGGAACAGTACTGAGGGAGCCCCGCACTGTCGGAGGGGCAGTACTGAGAGAGTGCCGTACTGTCAGAGGGGCAGGACTGAGGGAGCGCCGTACTGTCAGAGGGGCAATACTGAGGGAGTGCCGCACTGTCAGAGGGGCTGTACTGAGGGAGTGCCGCACTGTCGGAGGGGCAGGACTGATGGAATGCCGCACTGTCGGAGGGGCAGTACTGAGGGATTGCCGCACTGTCGGAGAGGCAGTACTGAAGGAGTGCCGCACTGTCGGAGGGGCTGTACTGAGGGAGAGCCGCACTGTCGGAGCGGCAGTATTGAGGGAGCCCCGCACATTTGGAGGGGCAGTACTGAGGGAGCCTCGCACTGTCGGAGGGGCAGTATTGAGGGAGTGCCGTACTGTCAGAGGGGCAGTACTGAGGGAGTGCCGTACTGTCGGAGGGGCAGTACTGAGGGAGTGCCGTACTGTCAGAGGGGCAGTACTGAGGGAGTGCCGTACTGTCGGAGGGGCAGTACTGAGGGAGTGCCGCACTGTCGGAGCGGCAGTAATAAGGGAGCGCAGCACTGTCGGAGGGGCAGTACTGAGGGAGCGCCGCACTGTCGGAGGGGCAGTACTGAGGGAGTGCCGTACTGTCGGAGGGGCAGTACTGAGGGAGTGCCGTACTGTCAGAGAGGCAGTACTGAGGGAGCGCCGCACTGTCAGAGGGGCAGTACTGAGGGAGTGCCGCACCGTCAGAGGGGTAGTACTGAGGGAGTGCTGCACTGTCGGAGGGGCAGTACTGAGGGAGTGCTGCACTGTCGGAGGGGCAGTACTGAGGGATGTGCCGCACTGTCGGAGGGGCAGTACTGAGGGAGCGCCGCACTGTCGGAGGAGCAGTACTGAGGGACTGCCGCACTGTCGGAGGGGCAGTACTGAGGGAGTGCCGCACTGTCGGAGGGGCAGTAATAAGGGAGCGCTGCACTGTCGGAGGGGCAGTACTGAGGGAGCGCATCACTGTCGGAGGGGCAGTACTGAGGGAGCGCCGCACTGTCGGAGGGGCAGTACTGAGGGAGTGCCGTACTGTCGGAGGGGTAGTACTGAGGGAGTGCCGTACTGTCAGAGGGGCAGTACTGAGGGAGCGCCGCACTGTCAGAGGGGCAGTACTGAGGGAGTGCTGCACTGTCGGAGGGGCAGTACTGAGGGAGTGCTGCACTGTCGGAGCGGCAGTACTGAGGGATGTGCCGCACTGTCGGAGGGGCAGTACTGAGGGAGCGCCGCACTGTCGGAGGAGCAGTACTGAGGGAGTGCCGCACTGTCGGAGGGGCAGTACTGAGGGAGTGCCGCACTGTCGGAGGGGCAGTAATAAGGGAGCGCTGCACTGTCGGAGGGGCAGTACTGAGGGAGCGCATCACTGTCGGAGGGGCAGTACTGAGGGAGCGCCGCACTGTCGGAGGGGCAGTACTGAGGGAGTGCCGTACTGTCGGAGGGGCAGTACTGAGGGAGTGCCGTACTGTCAGAGGGGCAGTACTGAGGGAGCGCCGCACTGTCAGAGGGGCAGTACTGAGGGAGTGCCGTACTGTCGGAGGGGCTGTACTGAGGGGGTGCCGCACTGTCTGAGGGACAGTACTGAGGGAGTGCAGCACTGTCGGAGGGGCAGTACTGAGGGAGCGCCGCACTGTCGGAGGGGCAGTACTGAGGGATGTGCCGCACTGTCAGAGGGGCAGTACTGAGGGAGTGCCGCACTGTCGGAGGGGCAGTACTGAGGGAGCGCCGCACTGTCGTAGCGGCAGAACTGAGGGAGCACCGCACTGTCGGAGGGCCAGTACTGAGGGAGTGCAGCACTGTCGGAGAGGCAGTACTGAAGGAGTGCCGCACTGTCGGAGGGGCTGTACTGAGGGAGTGCGGCACTGTCGGAGCGGCAGTATTGACGGAGCCCCGCACATTTGGAGGGGCAGTACTGAGGGAGCCCCGCACTGTCGGAGGGGCAGTACTGAGGGAGTGCCGTACTATCAGAGGGGCAGTACTGAGGGAGCGCCGCACTGTCGGAGGGGCAGTAATAAGGGAGCATTGCACTGTCGGAG